>NC_090932.1:34565878-34873378 GCF_040938575.1 Ambystoma mexicanum | reverse complement strand
CCTATTGTCTGGCAGAGCCCGTACTTTGAAGCATGAATTGCACCCGCCCTCCTGGCTCAATGGGGGCGGGGGGGGGGGGGCAGAACTTGTTTTCATGGAAGGTAACAAGCATTCTCCAAGAGAACAAATGGGACTTCGTGGACTCAACCCAAATGGTTTGTTTTGGGTGCAACTCGGAGCCAGACAACTAATAAACAAAAGCCCCAGGGTATGGGTCGGACAACCAGGCTGACAATAAAATTACATGAAAAGGTTTAGGCTACTGTAGTTTTCCACAGTCCACCATACACAAAGCCATATCTAGTTGTATATCGGTCACTAAACAACCACCAAGCCTAGGCTAGCTGCTATTTTAAATGTTTAGCCAATGCAAAAAAGAGAACTTTATTTCTATACATACCAGCTAGAAATCCTTTTAAGGGCATCTTCCAGAAGTAGTAGTCCATGCTCCCTCCATGCATTCTGCCACATCTGTAGGAGGCATGGCAACCAAAATGTGTTTTCCCTCCCTCCCTTTTTAGTGAACATATTTGTAGTGGCACTTTTGAAAGTGCCCCCTCAGTGCTGCTGATATTGTTTGCAATTCCACAACACACTTTCCCTCAGCCTATATAATACTGGAGTGATAAGGTGACATGCGTCTAGAGGTATGTATGCTGTGAGATGGAGGCGGGGTAGGGGGTGCGGGGGTGGGGGAGGGAACGGGGGAGGGAGTGGGGGCAGAGGGAGGGGGGATGTTGAATGCTTGGGCTGGCGGCCGGCCTGCCTGCCCTGTGCCAAAGCCCAGCCAGCAGGGCATCCAGGAGGCAGAGGTACCCAGGGCAGAACTCGGGAGGAGGCCAGAAGCCGCCCGTGTGCCTGCCAAGATTGACATTTGGCAGAACGCTGTTACCCGTTATTGGGAAGTAAGATTTTACCAGTATCATTGATATTGTGCCGGCCCACAATGAGAGACGGCGGCAACAGAAGTTCATAGTTGGAGCCTGCAGAGGCCGTTCTGCTGCGCGTGCCTGCAGAGGCCGTTCTGCTGCGCGTGCCTGCAGAGGCCGTTCTGCTGCGCGTGCCTGCAGAGGCCGTTCTGCTGCGCGTGCCTGCAGAGGCCGTTCTGCTGCGCGTGCCTGCAGAGGCTCCTTTTTTTAGCTTGGGCCATGACACACTCGTGGTGCATCTTAAAAGGGCAATACGGGTGGGAGGGACGCATCCCCTTACGCATGGGCCACACATCGCACCCGGGGGTTATTGCTGCGATACTACGTGATGTGCAGGTGGGTTTACGGAGAAACATGTTGAACGCAGGGTGGAGCCTGCCAATGTTCTGGCAGTATCGACCTTGTAGCTAGCAGGGACACTTACCTTTACAAAAAGGAAAGAGGCGCACAAATCTTGTCTTCAATGTGTGTGCGGCCTTGCTGGAAGATTGCTGTGTTTGGTGGAGAGCCATGCAGAGTCGTGTACTTTGTGGTGGGCTGGCATCCTCTTCTGATCTGTGTATTCCTTTTATGCTTTACAGTGTCCTGGGCATTGGTGTGAGCCTCGACCATTTCTCATGCTACAAGGACTGGACGGGACTACAGTCGTTCCTTAATTATACTTCCAGTCTGCAATGATTATGCCTGTCACGCAGGCTCCTAATGGGGGGACGAAGGCGAGATTTTTTTTCTTTGCAGCCCGAGCAGTGTCCTCGATTAATTAGCTCCAACTAAAGGCAATCAATGCGAATGTTTGAAAACTATTAATCAGAAACGGGAAGCTGCCATCACCTGGAGATTCTGCTTCGTGAAAACAGGCGGGTTAGAGGCGAAAAACTAAATAATGCGATAGTGGGCCATCGAAAACTTTGGAAACTATTGGAAAGTCTTCCTCAGACGGTCATCGTAAGTCGCCTGTGAGCCTTATGTTTCAGGCAACGAGTGCACAGAAAAAAGCCCAGAAGTGGAGGATATGTGGGCTAATGTTAAAGGTTACTTGTACCGTGCACTATCTCCACCAGAGTGGTCCCCTGGTGCTCTGACGGATCTGAAAAAGGGTGGTGTGAAACGGAGGCTGTGGGTGCAGTGGGAATAGGAAAGTGAGGTATGATCTGTTGGCAGCTTCAGTTCGGTTTGCACCATTCGCTGAGCTTGGGTGCAATTTTTCAAGTCTAAGCGATTCCCACGTGCTGTTGTGCATGGTTATGTGTTTTATGTTGTTGCAGTGTGGTGAAGTATGTGTGGTTTGCCGTGCAGAGATGTGGTCGTCTGAGTTTCTGTAGGAGAAGTTTGCAGGAAAATTAGGTTTTAGTATTGGGTTAGCGTGGCTTTTTTGTTTTTTCTTTTTCCTTTTCCCCTTACCTCTTTGCTTTTCGGTTCTTTGGTCGGCATCTATGAGCATCCTGTGCGCTTTGATACTGTTCGGCATCGTAGTCGGCAGGTACGTTGTGGTGTGGTAATTATCTTCTGTAGTAGCCTATGATGTATGTGGACATGATCCGTGGAGGTGTGTTCGCCCCGTGTCCTAGGGTTAGAGATAGTTAGGGTAGGAAGGTTCCTTGATTTCTAGTCGGGGGGTGGGGGGGCGTGGGGAGGTGGTCCTTGCCTACTGTGCAATTCCTCTGTGTAAGCATGGCGGTGTGTGTGTGAAAAGAGGTCTAAAATGTCCTCACTACGCCCACCAGTTGGGGATGGTTAGGCAATGGATTGTAGGTCCCTCCATGGGCTTCCAGATTCCTACTCGTTCCCTTCTGTTTTTGGGGTGAAGAGGGTGAGACTCCTCGACAGTGGGAGAAAGGCCTGGGTTTCACAAAAAAGCAGATGGAAACCCAGCTGAATTTGAGATTCCTATATAGTGGGAGAAAGGCCCAGTCTTCAAAATATGAAGGGCATTTAAGGTTGCTTGGATTCCCACTGGTCTTCCCAGAAGATGTCACGGCATGTGTGATTGGTGCAATTGTTGCAAGATGTTGGCCGATTGTGGTATGCTTAATGTTGTGAGGGTAATGAGAGGCTTTTTGGAATACAGTGAGTGCTCTACTCACCACCCAGACCACACTTATCTGGTCAGTTGCTGCTGGCTTCTGGCTTCAGGCAAACACGGTCTGCAGCTACTTCTTTGGGAGCGGCCTTTTGCCTTGGGGTCCTTAGCTGAAGGGGTTGCATGGCCAGTGGGCTGCCCTAGGGGGTGTGTTTAAAAGCCTAATGTAACACAAAACAGGAATAAGCAGGGTGACATTGTTGTGACTGTGGGAACTCAATGATAGTCTTTTGCCAAAAATCAATCTATCCCTGGATGGAAGAACACCCTAGCCCTGCAGGGTGGTCTCGCCCTAGGTGGCGGTGGTGCAACGCCTATCTAAGAGATGGAGGAGAGACTGCTGTCCCTAGTTCTACAATGTATAGTTATTGATCATCCGCTTCTCTACCAGTCCTGGAGAGACTTAAAAATAAATAAGACGGGTGTAACGAGATGCAACAGTTTGCAGGAGAGTATTTCCAATGGTTTATTCACCCTCTGCGAAGTGTGTTCCACTCGCCCTTAAATATAGAGAGAAGTCTCTATATTATACCCAATGTGTGAAGTGCACACAGTCTTGATAAAGCTTTTTTTTGCCTTCCTTAACTGTCAAGAATATTCCTTTTCTTCCTCTATAAAGCAATGGGCTGATCTGAATTAATAATAGTATTCGAGGAGGAAGTTTAAGGGAGGCAACATGAGTTATAAAAGGTGCCAAATGTGAGTCGTATAGAGTCTTGGCATTAAAGATTATTTTTCAACTTGTCTTAAATGAATTAGAGGCATCTACGAGAGATTCGGGTCGACCGGTTTCGATGATACTTGGCTTTTGATCATCTTCATCAGGACCGCGTCAGTCGTCCATCCGTCAATAATGGCGGTGCTCCGTGTACAACCCAGGGTGGCAAAGTAAGAGAAACCTCATTTAGGCCGGGTTCTGTCTGGGAAATGCATTCATTATATTGAACACAGAATGCGGTACCAATGGATTGAACAATGACATTTCTGGTGTTTGTGTCACATCTCATCAGTTGCTAGGTGCACAGCACATCATGTAAAGCTGTTGCTGTCTGTTTAGACAGCATGTCCGCCCGGCTCTCATTAGGAGAGACAGGCCAGGTCTTTGGGATTTTTATGTGAAATTAAAAGAAGTTATCAGGTTTTATTTATACCTTAGATCTGGTCGATGCTGCCTAGCTGTTGAAAGGATGATGTGGTACTGTATTGTCTTTGGCGTTATTCCCGGACTGGGCAGAGGAGCAACAATGAGTTTGGGCTCAGAGTGGGCTGGAAAAGAAAGCATGGAACATTCTCTCACATATTGCAGCCATCTGTGCCCGTATTCATGCACAGTCGTGGTTGTGCTTCGTGCCCATTTTTCATTACTTTAGAAATGATCCTGGCCTTGGCATGCTCGCAGAGTGCCCCGTCTGATGGTCTGTTATGGGTAAGCAGTGTGGATGGGTGCAGAAGTGCAGCACGTGTTTATCAGCTCTCGAAAATGTCAACCGCCTTGTGCGCTCGGTGGAGCGACGGCCCGCCGAGCACAATGGTCATAGAAGGGACGAAAGTGGTTCACCGAGTTGCCTTCTGCTTATTTCATGCCGTCTGACGCGCTACTCATTTTGCGGTCAGGTGGCGCGTCAGTATTGTTTCTTAACTCGCATCATGCTGGTAAAAACAAACTGCCTTGGGGGCTGACAATAAAGGATACGCTCAGCACACGTAATGTTACCCTGGGAATGGAGGGGAATGCTGCTTACCTTTTGCCTCATCTGTATGGAGGTTTCGAGGGTATTGGGTCCTCTGACGTATTCCATATCTATGACCGTAATCACCACAGCTGTGCCGCTTCGGAAAATTTTCGGCTTGTGCGTCAATGTCGATACCCTGTCCTCGAGGGCCTCCGTCAAGCCGACATCACCGTTCTGTTTTTTCCACGAACGTGTTCGCTTCGGAGATCTTGGCGCATCTCGGTTCTTCTGAGTTTTGTTCTATCGGTTCTTCAAACCTGTTCGTTGTGAAGATTTCCATGATGTCTTTGTCTTCTTCCACCCCGCGGCTGGGTTTTAAGAAGTGTCGGGACTGCGGGTCCAAGATGTTGATGGATTCGCACGACGCCTGTCTCTGGTGCCTCGGGGAGGACCACGACAAGGATGACTGCGTAGACTGCCATTCGCTTACATCGAAGGTCTTGCGGGAGCATGAGAAGAAGCTTTCTGTAGGTAAGGTGGCCAAGCCCCAGAAGTCGAGATCCACTGGGCTTTCGACAGACGATTCGAGAGGCGACTCTCCGCATTGTCGGCATAAGACCGGGGGGGTCTCGGTCCAGGAGTAGGTCCCGCCATTCCTCTGCCTCTTTGAGGCACTCACGGAAGCGCCAGCATCGGTCACCTTCCCTGTCCTCGTCCAAGGACTCTTCCCGTCGGCAGGAAGCTTGTCCCAACAAGCAATCCACTTCTGCAGAATGGGGTTCATTTCGCCAGGAGATGTTGGCGATTTTTCAGTCGCAGGGCTCCGGTCTGTCCGCGCTGTCAAAAGACGCCGACCATGACCATGCTAGAGACGCCACTTGCATGCCCTCGGGCTCGAGCGGTCGTCGCGATCACCGGGCACCTTCGACGTCCCGATAGGACAAGGATGGTCACTCTAGACATGCCCGTTCCAGGTCCCGGTCCTCGATGCCCTCGAGACCGTTGGAGCCTGTGAGGTTTTCGAATGAAGACACCGGCGCCTTCAGTGCCGAGGTTGTCGAGGGACTCTCTCGAGGCTCCGCTTCCGACGCCATCGGCGCCCAGGCTGACGAAGGACACGCTCGGGGCTCCGCCCTCGAGGACTGTGTCGAATCCCTCGGCACCACGCTCGACGTCGATGCCGATTCCCTCGACGCCTTTCAAGGCTGCTTTGTCGGAGGTACCCCATGGCACGATGGAACCCCCTAGAAAGGCTCTGGCCAAGGCTAAAAATGTCTTTGTCCCTTTTTCTGTGCCCTCATTCCAGCCTCTGGATTATATTTCTGAGGTGGATGAGGGGTCTGAGGAAGGTATGGTTCCTGAGGAGGTACCTGACGAGATTTTGTCTGGTCATAGCCAGATTGAAGACATGCGTCAGTCGTTGCACGATGCCAGTGGTCTGGACACCTCTCTGGAGGTGGAGTTCTGTAGGCCTGAGCCTGGCACCCATGCTGAGTCCTCGTACCCGCACCTTATGTCGAGGGCCATGGAATACTTGGGGTGGTCGGCACAACCAGTGGATATTCTGCAGGATGACCTGACGGATATCCTCGACCAAGGTCCGCCAACTGACCCGGTACTGCCCTTCTATATGGCCTTGCAGAGAAGGGTGGCAGCAGCTTGGACTGCTCCAGGGGAGTCTCCCGGCAGTGAGCAAGTCTTTGCTGTGAAAATACCACCCAGCCAGTAGTGAACCCTGCTACTTGACCACGCACCCTGTGGAATCAGAAATTACAATATTAAGGATTTTACACCATGCAAAGAGAAATGCACCGACACGGGCTTGTAAAGATGCCCAGAATCTTTATTGCAATTCTGTACAGTTTACAAAACAAAGTACACAAATAGCTATTTGGCTGTCAATACATCCGAGACCACCAGCAGGGTTCAATGTGAGCAGTGAACAGGAATTGCTAGCTGGACATCAGCGTATTTATACAGTTTTGTTATAACGATGTCCAGCCTCTTACAAGTTAATCATGTACTGGGCTAGGGTTGCGCCAGGTTCTTTCCCAATTTACATATCTTGTGCATGCAGTTTACTTTTTAATACATTTGCTAACAAACACTATCATTCTCTAGGTTTAACTTTACACGCTTTATACATTGCTTTAATGCAGGTCAAAACAGATATTTCCCATGTCGTGTTTAGGTAGCGTTATTGTTCTTGTATACTTGTAGGTTAACATCGCTGATTCAAGTAATCCCCTGATCCCGAGGTCAACAAAGGACAAGGTCTACATGACCCTAACATGTAGCCTGCAGTCAGGTTGGACATTAACTCTCCTACAGAGGTTGAAGAGGTTAAAGCAAGAACAAGAGAACACAGGTCGGCCATTTTAGGCCACAGGGTGACTTTGCACGATAAACTAAAATGGCGGCTTTAACCTAAAATGGAGGCTTGATTCACTTAAGGTCACGACCTTGCAATACGGATTTCCTCGCAAAGCGACTGGGCATAGGCCAACATATACAATGAGGACGAAACAATATTATATCAATTTTAACAAACCCTCCTTTTGGCCTATGCCAAGCGCTAAACTACCTTCAATCACTTTGCGACTAACTCCACGTTTCAACGTCTATACACCCCGAATCATTGTCGGACATATCTATTGCCATTAGATCAGACACTAGAGTTTCTTTCAGCACATACTCCTTGGAAACCTTATCTGGGGCGTATATTTTATGCCCTAATACACTTGTTGCTTGCGCACAACACACCCCTAATACTGAACATATAGCAGGGAGACACTGTATACAACAACAAAGGAACAGAAAACTACCCAAGATAATCAGCAGGGCCGAAAACGACTTCCATCCCCACGACAGTAGGAGGTCCCAAAACCATGCACTAAGTTCCCAGTTTCCCTCAGGAACATGCACTTCTGAACTAAGAACATGTAGATTTTGGATAGCCCTAACGATCGTTGGAGAGGAGTCTGGTATGTAAACGCAGCAAGCAGACCCCACTAATTTACATACTCCTCCACGCTCAGCCAGAATGACATTTAATTCCATCCGGTTCTGAAGAGCTACTAATCTTATCACTTTCTGTTCTAACGTCATATTATGGAGTATGTCGGTGGTCCGGTTGATGGTTCTCTCCAATACTCTCGCTAGTCCCCTGATATCTAATGAATTCGTTATTTGCCCAAAAAATGGCACAAAGGATTTCATGATGTCTCCTAGAGTTTGCGCTGGAGTATCCCCTTTCACACCTCGTCGTGGACGTGTCTTCAAAATTTCTGCAGTACTGGCAATAAATACCCCAGGTAATAGAATCCCTTAATAGCGGGTTCCTTGCCAATCCCTAGGCAACCATGGAAATGCCACATTACCGCAAACAAAATAGACATGTTCAGCGATGTACAGAGGTCTGTTCTCACTATTCAAATTTGCAACGTTGGCGCATTTCCTAAAATTACCCATTGACCGTGTTCCATTCCTCTGTATGCAGAAGGAAACTGAATCGGGGCTATGGTTAACAGAATAAGATGGAGGCGTGGCATCCTTATTGCCTATAGGAGCCATTTTGAAAGAGATCAAAGAATGAAAAGGACGAGACAATCTATCAGAGGGCTTAACAGAAGCAACGTTTGGCTTACTCCTATTTGCAAAAAGCGAGCATCCCAGGGGCAACAAAACACATTTTTCAAAACTATTCAAATTTGTACCATCAAAGTTTCCTGAGATGCTGTCATTCCATCGGCCAAAGAATAGTGCTCTAAGAGGAGCATAACAAGCAGTTGTCAAAGGTAAAGGATGAATGTACCAACCTAGCCCCTTATCCCCATGTTGCGGTAGATGCGAGCAGATCCAGCAGTTGGTCCTATTTAAAATTGCATGAGTGGCATTCATTATTAATAAAAGAGTATTATTCTGATAGTTCGGTCTATGCGAAGAATCTCTAGGCGACAAGGTATGCAATTGCACGGAAGGAGTGGGGAAAACAGATACATTTTCAACAGGTAAAAAGCCCTCTAGCGGATATGCTTCCTCCAGATACCATAACGCAAAACCAATAGTTACTAAAAACAGTTATTATTACAAAAAGACAACAATACACTTTCGGGGTCCCATTACTTGCTTGATCATTGTCTCTGCTAGTCACCTATTTATCTAAAAGTTCGGTACGAGTGGTAGCGGGTGCAGGCATTGTCGTCTTCAATCGAAAAAAACACCAATTGTTCGTTTGCTGGCGACTCCAGTCGCGCGTCTTCTTAATGTCTTTCCCACAACCCTTAGCCAACAGAATCCTTTCGTACAATCGGGCCAAAAGGCAAGCCCTCAAATGATTTCCTCAATCACACAGTCAAACCGTGCTGTACGTCTATTTTCTTGGACGTAAATTATATTTCACAATTTCTGGTGCCGAAGGATCGAATGACAATATGTCGTCGCTTCCCACTGGAGGTGGTGAGTGAACGGAAATGGGATCAGAAAATGATTGATCCGGAAGTACCACTGTTGGAGAGTGCAGAGACAATATGGCTGTTTTGTCTGGCCTTACGAATTCTGGAACCGTCTCCGATACTCTCTTGTCGGTTGTGGCTGTTTCAGGCACGTTGATTACAGCAGTGGAAGGGGATTCTGTGTCTTCTGTATCGTATGGCACGGGCTGCGGGATCCGTTTTGGTGTGTCGCGTTGATCCAGTTCTTGCGCCCTGTTACCCGCACAGCAGTCTGGGTCACTAGCAGGACCTGGTAGGGACCCCTCCACCGAGGTGCAAGGCAAGACGACCTCTCAAACTTTCGTGAGGATCCAGTCCCCCGGTCGTAGACTGTGACCAGGACCCTCGTAACCTACATGTAATGCCTCTCGCACCTGGTGATAAATTGAAAACAGATTTTTGGTCAACTGGTTACAGTAATCTGAAAGAAGCACATTCTCTATATCCCGCAACGAGCGACTTTTTGGCATACCCCAAATATTAGCAGGCCTCCCCATTACCACCGCAAAGGGAGAGAGCCCAGTCTTAGTTTGAGGGGTTGTTCTCATCGACAGCAACACAATCGGTAAGGCGTCCGGCCATTTTAACTTGGTGCCAGCACACGTCTTGGCGAGCTTGTTCTTTATAATGCCGTTATACCTCTCCACTAATGCGGCACTTTGGGCATGTCTGGCCAAATGGAACAGTTTATCAATCTGTAATCCTTCGCATATTTGTAGGATTACAGCAGCGATAAAGTGTGGCCTATTATCCGACCAGATGACTCTCGGCAGCCCGAACCTAGGAAAAAACTCTCAACAGAGTTTCTGCCGTGGTTATGGCCGTTGCATCTCTAACAGGGAAGGCCTCAACCCACTTACTAAAAGCACAAATGACAACCAACACATATTTAAGATTGTTGCAACGTTCCATTTCAATAAAATCAAAGTGGATAACCTCGAACGGAACAGAAGGTGGAGCGAAACTTCCTCTAGGAGTCGGGGTACCTTTTCTTACATTGTGCTGCAAGCAGACCTTGGACAAAGCGCTCGACAATTTTGAAAATGTTATCACTGGCCCATACACTGTGTAACATTTTTGTCAATTTACGCGCACAGACATGGGTCGGATCATGAGCCATAATGACCATCATTGTAATGTAGGCGTCAGGGAGTAACCATTTTTCTTCAACATTGTCCGCCCAACACCCATCATCCAATCTTCTGCACCCGCGACCCATTTCTTGGTTTCCTCTATAGTAGAATCTGCTTGAATATCTTTTACAGAATCGATACTTTCACCAAAAGTGAAAATATTTAGTTTCTCTTACAGCATACATTTCTGAACTAAAATCAGTGGCAGTTTGCTTAGCTATCTGATCAGCGAAAGCATTCCATTTTCCTATATCATCTATAACCTTTTGATGTGCTGCACATTTTATAATAGCTAACTGAACAGGGAGTGCGAGCGCTGAAAGTAATTGCACTATTAAAGTGCCATGCTGTATTTTTGTGCCATGTGAGGTCAAGAAACCTAGTTCTTTCCAAAGTCTTCCGAAGTTGTGAACCACCCCAAAGGCATACTGACAAGCTTGAGTTAACGCTATGATTTCTGCGGCCTGCGCGGAATTATGCATAATTCTTTTGGTTTCTACAATCGTACTTAAAGTAGTGACGGCATAAGCAGCCGTGGATGTACCATTTGGAAGTTTAAAACAAGAGCCATCACAAAATACCTCTCCTTGTGGGCTATTCAAAGGCGTGTCTTTCAAATCGATTCTACCTTTAGTCTCTTGTTCTGTCGTATAAAGGCAATCGTGTGACGTTTCGTCACCATCAACAGTATCCTGCGGGACAGGTAAAAGTTCAGCCGGATTTAATACACAACACCTCTGAATTTTAATGTGGGGAGCAAACAAGATCAATTTGTATCTTGTCAATAATGCGGAAGTGAGGTTGCGTTTGAGTTCTATTCAATAAAATATCTACAGAGTGAGGTACCATTAGGGTTAACGCATGACCCAGGACCATTCCCTCACTCTGTTTTACAGACGCAGCAGCAACCGCTCTCAAACATCTCGGCAAAGCGCATGCAACAGGATCAAGGGCAGATGAGAAATAGCCGCACGGCCTACTCTTCCCTCCATGTTCCTGCATTAACACAGCCAAAGCACATCCATCAAATTATGAAAAGGCCTTTGTGTTGGATGTGCATGAACGTGGAGTTACTAAAGCCGGCGCCGAACACAGCGCAGTTTTGAGCAAGTGAAATGCTGTCTGATGTTCCAAAGTCCATGGCAATGGCTAAGAAATGCCCTTCTTTGTCAAAGCCAACATTGGTTTAATCGTTAACGAAAAGTTAGGGATCCACAATCTACAGTAAGAAGCCATACCTATCGGGGCTCTAACTTCCTTCTGCGTTTTTGGGACAGACATGCCACAAATAGTTTTTATTCGTTCAGGTGTCAACCGTCTTTCCTCCTTTTGACAGGAGATGGCCTAAATAGGCGACCTCCTGAGAACAATATTGGAATTTTTTGAGTGAAGCTTTGTAGCCATGTTTTGCTAGATGACAAAGCAACAACATGGTGCCTTCTTTACATGCACTCTCAGAATCAGCAGCCAAGAGGAGATCATCTATATACTGTAGTAACGTGCAAATACTAGTAAACTCAAGGGTATCGAGCTGCTCTTTTAATGCCCTACTATAAATACTTGGACTCTCAGTGTACCCTTGTGGTGCACGAGTGAATGTGAACGAGCGTCCACCTAAGGTAAACGTGAACAAATACCTACTATCCTTGTGTATGGGAATACTGAAAAACGTGTTTTTGAGGTCAACAACGCTAAAGTGAGTGGCAGAAGCCGGAATCATGGTTAGTATCGTTGTAACATCAGGTACAATAGGAAATTGAGAAGCCACAATTTTGTTAATAGCACGCAAATCAATTATAAACCGAAAGGGAATCGCATTATCACCTTTCTTGTATACTGGCAAAATCGGGCTGTTACACAAACTACCCGTAATTTCCTAAATTACTCCACAATGTACAAAATCGGGGACTATACATTTCAAAGCCTGTTCGCCTTCAACTGAGATCTTACATTGTGGGATGCGAGGCAATTTAACTCCATGTTTCAGAATAATTCTAACGGGTTCAATTTGAAGAATGCCCACATCATTATCATCAATTGCCCATAAGCATTCTGGAATATTACTGAATTCCGGCGGTAAAGGTCGAGTCAAAAACTGAGGCGAGTGATTGCTGAGGTGAAATTGTTAACCGAACTCCGTCCGGGGAACAATGTATTACTACATGTAATTCCTTCAACAGATTTAACCCCAGCAAATTCTCCCCACAGTTTGTGGTAAGTAGAAATGGACACTGCTCCATGAAGAAACCCAGTGTTATCGGTACCGGCAAAGAGACCGGACAAACTACAGGTGTGCCTGACAACCCTACAGAAACGTTGGGCTGCCCTGACAGGGGAATATTTGGAACCCGTGAATGGTCAATGTAACATTTCTGTGCTCCCGTATCTACTAAAAATAGATGCTTCCTATTTCCCACCGCCATCTCAACGTAGGGGCCTTTCTGATGAACGGGAATAGGCATAGGTTCCAAATCCTGCTTCTGGCAATCCTAGCGAAACAGAATGTCATCTAAAGGAAGCTCTTCAGAGAGGTACGCGGCAGAAGGGTGATCAAAAATGTTTCTATTATCCACATTCGAAACTTGCTTATCCTGTGAAGGAGATTGCTGTGATTCTGGTGCACTGACCTCTGCCAGGGCCCCCTGCACCTGGGCGACCTCTGGATAGTCTACCCATGTTCCCAAATGACCTTTGCTGCAAGGTCGGACATTATGCGCGCCAGTGACCTTCCTGTTGACAATAGGCACACTGGTTAATGGTTACCAGAGCCAGGGGCGTACTTCCCTGTGGAACATACTGACCTCTAAATTGATTACCCCCTCTAGGGTTTCTAACAATCTGTTGTAATAGAACTTTTGTTTTCAGGTCACCCTTTTTTTTCTCAAGTTTTTCCTTTTCATTATTCACACGATTTTCATAGTACTGAGCCATGTGCAGTACTTCTGATTGAGACTTCGCCTGCCAAGCGCTTTCGGAAGACCTATTCTGTAACTGGATGTCGGGCAGCAATCCACGTACACATTTGTCGACAAACAGCCTTTTCCCTGACTCTGTGCCTAAGTCTTGTCCACTGAAATCTGAAAATACCTGTTCAAACCGATTGAAGAAATCGGTAGCACCCTCAGACTTTCCTTGGACACAGGCCATAAGCTTGTCCCAAATGATTGTTTTTTTCAGTTTTTAATTTTACAATAATCCTATCAGGCAAAGTTAATATCACTTGAGGCGGTCGCTCGCCAGCTGGTCTTTCTCTGTCGAGCCTAACCATGTTATCCCATGTATCTCCTAACCCAGGTACATCATCTACAGTCCTAATCTGTTTCCACAAATTAACTGGCAGGAGCACGGGAAATAATAAATCTATATCACTTAAGGTGAATACCGATGATTGTAAGACCAACTCTATTTCTTTATAGAACCCCGTCGGATTCTTTCTTCTATCAGGAATAGTTTGTTTTATAGTGTTCACTTCCTGTCTTGAGAACGGGATGTGAACAAACTGCGATACGTAATGTGCAGGAATGTCCACTGCGAGTATTCCTTGTGCAGCATCGGCCGCAATCTCGACTTTTGGGACAAATGCAGGAGGGACCTCTCTCATAGGCAACTGAGAAGTAGGTATCTCCGAACGCTTACTAAGCAACAGAGCCTAATCAAGCGCTAAGGCAGTCGAAGAAGTATCAATCGAAAAGGCTCTCTTATAAACACTCAACAATTCAGCGGGACAACAAATCTTTCTTGTTACACACTCATTCTGCAGGTATTCTACCATAACCTGGATCACTTTCTTTTGCATTTCTAACGTATACTGACCATATGTGTCATATACTTCATCTGGAGTCATCGACATATCCAAAATCCATCTTACCGCATCCTTTGTACAAATTTGCGCTTCCTCACCTTTTGATTCACGACGAGGAGAAAACCGTTTCTGTAAGAACATAATACCTAAACTATCACCATCTGCTTCTTCATTCTGTAACCCTTCCAACTCCTTCCTATACTCAAAAATCCTCTTGACATGCTCATATACTTTCTCCGCAGTGTCTCTGGACAACGCTAAGGCGTTCAAATCCCGTCTCCCTTGTGGGAGACCTACATCATTTAATCTATTCCACATTATACTCAAATGAATCCGTAATCCTTCAATAAAAACATTTTTCTCAGGATTACCTTTTAAATTTTCGAGTGTGGAAAAAACATCAACTTGTTCACCCTTCTCCATACAATATTTAGCCCAAGCAATCAATTCATTCTTTTTATCTGGGGATACAGTATTACGAGTCACAACCCTTGATCCCGCTCCCTGATCTACTACAAGCGATGCGGAATCACTTGGAAGAGGAAGAGTAGGCACATACTGAATAACAGGTGGAGGCAAGGGGGCAGGCAAAGGGGCGACGGCTGGAAGAACAGGGAGGACCGGAGGAACTATAGGAGGAGGAATAACAAAGGGAAGGGGCAAAGCGCCAGCAGGAGGGACGTACGGGGGTGGTGCGGAGGCATCGGGCTTTCGTTCATGCAAAAGTTTATTAATCAATTCATCTGACGTATGAATCTTTTGAAGGGTAGATTTTTTGAATGCCTAATTGAAATGCTCTGTCAGTGTTCCTAACTGACTCCAATTGTTATTTTGATCATATAACCGTGCCTTTTCGACACTTGTCATATGTCGACGCACATGTTTCTCTCTACTCTTTTGTTGCTGCAAAGCTTCTGTTTTTCAACTGTGCAATGCGTCAAATGCTGCAGGTCTAGCCTTTTTCTTTGCCAATACAGACTCTAGATATTCTATACGAGGGATTTCAACGCTACCATTGGTTGGCCACCGAAGATTAGAGTTATGTCTGGTTTCTGTGCCAAATGTCATTAAATGCTATACTACCAAAGCCTTTCTTACAGTACATAGTACATGCCGGCGACCCCTCCTGTGGTGTGGGATGGCTATCTTCCAAAAATTGTCTGTCGCTGCGGAATAATGCCCTAAAGCAGGCAGACAATTTCCTAGGCATATCGGAGTTCTGGTGTTACCTGGTCAAATAATTGTGCTCGCGAGTACAATGCGCCAAATTCAAATTGTCAGGGTTAAATTAAGAATCGGGTCACGATTCACCTGACCAAAGGACTGGGAGGCCCGATCGGGTTACTAAGGACAATTCTAAGGACCCACGTGTCTGGTGATTTCGGCAAATTTACCCACCTCGATATATGGACTCTCGTCAAGATGTCGTCTTGGGCTACAGCTCACCGTTCAGGGATCGGATTGTGCAGTTCTGTCGAGGAATTCACTTCTCGTGCAGAGGGGCCGTTTGTTGGCACCGTCCGATCCCGGTCCGATAGCCGAGCCAACCTTCAACGAGACGAAGTCGATCTTGAGGGTCCCTATTCGGGCACCATCTGTGGAATCAGAAATTACAATATTAAGGCTTTTACACCATGCAAAGAGAAATACACCGACACGGGCTTGTAAAGATTCGCAGAATCTTTATTGCAATTCTGTACAGTTTACAAAACAAAGTACACAAATAGCTATTTGGCCATCAATACATCAGAGACCACCAGCCGGGTTCAATGTGAGCAGTGAACAGGAATTGCTAGCTGGACATCAGCGTATTTATACAGTTTCGTTATAACGATGTCCAGCCTCTTGCAAGTTAATCATGTACTGGGCTAGGGTCGCGCCAGGTTCGTTCCTAATTTACATATCTTGTGTATGCGGTTTACTTTTTAATACATTTGCTAACAAACACTATTATTCTCTAGGTTTAACTTTACACTCTTTATACATTGCTTTAATACAGGTCAAAACAGATGTTTCGCATGTCGTGTTTAGGTAGCGTTATTTTTCTTGTATACTTGTAGGTTAACATCGCCGATTCAAGTAATCCCCTGATCCCGAGGTCAACATGACCCTAACATGTAGTCTGCAGGCAGGTTGGACATTAACTTTCCTGCAGAGGTTGAAGAGGTTAAAGCAAGAACAAGAGAACACAGGTCGGCCATTTTAGGCCACAGGGTGACTTTGCACGATAAACTAAAATGGCGTCTTTAACATAAAATGGAGGCTTTATTCACTTAAGGTCACGGCCTTGCAATACAGATTTCCTCGCAAAGCGACTGGGCATAGGCCAACATATACAATGAGGACGAAACAATATTATATCAGTTTTAACAACCCCACTCCGGCGAGTTTGGTGGTGCAGGCGGCTACGGCCCCAGCAAAGCAGGCGTTGTACCCTACCATCCCTCCTGATAGGGACGACAAGCGTTTTGATGGCTGGGCGAAGAAAGCGTTTTCTTCAGGGGGGTATGGCTTTATAGGCAGCCAACTCCGTGTGTGCCTTGTCACGTTTCATGCACTCTGTGGAACTGTATTTCGTTAGCGGCTGAACATATTCCTTGAAGGGGAGGAACAGGATAGTTTTCTTGCTATTGTGCAGGATGGCAAGGATGCCATGCGAGTCCGTTCAGTTGGGTCTGGACATGGCAGATTGTGTCAGCCGGTCCATGGTGACGAGCACCGTAATACGCACGTTTGCGTGGTTGCGGAAGTCTGGGTTTGCTCCGGATGTGCAAGCCCGGCTCCTCAACATGCCCTTTGATGGTGAACATCTTTTTGGCAGCAAGGCTGACGAGAGCCTTGAGGAGGTTGCAGAACTCCAAAGCTGTAGCAAAGTCGTTGAGCGCTGCAGTTCGCCTACCTCCGCCTTTTCGTCCTAGGAGACAGCAATGGAGGGGAGTTTCCTTTCGATATTACTCATATTTTGGTAAATCAAGAGGAGCTGCAAGTCAAAGGGGCCACTGTAGGAGTACCAGAGGTGGAAAACTGGGTACTCGAGGTGCCAAACCCACTCAGGCAGTTGCCTCGTTGCCCTCTGGCACTGCCGCAGCCGCTTCAGCTCAGTCATGAGGCCATGTCCCATGGTTCGAAGTCGGCGGAATGCTGGTGCAGCACCTTGTAGAGTGGTCTGCCATTACTTCAGATGTGTGGGTTCTGGAGATCATAGCCCACGGCTACTGTCTTCCTTTCTGGCAGAGGCCTCACGACAATCCACCAGGGTATCTCTTTGAAGAGTCCGGATCCGCTCCTTGCGCAGGAAATACAATCCCTGCTGGAGAAAGGCGCTATAGAACTGGTGCCTGTAGTGGAGAGGAACAAGGGATGGTATTCCCCATATTTTTTTATTTCAAAGAAAGACTGGGGATTGAGACCCATCATGGACTTGCGCGGTTTGAACAAACTCCTCAGGAAAGACAAGTTCAAGATGGTTACTCTCTCTCAAGTCCTCCAGGCCCTTCAGCTTCAGGACTGGTTGTTGTCCCTCGACCTCAAGGATGCTTACTTCCATGTGCGGATCCATCCCAGGCACAAGAAGTACCTGAGGTTCGCGACTCGCACTTTCAGTTTCGGGTCCTGCCGTTCAGATTGACCTCCGCCCCAAGGGTTTTCACCAAGCTCATGGTGGTGGTGGCAGCGCATCTCAGGAAAGGGGGATTCACGTCTACCCTTACCTGGACGATTGGTTGATCAGGGCACGCTCTCCCGAGAAAGTCCTGGATCATGTCAGTCACCTGCCACTCCGTTCACAAGCAGGGCTTCTCCCTCAACTTAAAGAAGTCCCACTTGACGCCAACTCAGTGGCTCCAGTACATCGGAGCAGTGCTCGACATATCCCTGGAGTAGTGTTTTCCTCCCCAGGTGAAGGCTCATCACATTCAGCAGATGGTCCACAAGTTTCAGCATGGCCAGTCTCCTGGCGTTGGAGTTCTTGAGGTTGCTCGGCCTCATGGCATCCTGCATTCTTCTGGTGCCAGAGGCCAGGTTGCAGATGAGATCTCTGCAGTGGGATCTCAAGATACAGTGGTCACAGTCCTCTGGCAGGATATCGGACTCCGTTCAGGTGCCGCCCTCAGTCGCCCAGGACCTTCTGTGGTGGGCCGTCAATGGCAATCTGATGAGGGGGCTCCATTTTGACTACCCTGGCCGGAGGTGATGATCGTGATGGACGCATCCCTCACGGGATGGGGAGCTCATGCCAACGAGTTGACAGTCAGCACTCGTTGGTCTCCGTCGGAGTCCAGACTCCATATAAAACTGTTGGAGCTGAGGGCCGTCAGGCTTGCCCTGAAGGCTTTTCTGCCGACTGTGCGAGGAAAGAATGTCCTGATTCTGACAGACAACACAGTGGCCATGCACTACCTCCACAAAAAGGGGGGGGCAGGGTCACTTCCTCTGTGCAGTGAGGTGATGCAGTTCTGGTTCTTGGCCATCCAGCAGGAAATTTCGATCTCGGCAGTTCATCTGACCGGAGACGAAAACGAGACGGCGGACGCTCTGAGCAGGCAGAGTGCGATCTCTCATGAGTGGGAGCTGGCTCAGGAGATTCTCTTGGAGATCTTCGCCCTTTGGGGGACCCCTCAAGTAGATCTCTTCGCCTCCAGTGTCACCCGGATGTGCCAAAAGTTCTGCTCGCGGGAATTTCCTCCAAGAGGAGCCTTAGGAGATGCGTTCATGGTGGAGTGGTCCTTCCCACTGCTGTACACGTTTCCTCCAGTCCCCGTGATCCCGCAAGTGCTGCGGAGATTACGGAGGTTTGGTTCCTGGATGATCCTCATTGCTCCGGCATGGGCCCAGAGAACGTGGTACCCGGACCTTCTCAACTTGTGCATCTGCCCTCCACGTCGTCTTCCCTACCGACCCGATCTGCTCTCATGGGGTGGGGGGGGGGGGTCAGGTTCTCAATCCAGAGGTCAGATCCCTCAACCTTCATGCTTAGCTTCTGAAAGGTTGAGGTATAAGGATTGGGACCTCCCTGAAGACGTGATGGAGGTGCTGCTTTCAGCCAGACGGCCTGCAACCAAGTCCCTGTACCGTTGCCATTGGAGAAAGTTCTGTGACTGGTGCAGGGTTAAGAATGTGGATACTTTTTCAAGTGACATTCCTTTGGTTCTGTATTTTTTGCTTTTGTTAGCCCACAAGGGCCTGCAAGTGGGTACCATTAAAGGTTACCTGGCCGCGCTGTCCATATTTAAGCTCTCGTCAGAGGAGTGTTCTTATTTCAAAATTCCTTTAATTTCTCCGATTCTCAAAGGATTTACTAATGTGTTAACGCCATCACCTTTCCAGGTGCCTGGTTGGGTTTTGAACCTTGTTCTAAAATTCCTAATGGGTGCTCCGTTTGAGCCTTTACATTCTTGTCTTCTGAGACTGTTAACCATTAAAACTTCATTTTTGGTTGTGGTCGCTTCCGCTCGCAGTGAGTGAGTTGCAGGCACTTTCAGTTAAGCCACCCTTCACTGTGTTTCATAAGGACAGGGTTGTCCTTAGAGTTCGTCCTTCCTTTCTTCCGAAAGTTGTCTCAGAATTTCATTTATGCCAGGTCTTTCTTCTGGCATTTTATCCTCCTTCACATCCTGGTAAGGAAGAGGAGAGGCTCCATAGGTTGGATTGTAGGAGAGCTTTAAGATTTTACATTTCACCCATGTTCTGGGTCAGAATGGACGATCAGCTCTTTATAGGTTACGCTGGAAGGCGTTTGGGACAAGCTGTTATTAAGCAGACTTTATCTAGATGGATTATCGTGGCAATTTCTGAATGTTACCGCTTGGCGGGTAAGGACCCTCTGGTTGACTTACGGGCCCATTCTACTAGGGGTATGGCTGCCTCTACTGCCCTGCAGAAGGGCGTTCCTATTCAAAACATCTGTGAAGCAGCCAATTTTGCTTCGGTCCATACTTTTGTACGACACTACTCTCTAGATTACATCCATGGGCAGGATCTGGCCTTTGGCAAGGCGGTCCTTTACTCTGCAATTTGATTGGACATTCTAAATTTCTATATTCTAAATTCTTTTTCCCTACTCCAGGCGTTGGTACTGCTTTGGGGGTATGTCATAGATATGGAATACGTCGGAGGACCCAATCCCCTCAAAGAACAAGTTACTCTCTTACCTGGTAACGTTCTTTCGATGCGATGGTCTGACGACTTATTCCATATCGCTCCCTCCCTACCTGCCCCGCTACAGAATTTCTTATGCGATTGCAGCTTACGTTTCCACAAGGCTTTCTGTGGTCATACTGGCAGTAGTTTGGTGCCACACGTTCTGGGGGAAAAAACTACAACTGAGGCTATGGGCGGCGTGTGTCCTATTTATAACATCCGGTGATGTTGGCTCGACGGAGGCCCTCGAGGACAGCGTATCAACGTCATTGACGCAGGGCGCAGACGCCGACAATTTTCCGAAGCAGCACAGCTGTGGTGATTACTGTTATAGATATGGAATACGTCGTCGGACCATCCCATTGAAAGAACGATACCAGGTAAGAGAGTAACTTGTTCTACTGGCTGCGAGGCTCCGTGCAGAATCACACGCATAACCCTGGTTTCAAGAGTTGCAATGGTGATAGACAACCTTTTATTTATGCGCCTTAACTATGACTAGACATAGAAAGCGGCCCGGTTTATTTAGATGCCGGCTATCTTTGGCTGGTATAGTGCAAATAGTTGGGAACCTCATCTTCTTGGCGAACAGAAATACAGTGAGAACGAGAAAAAAGTACCTCTCTTCTGTTAAAGAAAATCACTGTTTGATTTTGATGTTAATAAAGGCTTCTTTGTTTATTTTTGACTAGGAATCTGTGTGACGCTTGAGGTGTTGTAACATGGAAGCGCTTGTGCACGTTCTGTATAGCACTGGGTAGTGGTTTTTATCATGCATTAAGTGGTCTGCTTCATGGGCTTGGATGTCAAAATGGGAGGAGCTGCCTGGTAGCAGGGAAAGAAAGAATTGTTGAGTGATTTATTAATTGCTACGGGGCACCTCATGGATGGAATCCTTCAACTGTACTAACCCAGTGATTGCATAATGGGGGGGGGGGTGAATGGCCACCAAAGTTGGTGATATTCTGGCCATATAAGGGGACATATGTTACTACATTAAAATCTCCAGAGTGGTTAGGGAATCTGAGTTCCCCAGTGCTGTGTGTGTTATGACACTTCACGTGGAGCAGATGTCAAGCGCTACTTCATGAGTGCCAAGTCATTCCACAGTGTTTCCTCATTTATCCCGTTTTTTATGGTGTCTAAATGGAAAATCCAGTGTTGTTCCTGCTTCAAGAGGAGGTTGTTGAAGTTGCCACCTCTAAGGGGGAGATTTACTTTCTCTAGAATTGTCAGTTGGAAATGTGCCACCATGGGTGCATTGATTTTTTTTGGTCCTGATGCAGGACTTATGTTCGATTTCTTCACTGTTCGACATGTCATGCCCACATATTTTAAGTCACATGGAAATGTGATGAGGTAGGTGACCCCCTTGCTGTTGCAATTAGTACATTTCCTTTGCTGCCAGAGGGTCTTCCATCCTATCTCGACACATCAGGATCTGCTTGTTTGGATGCAAATCACGCCACTTCCACATGGAGCATGTCCACTGGGAGTAGAAGCCCCCATATGGTATTGTGGCTCTCTTTGTCTCTTGGTTCTTTCAGAGTGTGTAATAGTCTGTTGCGGATGTTGGATCTCTGTTTTATGGCAAACATCGGCTGCAATAGTGTTTATTTGCCGGTGTTGAGTATTGGCCATAACTTGAGGATTTCTCTTTAAGATGTTGAAGATGGGCGAGTAACTTAACACTGCGTGATGGTATCAAGTGGTGTTTCTTTCATATGTTGCTCGAGGGTGGTTTCTCGAGGAATGTTTCTTGCTCGTTTACAAGTGTTGTGTATGATCTTTTTGGGGTAAACCCTAGATCGGAGTTTGACTCTTTAGACCAGACGCCTTAACATTGTAGTCTCTTTTGCTAGTACATGTCTGTCGATAGTGCAAAAACTGCCCAAAGGGCAGGTTGTCCCGTAGCGTGCGTCGATGATGGCTTGTATATGCTAGCAAAGCATTTCGATTGGTGCTCTTCTTGTACACCTTTGACATGAGCTTGGCACCTACGACTATGAGATGAAGGTGCAGGAAATGTCTTTTCTTGTTGCTGGTCTCTCTGAATTACAAATACGTGTTTTGTCCATTGATCCACTGGAAAAAGGAATCTATTTCTATAGCAGAACCCTCACAAATCATGAAGATATTGTCTATATACCTCTTCCACGTCTTTATCTGACCATGATATGGGTTTGTTGCTGGTTATGTTCTCAAATTCAAAATGGTCTACGTAGAGGTTTGCAAGACTTGGGACAAAAGTAGCCCCCATCGCCATCCAAGAGATTTGTTGGTAATCGGTGTTGTCACATAAAGAAGTTCTTAGACGGGACGATTTCTATAGGTTCTGTGATAAAAGCCGCATGGCCTCTAGGTAAGTTGGTGTTCGCCCCTAGATATCTTTGCACCATCTCTATTGTCTCCTGTTGGGGTATACTTGTATAGAGTGCCTCTACGTCAAGAGTGACTAGCTATTGTGTATCTTCATTGAAGGTGAGAGAGTCTGCGAGGATCAATATATCCTTGTAGTCCTTCACGTAGGACTTCATCTTGGGAATATCATCCCTAAGGACACTGTCAGCGTATTGTGACAGTGGTTCCAGAATTCACTGTATCCCTGATACAATAGGTCATCCAGATATTGGTGTGGTGCCCTTGTGCACCTTTGGGAGCGCATAGAATGCTGGTAACCTCGGATGATCAGGCATCAGGAAGGTGGCTTCTTGTGTTGAAATATATCCATCCACGAGTGCTTCTTTGACCACTAGGGCAATCGGGGCCCGAATCGACACTGTCGGATCTGCTGGTAGTTGTCTGTATGTGTCATGATCTCTGCTTCCAAAAGATCAGGACTTGCCCGACTCCCTTGGAAGCAGACCCATAACCCCGGTTCCGAGTGCCAGCCAGTCCCAATTGCCAGTGGCACCAGGCTCATAAAGATGCCCAGTCCCAGCGCTGGAAGTGCCGGGCTCATAATGCTTGGGTGGACTTACCTGCAGCAGACCATGCTGCTTACTTACCTGCCGGTTGAACCCCTGATCCTCTTCTGTTTGGGACTACTTTTCCTGTTGGGTGGGGCAGGAGCCACTCCCTAGGTTCAGAACACTGGAACTCTTCTGGAAAGCAGGAACTGTTTTCTTACCTAGGCGTGGCTGTGGAAAGAGACACCTAAGCACTACAGGAGGCTATTTAAACCACACCCGATGGATGAATCTTGCTTTGCGTTATTCTGCATTCTCTGCAGCAGAACGCTCATCGTGTCTTCTGCTTCTGATCCTGGGCCTAAGGGAACAAAGGCTTACCATCCTGGAATCCAGTCTTCAGCAGCACCTGTAAAGACAAAGAAAGAACAGGTTAGCACTACGGTCTTCAGTGGCAGCGCATCTCTTACCTGGTCCATCGGCTGTCACCAACGCCTCGCGCTGCATTCCGGCAACTGAAAGACAAAGGCTTACCTACTCTTCGCATGCTTCGGAGGTCTTCGCACTGCATCCCGCATCTGAAAGACAAAAGAAGGTGCGTTTAAAGACATTGGGCAACTTTATTACTCACGTGCCATTACTCCTTCCCACGCCGAATCCAGTGGGTATTCCAGCACCCTTCAGCTTCTCTAAAGCTCCGAACTTGTACCTGCAAGATAAAAGGGACAGTTAGTGCGCATCGTGAAGCAGGCTACAAGCGCTTACTTACGTGCTTCCAGGCGCTTCTATTCCTCACGCGGGTTCGATCCTCAACTCTCATCAGCCCGCCATCCGCCATCGCCGGAACCCTGCAAAACAAGAGATATCATTACAAAAGACTTTTAAGACATTTGAAGTGCCCAGAACGTACCGTTCGTGCAGTTAACGACGGACAGCAGTCCTCTGAGGTCAAGAGGCCTGCACCCTTATCCAGTGAAGAAACTGGTTACGGCACCCTGCCCCGAGGCAGATGGAGAGCTCGGCGTTCACTTACCTAAGGTGAGGGCGTTAACCTTTGGGGTTCTACAGGAGAAGAGAAAGGGAAGAGGAGAGAGGCACCCAATAACCCCAGTTCATTAATCCCATATTTTCTATCTGCAGACATCTTACTCTTCGAGTCAGACATACAGTGCACAGAGGTCCAGCCCAAAGAGCCAACCGTGTGTTACACATCACCTTTGAAGATACGGCATTCACCCAGTCAAGACCGGCGCCTCTGCGGGAATCAGGTGAGCGTTACAGAACGCAAAGCCTACCGTAAAACTCCCACCCAGGCGCTATGGAAACCTCGGATACCGACCAGCTAGCCCAGTTACTTGGGGAACTAAGAGCAGAAGTGCATGCAGCCCGTCAGGAAACGAATGCTCTAAGAAGGGAACTGATTATTTCCAAGGAGCGAACAGACGATCTCGCTAGACAATTGCTACAGTCACAAGCCGGACAAACTCCGTTACCCGCATCAGGGGCAAATCTTCCTTCAACATCCTCTACGAACCCAGTGCAGATCCACCTACCTGGGAATGTACCTCTGGCTCCGCCCGAACGATTTTCTGGTGACCCAAAGAGGTTTGCAGTATTTATTAATCAGTGCCGGTTCCACTTCTTCTGCCGGTCAGCAGCCTTTCCAACTGATCAAGCTAAGGTAGCTTTCGTGCTTTCGTACCTTAGTGGCAATGCGGCAGACTGGTCGATCCCTCTAGTTAATCAAGATGATCCGGTTCTCCATGATTTTCAAGCTTTTCAGCTCAGTATGGAAAAACTGTTTGCAAGACATTCACAGGGGCAGGCCTTGGACAATGAGCTCCTTTCATTGCGACAGGGTAATCAAGACCTTTTGGCTTATATTGCGTCTTTCAACAGACTGATAGTGGAAACTCGATGGCCTGAGGACAAAAGGATTACGCTGTTTTATAGAGGTCTACGTGGAGAGCTCAAAGATGTGTTAGCCCAAGTAGTGAATCCCCCGCAAGACTGTTCGGACTATATTGACTTAGTCGTTCAAATTGACCACAGACTGCAGAACAGGAAGGCCGATCGTTCCAAGTTTGATGCTCGAGTATTTTCCAAACCACCAACTCCTACCAAAGGAGTAGACTCCGGGGAACCCATGCAAATAGGGGGCCTGAAAGGACCACTAACACAAAAGGAGCGGGAAAGGAGAAAACAGCTGCAATTATGCCTCTATTGCGGAAACTCGGGCACTTTCTACGAGACTGTCCGGTGAAACCAGCCAAGAAGTGAGTAGGAGCTGCAGTTACCAGGGTCACAAACTCTGAGCAGGGAAACGACCTCGCCCGACAAGAATAGAGGTCCTCTTGCCGAGCGTTAAAACCAGTTCCGTGACCTCGCATTTCGTGATCCCTTTGGTCCTCATTAGCCCTGAACATCCGGATCGATTACATGCGATTGAAGCTTACGTCGACAGCGGTGCCATCGGCAATTATGTGGATCATGAAATGGTTTTGAGGATGAATCTGACTTTGTCCAAAGGCTGTAAAGGACGTCATTACTACGGTGGATGGTACGGAGATAGCCTCCGGACCAGTAACGCATACCACCCAAGAAGTGACGCTAGTAAGTCAAGATGGACACCATGAGAAGATCGTGTTTGATGTGATCAAGGCCCCTCAGTTCCAGATTATTCTAGGAATTCCTTGGTTAGAGAAGCACAATCCTCAGATCGATTGGCGAGCAAGAACGGTTCAGTTTCCAGAATGTGTCTCTACTTGTCACCCTCGACCTGGTGTTGCACTGGCAGCAATTTCCTCGGAGGCTCCCCAGTTACCTCCTGAATACCTAGAATTTCAAGATGTTTTCCGGAAGGATCAGGCTAACTCTCTACCTCCTCATAGGTCTTATGACTGCCAGATAGACCTGATACCTGGATCTACTCCTCCTTGTAGTAGAATGTATGCCCTCACCGAGCCTGAGAATCTTCACCTCCGACAATACCTGGATCAATACCTAGCGAATGGGTTTATTCGTCCTTCCAAGTCCCCTGCTTCCTCAGCTTTGTTCTTCGTTCCAAAAAAAGAAGGGGACCTTAGAACTTGTATAGATTATCGCGCCCTGAACCAGATCACCGTTAAGAATAGATATCCGTTACCTTTGATCCCTGAACTCCTGGACCAAGTCAGAAAAGCATGCATATATACAAAGCTGGATCTTAGAGGAGCCTACCACTTGGTACGAGTAAAAGAGGGCGATGAATGGAAGACGGCCTTCCGCACCAAGTATGGGCTATTTGAATATCAGGTCATGCCCTTCGGACTTTGCAATGCCCCGGCCGCCTTTCAATATTTTATGAACGATGTCCTCAGAGAGCTCATAGATGTGTGTGTTGTTGTTTACATTGACGACATCCTCGTTTATTCTTCATCGGAAACTGAACATCGGAAACACATGAAAATGGTCCTCGAGAGATTGCGTCAACACAAACTTTTCGCTAAGTTGGAAAAATGTGTTTTCAACGTGACTGAAGTTGAATTCTTGGGATTCATATTATCACCTAGCGGAGTGCGTATGGATTCAAAGAAGGTCGATGCAATTCTCAAATGGCCATCGCCATCCTCCGTAAAAGGTGTTCAAAGCATGTTAGGCTTCGCTAACTTTTACCGCAGGTTTATCCCCGAATTCTCTCGAATAGTCCAGCCCATCACTGCCTTGTTAAAGAAAAACAAACGTTTTGAATGGTCTACCGAGGCGGAACAAGCTTTCCAGAATTTGAAGACTAGATTTATCTCTGCACCGATCTTAAAACATCCTCGCCCAGAACTCCCCTACATCGTTGAAACTGATGCTTCGAGCCTTGCCATGGGGGCAGTTCTATCACAAAAGGACCCAGTAACCAATCAGTTGCATCCCGTGGCATTTTGGTCCCGCAAATTCTCGCCTCCTGGAATCAATTACACTATTACTGATAAGGAACTTCTAGCTATCAAGTCCGCCTTTAAGGCTTGGCGGCATTATCTTCTGGGGGCCCGACACACCGTTACTGTGATTACAGACCACCGAAACCTGCAATATTTGAAAACCGCAAAAGCTCAATCCTCTAGGCAACTCCGTTGGGCACTATTCTTTGCCGAGTTTGACTTCATAATTACCTATCGACCTGGTACAAAAAACGGTAAAGCTGATGCCCTTTCTCGGATGGGAGTGGAAGAACATTTGATCAATCCTAAACCTGTACCTATCATTCCCGAACAAAGAATTCTAGGTGTAATTGCCACACAATCCATAGAGGAAGTTGAGGATAAAGCCAGGCTACTGGTAACTCCAGCAGACATACAGAATTGGCATCTGTAGGGAAAGGACTTTACGGTGAAGGACAACCTATTATATTTCCAAGAACGGTTATACCTGCCCAGCACAGATTTACAGAAAAAGGTAATCTCTTGTTATCACGATTCTTTAATGGAAGGACATCCCGGTATGACCAAGATCTCGGAAAAGATCAAGCGCTACTTCTGGTGGCCGTCTTGGAAAAAAGATATCAGAGACTTTATAATGTCCTGTGGAGTATGCGCCCAAAACAAGAGTCAAAAGGAAAAACCAGCCGGCCTCTTACGCCCTATTGACATCCCGCCTCGCCCTTGGTATACGCTTTCTATGGACTTCATCACCGATCTACCTCCATGCTCCGGATACAATACGATCCTAGTAATCGTGGACCTATTCTCCAAGATGGCGCATTTCATTCCACTCAAAGGCTTACCAACAGCAGCAACTCTGGCCCGAGAATTTCTCGAAAACATCCTCCGACTGCACGGTTTTCCTTCAGTTCTAATTTCGGATCGAGGTAGTCAATTTATTTCTCATTTTTGGCGAAGTTGCTGTCGGTCGGCTCAAATTGATGTGAGACTTTCGACCAGCCATCACCCTCAAACCGACGGACAAACCGAGAGGACCAATCAAACTCTGGAACAGTATTTGCGCTGCATGCTACAACAAACTGAAAAAACTTGGAAAGATATCCTTTGGATAGCCGAATATGCCTACAATAACTCTGTCCACTCGGGAACTGGGAAGACCCCATTTTTTCTTTTATACGGTAGTCACCCTCGAACCTCGGAGTTGGATCCACTCCAAGATCTTGGAACACCAGCAGTAGACCACCTGCATTCTACAATCACCCAAGCCTTTAAGGAAGCCGTTTCTCACCTTCAAAGGGCTAAAGAACAATACAAGAAAGGAGCAGACCAACATCGGAAGGAAGCCCCCCAATATCAAGTAGGAGATAAAGTCTGGTTATCCACCAAATATCTACCTCTAAAAGGACCACGCACATTCAACCCAAGATACCTTGGTCCCTATTCCATCACTACCATAGTAAATCCAGTAGCGGTCAAGTTGGACTTGCCCCCTCACATGAAGATACATCCGGTCTTCCACGTCTCTCTATTAAAACCCGTGCAACCTCAAACCCGACTAACTACATCTCCAAAACCTATTCTAGTTGATGGAGAACTCGAGTTTGAAGTCAAAAGCATCCTGGATTCCAAGATCTCCAAATCTAAACTATTTTACCTGATTGACTGGAAAGGCTACGGTCCCCAAGAAAGATCCTGGGAACCTGCAGAATATGTCCACGCGCCTCGTCTAATCAAAAGATTTCATCGAACATTTCCTAACAAGCCCAAACCCCCGGAGAAGCCCTGTTTGGGAGGGGCCTTGAGGGGGGGTGCTGTCATGGTCTCTGCTTCCAAAAGATCAGGACTTGCCCGACTCCCTTGGAAGCAGACCCATAACCCCGGTTCCGAGTGCCAGACAGTCCCAATTGGGACCTTTTGGACCCTGTCCTGGCGCCAGTGGCACCAGGCTCATAAAGATGCCCAGTCCCAGCGCTGGAAGCGCCGGGCTCATAATGCTTGGGTGGACTTACCTGCAGCAGACCATGCTGCTTACTTACCTGCCAGTTGAACCCCTGATCCTCTTCTGTTTGGGACTACTTTTCCTGTTGGGTGGGGCAGGAGCCACTCCCTAGGTTCAGAACACTGGAACTCTTCTGGAAAGCAGGAACTCTTTTCTTACCTAGGCGTGGCTGTGGAAGGAGACACCTAAGCACTACAGGAGGCTATTTAAACCACACCCGATGGATGAATCTTGCTTTGCGTTATTCTGCATTCTCTGCAGCAGAACGCTCATCGTGTCTTCTGCTTCTGATCCTGGGCCTAAGGGAACAAAGGCTTACCATCCTGGAATCCAGTCTTCAGCAGCACCTGTAAAGACAAAGAAAGAACAGGTTAGCACTACGGTCTTCAGTGGCAGCGCATCTCTTACCTGGTCCATCGGCTGTCACCAACGCCTCGCGCTGCATTCCGGCATCTGAAAGACAAAGGCTTACCTACTCTTCGCATGCTCCGGAGGTCTTCGCACTGCATTCCGGCATCTGAAAGACAAAAGCTTACGAGCTCTTCGCACGCTCCGGAGGCCTTCGGCGCTGCATCCCGCATCTGAAAGACAAAAGAAGGTGCGTTTAAAGACATTGGGCAACTTTATTACTCACGTGCCATTACTCCTTCCCACGCCGAATCCAGTGGGTATTCCAGCACCCTTCAGCTTCTCTAAAGCTCCGAACTTGTACCTGCAAGATAAAAGGGACAGTTAGTGCGCATCGTGAAGCAGGCTACAAGCGCTTACTTACGTGCTTCCAGGCGCTTCTATTCCTCAAGCGGGTTCGATCCTCAACTCTCATCAGCCCGCCATCCGCCATCGCCGGAACCCTGCAAAACAAGAGATATCATTACAAAAGACTTTTAAGACATTTGAAGTGCCCAGAACTTACCGTTCGTGCAGTTAACGACGGACAGCAGTCCTCTGAGGTCAAGAGGCCTGCACCCTTATCCAGTGAAGAAACTGGTTACGGCACCCTGCCCCGAGGCAGATGGAGAGCTCGGCGTTCACTTACCTAAGACATCTTACTCTTCGAGTCAGACATACAGTGCACAGAGGTCCAGCCCAAAGAGCCAACCGTGTGTTACACATCACCTTTGAAGATACGGCATTCCCCCAGTCAAGACCGGCGCCTCTGCGGGAATCAGGTGAGCGTTACAGTATGATTATTTTTTGTCTCTTAATAGATGGTTTACCACCTGGTTGTAATCGGCAACATCCATAATTACTGTTGTGCTGCCCTTGTCGGCTGGTTTTATGACAATATTGTCATTTTTTGCCAGGGAGTCTAAAGCCCCTAATTGGCCCTTCCTGCAATTATCGTGGATGAATGGAAGTCTCCTTTCAGGATCTTCCAATGTTTTAGCAGTGCTTGTTCAAAGGTGGTGGATTCCAGTGTTGCTTTGTGTTGGTGGTAGAAATAGAGAAGGAGGTAAAAGGCCTGTCCCCACAATCGGTGTTTCTCTTGGTTTTTCTGCAGAAAGCTGCTTGAGCCTTATTTTTCTCAAAAGTTGTCATTTTGATACAAGTCTGAAAGGGATCGTATCTGGCAGTTGGAAGAAAGGACAACCCCTTCTGTAGGATTTGTGATTCACAGGTGGTGAGAGGATGTTTTGAGAAATTCATTATCAATGAAACGTTGGTTGCAGCATATTCTGACCCCTGCTCCTTGTAATCCTGGGGGAGAATGTTTGCCATCTCTGCCAGCCTCTGTTTGTACCACGCAGGGATTGGCCCAGAGGTGAAGTTGTTGCCGAAGATCAACTTCGAATGCCTGTTGGCTAAACCTGGAACTGACAGACCGATGGACAATTCTGAAACTTTGCAGCAATGTGGACCAAGGCCTAGAAGCCTACAGTGCAGGTTGCACGCCCTTAGTCTAGATCAAAGTTTTGAAAAATAGTCAATTGTAGGTAGTGCTACCATGTTCCATTAATAATTAATCTGTTATGAATAATATTGCTGACTCTATCTTGTGTTAAAAAAGCTTTGTTTTTATTTCATTAAAGACTCCACTCTGCAGCCTTTGCTAAAAAATGCTAAAAATGCCAATGCATTTCAGACAACTCTTCCATCGTCAGGGCAAATAGCTATACAACCAAACCTCTGTTGGCAATTAATCTTGTATATAGGGAAAGTTCCACCTGCATCCGTGGACAGCAGCTGACTTTCACTGTGGGGCAAGTTTAATTGCATCAAAATGAACATGGCATCCAGGGTCAATTACGTCCGTTCCATGCATCCGCTCAAGACACCGAAATGCATCTTCAAGGAAATCCATGCAACCATGCAGACCTTCTTGTGGCATGAGAAGCTGCCTAGGCTGACCCTGTGGACGATGCAGCTCCCATTGAAAACGGGTGGTATGAATTTGCCAAATTTCTTCGACACTCGTGTCTCCTTCACCGCGAGGCCTTTGTTGCCTGATGAGTATTGATCCAGCCGTGTCTCAACAGGAACCCAGGGTTACCTCAAGGGGTTCTCGTCATGGAATCCTCTTCTTTTGTGAGTGCTGATGTAACCTATCCTGACGTCTGAGCCGCGACCTGTTTGTATTGCCTGAGGCATCCATTCGGCTGAATCCAGCATTGACTGCAAGGCGAAGGTTTTATTTTATTTTTGGGCTGTCGTCCTATCTGGAAGGGATTCGGTACATCAAAGGTCTTTTTGAGGATGGAATCTGGATTCCATGGATGCGTCTGGGCAGAGTTTGACTTGCGAGACTGCAGTTATGCTGAATACAGACAGTTGAGGGGGATTGTTGCGGCTAAGCTTGCTCTTGCACCGATTTTGACCATGCAGAGTGCTGCTTGGTCAGTAGTGGAACTCTGTGCCTGGGCCGTCCATCGGGCTGCCTCCTTGTACAATGTCCTTGCGTCAAATCGCAAAGGGGTTTCAGAACTTGCAAATTGTCTGGCCTGGGAACTGGGTGTGAGGTGATTGGCCCTGGCTGCCGACAAAGATGCTGTCACATGTCCGCCTGACCAGCATGGACCGGGGCTTGAGTAGCTCTGACTAAACTACTCTCAGGACATATAGGACCCCAGAACATATGTTTAAGAGACACCTTTTAGAGAGTGACCAATGTTGCCAATGTAAACCGGCACGGGTCACGTTGAGCCACCTCCCTGGTTTTGCAACAAGACTAGAGCCTTTTGGGAAGTGGTCTGTGAGAGAATGGGCCTGATGTTGGAGCGTACCATTCATCGAAGGGCTTCCCCTTTGATTCTTGTGACATCACTCTATTGGCAGATCTGTCATTTGCCAAGAAAATCTGGCTGCCGTGAAGTTGGCTGCGTGTGAAAAGTATGATTCTACGTGTGCGGTGATCTTCCAGTTCTATGTTGATGACTGGCTGGAGGAATTGCTGACCTTGGCCACGCTTCAGTGGGCCATTTTCAAGCACAGAGGGGAAACTGATCAGTGCATTGAGATATGGGGACTGTTCCTGGGTGTGTATGGCTGTGAGTACAGGATGTGTACTTTTAAATAATGTCTCTTATGTTATTTTTAAAAGAAATATATATTTTTTGGGTATTGCTCTTCTGGTATTCGTGTTTTCATGATGCATATTTTTTTTTAAAAGAAATCTCATCTTAACCACATGGTTATCCCCCCTGTTGTAACCTGAGTGGGGCACGTGTTGCTCTCATTGGATTGTGCTGTTTCCACTGATTATGGTCTCATTGTGTTTTTTATACTACATCTCACCTCTGTGGAGTTGGTTCTGAAAATAAAAATGTAATATCAAAAAAAAGAATGGCATGTGAGAGGCAAAATGGGGCAGAAGAAAGGGAGAGAACCAAGAAAATAAGGACTAGCAGGAGGGGGGGGTGGAGAGATCAAGTGGGGGGAGTGAGAGAAGGAACAGAATGAGAGCGAGCGAGGGAAGGCGGGAGGGAGACATGGAGGGAGAGTGAAGAAAAGGTAAGAAGCCGAATGAGGGAGCAAAAGGCAGTGAATAACTTGCTGGAAGAGAGAAAGGAGACAGAGTAGATGAGATGATGTTCGATTCCATGACCGAACCGTAGCAGAGCAAGTAGAGTCTCACTTGCAGGGAGAACCGAAAGGGGAGAAATAAGGCACTGGGTTGTAGTGTCTGGGTCAGCAGGAGACACTGGTAAGGCTCAGGGTTGGACGCTGGACCAGGTAAGTAGAGAAGGGGAAGGTACTTCATCATGTTGCAGGTAGTAAGACAGAGGTTGGGTGGGAGAGTGGGTACATGTCATCCTTCTGTGAATTTCTCCCATCCTGAATCCCTCAACCGCGACTCGCAGAACCCCATGGAGCCTAGAGTTCCATTTGCAGACAACGTTCGACTAGCCTAGCTGGTGCGGCATTATACAACAAGAGTGTAACAAGGGTGAACTAAAATGGGACAGCAAACAAATGAGGTGGGGGGAGGCAGGCAGAGGGACAGGAGTCTGCGAGAAGAGACAGGAGGACACACTGCAAGCATGGAGGGCAGAAGAGGTAATGAGGAACAGAGAAGAGGTGGAGAGAAGGGGCTGGGGCAGTGAGTTGCTGCAGCTCCATTGCCAGAAACCATGGCTCTGGGAGAGGGGTTTACAGCTCCCTGCCTCTTGCCTAGGTGTGCCCGATCGGCGTCTCAGAGCTGCAGACACAGGAGCAAGAGTCTGGAGCTCAGACAACTGGCAAGTAAGACATTATAAAAAATAAAAAAACTCTTGTGTGCATGCGCGTGAGGTGAGTGTGTATATGTCCGTGTTTGCGATTGCAGTGTGTATGCGGGTGCATGCATATCATGTAAACGGACTGTGAAAAGCAGTGCCATGAATGAATGGGTGAGCTTGTGAAATTATCGGTGCAGCCAGCATGCACCGATTTTCTTGCCGTAGGAATTGCATTTTTACTGGCATTATGGGCAAAGTCAACATGACTGTTCGAACGTTGGGGATGCTGGCCTATTTTATCATCGCAGGGATAATGGGCAAAGCAAACTGGATTGTTTTTACGTGGGAATATTGGCCCAGGCAGTATGAAAAAGTCGTTTTTGTACGCTGGAAGAATAATGGCACACTTTGTGGTCAAAGGCATCACGAACATGCTTCTGCGCGCTGTTCATGGAAAATGTTTATGCCTCTCAAGTTGAAATAAATTCCCCAGCGACCACTGGCGGGAATATCCAGCAGATACTCAATGATTGGTGACCTTTAAGACAATCGATGGTGTGCATGAACCCCTTAGGTATTGTGCGCCACCTCCCAGACCTACCTGTTTATGCTGCCTTTGCTGTTAACTGCTGCTTACCCCTCGATATAAACTGGCTTATTAAATACCTCGCTCTAGTCTACATGCAGAATCATGGGAGAGCATCCATGCCACATCTACCAAGCCAAGAAGCCAGCCGGAGCACACGGGTACGTATCACACTCCATGCTTATGGAAGATGGCCAAAGGCAAGGCTGCTCACCCGCACATATCAACAATCATACACCATTTTCCTAAGACAGCGCACATCATCTCTGCGATTAGAATACAGCCATCCCCCACAACAAGACTGGAGTCTAGCTGGACCCATGTGTTCACTACTCTTGCATACTCTTGTCAATTGCAAAGCACCCCCCCACTTGCCATCTCGATATGGGTATCTAGCAGTGATCTGGCCACCCCCTACCCAACTTTGCTTTGGCTAAAATGCCCAAATGCATTTAAAAATTCTCTGATTTATTTTCCCAAACCTGGGACTACGGCCCTCTGAGGGTGTTCACCTGCAGTGCTTTGAGGCTACACCAATGGGATAAAGGCACTTTACAAATGACACATTACATTACTCCTTTTATTATAAATAAGCAATTGAATCCATATCCTTCGTAGTAAAGCACTGATCGTCGACACATAAGGTGCTGTCCCAGGAGCCCAATGGGTGGTCCTTCGTTACCTTGTATTTGTAAACAGTGTCGGATTGGCCCGTCGGCCGATCGGCCGGTGGCCGATACGAAATCCTTAGAGGCTGGCGAGGGGCCGGGTTTCAAGCCCATGCCTGGGCCGGTCTCGCGCTGGCTCAGGGCTGCCTGCAGTGCTGATCTGCTCTGCATGATCAGGGCCTGCGGGCAGCAAGTCGGCGCGAGACTGACACCATGGCGCTGCTGCTAGGTGATTGTGAAGGAAGTGTTACTTTTTTACAAAACACTGGTAGTGGGTCGGGCTGGCCTCAGCCTGGCCTGCTACCAGTGTTTTGTAAAAAAGTAACAGATTCCTGCAACTGCTCGTCCTTGAAGGACCTGGGGCAGCAGCAGGCAGTCTGATGGAGGAGCCTGGAGGCCGCCTGCAGGGCTGGGCTTGGCCAGAGGCAGGATAAGTTGCTTTCAACTTTGCAGGAAGCAAGTAACACATTTGTTGCACGCCACTTTGCAAAGTTGAAAGCAACTAATATTGGCCATGGCCAATGAAAATGCGGCGAGACTCCGTGCCGCCACCACCCCTCACTCCCAGCCCAGGTCAGGATTGGAGCTGTAGCCTGCAGGAAGCTGCGCACAAATGAGGACCTTACCAGTGCCATGGGCGAGGTCGAGGCCCCTGTCTCCACACCACAGCAAGAGTCCCTCGACTCGTCTCCAGCAGTGCAGCAGAGGCCAGCCCAGGAGGGCACACAGGCACTCGGGCACGGGCGACCCCCCCGATCCTCCCTGCCCACACAGTCACCACCCCACAGCGTCAGCGGAGATGGAGAGACACCCCTGGCTGAGGAGGTAAGAGTCACCGGCCGTAAATGTGGTTATGGGTGGTAAAATAGCTCAGCGGTTTGAGCGCTCACTGCTGCAATCTGAGCGTGATCTGCAGGTCGCAGGTTTGAATCCCGGCAAGGCCAACTCAGCCTTTCATCCTTCCGAGGTCGATAAATGAGTACCAGTTTTGGTTGGTTGATATTGTATGTAAGTATGTAAAGCGCTTTGGATTAAGGCGCTATATAAATAACACATCATTATCATTCATGCCCCCCCACCTGTCTCATTTTGTATCTCTTAGCTCCACACCCTGATAACCAAAGCTCCATTCTTTGTTGCCCTTCCATTTTCTCCCACTGCCTCCCCTTCACCCTTTTTGATCACTACTCTTACAACTCTCTCTCCACCAGTGCCCACCACAGCATCATTAGATCCCAGGAGCAGCAAGCTATGCTGTTGGGGTGAAAGAGGAACATTCCTGCCATGCATGTGGGGCAAAAACATGAGATAGCGACCCGCAGGGCATGCTCCTACTCACTGCTTGCCATGATTGGGCGTTGCTGTGGAGAGTTGTGACTGGCAGCTAGGAGCAAGGAAAGACTACTATGGCTGGCCTCTAAATCTGGTTAATGGACAATGCAGATGAAATCGGATGTTTTTGTTTTTGATGATTTAGGCACATTGAAGTCTATGGAGGGGTCTTGGGTTTGACGTGAGGGTGTACATTGTCCAGGGCTGGTGACACCCACCCAAAGAGAGGGAATGGAGGTATGCACCACAGGGCATCGCAACTCTGCGTGATAAGTAGAGCGACAGACTGTGGCATGTTTTCCACACTGCACTCTGCATGATTGTGGAGACGGGCACTTCCTTTTTTTTATGCTCAGACTCGAGCCCCATGTATCTGCAGTGCTGGATGGCAGTAGCTGCCGGTCTACGAGGTGGCTCATAAACTTCGCAGACCCCTCCAATTGATGATGGCCTGCAATGGAAAAACATCTAGCGTGGTCTACATCATACACACGAGGGAATGCTTGGGATAATTAGCAGTGGACTGGGGGTGGGGCCATTTACATCTCAAAGCAAATGTTCCATGTTGCTTTGGCACACCTTTGCTTGCTCAAGCTGACTGTTTAGTAGTTTATTAAAAAATTACTCTTATCACAAATTTCGCCATGCTTGGAAAGCACCTGTGTGTGAACTCATTTCCAGAAAATGTTTTGGGTCATTGGCTGTCAGGCTGTCCCATAAAAGGGCAAAGCTGACAGGACCACTGCGGTCACATACATTCATGTTTGTTGTTTGATGGGGTGGATTTGCACCACGCAGGCACAAAGGGGGCCAGTGTGTTGCTGTTGGGTGGAGGGAGGGGGCTACCTACGCTCTAGTCTGAGTGTAACATTAGGAGACACTCCTGGATTTTTCTTACTGGGGGTTGTTGTGTTCGAAGCCTAAGGTGCCCTTCATTGTTATTTTTTGCAACACCCTGGCAGCTCTGCCTTCTTTGGTGTTAGTTCGCTCGTCAGTGGGTTTCTGTGTTTGTCATCCATAAAAAGTGTGATTTATTACAAAGGCTCCTGAGTCCTCTCCGTTTCTCCTCCCTGTTGCTTCCACAGACAAGCTCCAGTTTCCTGATTTTTACATCCACTTAACACTAACACGAGACGCAGAGAGGAGTTGCTGAATGCATCATTGAGGGCACACATGTGTCCAACAGATGAGCTCTTCATGTATGTGGTTTGTGAACTATAAATAGTAAACACACTCCAGTATAATTGGGCCCAAGCAAGAAACATACCTTTTGAAAAAGAGCTCACATTTTTGCAAAAAACAGGCATTTTACATAATATTTTAAATTAGTGAATGTAATGATAACTGACGGCATACAGTATACATCATACGGACTACATGAGGGCCTGCTGCAGTGTTACGGATTGCTGCCCAACTGCCACTGCTAAAATGTGCCGATTTTTCAGAAATCATGCCATGGTAGCTATTAACTAACCAAAAAAAAGTTCCATCCCAGTCAGTGTGGGGGATGGGAATGGAAGTAGCACATCGTACTATTTAGAATAATGCACAGTCAGATTTGTAATGCAGTATCACCGCAAACCATATTCCCCGCAATAGCCTATGAGGGGAATACCTGATGCTTGGTAATCAAGCAGTCAGTAACAAGAAAGCACTGCCTCTTTAGCTGTAGTCCCGTGAAGCCAGGATGCCTGAGTTCATACTCCAGCTTACATGTCAGTGTGATTGAACCTATGCAAAACACTTTGCTTCCATTGCCCCATTACTGAAAGAATAAAAAAAAAAGGTGCAACGGATGCACCTTCTTTAAATGCTGCCTGCCTCTTGGAAATGTGGAAATCCTTGCGCCTAAAAGCTTGTGCTCAGTGTAGAAATATTTGACCATACACATCAAGTGGCCATTGACTAGTCTTCATTGTGCCACAATGAATGCTGTGTTGTAATGTGTCTATCTTTCCTATCTGCATAGCATGCTGTTCAGGATGTTTGTTTGCATGTATGAGGTAACGAGTGCTCAGAGTATGGAATGTCCTGTGAGGGTGCTGCTTTCCCTATTTTGCCAACCTCTGATCTGAAGCCCGAAAAGTAGATGCACGCAGTCTTGAAATGCGGCCAAATTTGCACAGACTTGCAGATGAACTTAACTGGTCTGCTGTTAAATCTCAGTTACCAGTTTAATGTTATCCACTACATAACAATTGCTCAATTTACTATTGCTGATTTGATAGCTCAGTGGGTTGAGCGCTTGCTACTGCGATGTGTGTGTTTGATCTGCAGGTTGCAGGTTCGAATCCCAGCAAGGCCATCTCAGACTTTCATCCTTCTGAGGTTGATAAATGAGTATCAACACAGGTTGGGTGATATTGTATGCATATTTGTTCTATAAAAAAGAGCTTAAGAGTAGATGCTATACAATAACATATTATCATTTGGCCTTGGACGTCTGCTTGCATTGATGATGGTTTGAGGGCCACTTTTCTTGATGCAAGGGGTGGGCCACTTTTTGAGGTGACCTTTAAGGCTGGGCCACTTTTTTGAGGCGAGGGAGGGACACTTTTTTTTGGGTGTCCGGGCCTATTTCTTGTTCCAGTCCGACCCTGTTTGTAAAGTGCAATGTTCTTCATTCCCATGAAATGTTGGCACGGACGGCTGTCGAGGGGTGATTGTTTCATCAGGGGTGTGTTCCCCAAAAATGAAGTCCCTGGTGGGGTTGTGCTGTGCTACATCCCGACACTTCAGAGTATGCTGTTTGGCTCAGGGCTAGTCTGGCTTTGAGGCCTCTGTGTTCAAACCATGTGCAGGGCAAGGAATAAATGGCCTCCTATGCCCTGACCATGAAGGACAGTCAAGCTTGGTGGAACCACAGGCTTGGCAGGGGCAGTGCAAGGTCTCTGAAGTGAAGGGAATCTGGCTCTGCCTGTTGGCATGAAATCAAAACCCAGGAAAATCTTCACTCTGCCAGTGCGTCCATTGCTTAGGGATAGCGCCATGATGCCTTTGGGCGACCGATGCGCTTTACAAATGTTGATAGCATGACTCCAAAACCCGATACCCTGCAGGGGTGTGTGGCAATTCATAAATAGGAGACAAACAAGAGGACAGAAACCTTCTCCCGCCCCTACCTCTGATGGGTCCCCCATGCAAGAGAATAACAAATCGGTGCTAGTCGGGATGTCTCACAATTAAACTACCCTCGTCCATCCAACACTGCTCCAACCTACCACTAGGAAAAGAATTAAAGGAGAGTCCAAGCTTCAGTTTAGTATTGGGGTATTTCCATTTTGTGGTGGCCAATTCCCTGACCCTCCACTAGAGGCCAGCCTCTCCTGGCTTTTTGGTTTCACAGTATACTCAACCGTGACAGAAAAACTCATTCAATTGTTCTCGGATTCAAATTCTGGTCTCGTCGGTTAGTCCGTACAGTCTCTGGGTTTATTATTATTATTGATGATGATGATGATGATGATGATGATGATGATGATAATATTATTATTATTATCCCTTCTCCCGGGAGAAGTTCTCTTGACCTGGATAGGCCGGTACTTACAAAAACAACCGCGTTCACTCATCGTTCCTTCTGGTTGCTTCACGCACACACGTATCCTCGGGTGGGCTCCAACTCTGGTGGGTTTCTCCTTTCTTTCACTCCCTGGCAGGGCAGTTGTTTTCTCAGCCCCGGGTGGGCTATAGCCTGCTCAGCCCTCTGCTGGTCAATGCCTTCTTCTCCAGCTACTGGTGTGCACTGGTCATTAACCCTGTCTGGGATACAGGCCTGCTGAGCCCTGTTTGGGTCATTGCTTTTCTCCCCCCTCCAACACCTCTTGGGATATTCTGATCATTACCCTCGTGGGGGCTACTTGCCAGCTCAGCCCTGTTTTTTTCTTGCTTTTCTCTCCCCTCTTGGGGTATTCTCACCCCAGAGTGGGGTATTCTGCCTCTCAACCCTCCTTGGGCTTTTGCCCAGTTTGTGTAGTCGCATTTATGTGCTTTCTGGTTATTCTGGTCATCGGCCCTGGCTGGGTTATGGGCCTGCTAAGCCTTGTATAGTTTCTGGCTTTTCTCGCCCTCTTTTAGGGTACTAAAACCCAGTACCCAGCACTCTCAACCCAGTATCTGCTTGATTCCGGCCTCACCACCCCCCAGCTCCTTGTCGGAAAATGCTGTGTAACGTTTCTTTGGCGCTGTTCTGGACTGGAGGCAGTCTCTCTGGCCTATGTGGGTCCACATCCTTGCCTTTGCTCTGGCCTGCGGTTCCTTGTGGCCTCCACCTGCTCCACCAACACCAACGTCTCAAGCAGGATGGCGGTTCATGCTGTTTCCTCTGTTTCGTTCTTCCGAGGTTCCCCATCTGCTCAGTGCTCCCACAATTGTAGATGCGGCAGCTCTTTGCACGCTTCCTTTTGTCTCCACCCACCACACCAAATCAGTGGCTGTCCGCTGCTGCTGCTGCTGCTGCTGCTGCGTGGGAGTGTCTCCCTCAACTGCGCGCACAGAGGCGTCTCTAGCTTTCCGGCTGCTTTTCTCTTCCTAGTTTGCCATGCGGCAGCATTTATGATCCTCCCTAGAACAGAGAGGAAGAACCATTAGTCCTCCTCTTCAACGAGAGGCGGCAAGAAAAAAAGGTCAGACACAAAGCTGTCGTAAAGGGGCCATGTACCCACTTGCAATGTTCATCTCCCATGTAACCAGCAAACATTTTCGGAAGTTTGAGGTGGGTTGGAATTCTTACTTGGCCATTCTGCGTCCCCAGAGGGGGCACCCGCTCGAGTGGGATCCCGCTGGGATCCTGCTTTCCGTGCCCCCTAGTGGGATCCCGCTGGGATCCTGCTTGCCGTGCCCCCTAGTGGGATCCTGCTTGCCGTGCCCCCTAGTGGGATCCCGCTGGGATCCTGCTTGCCGTGCCCCCTAGTGGGATCCTGCTTGCCGTGCTCCCTAGTGAGGGTATTGCTTGGCCGGCTCACCTCCCTAGTGGATCCCCTTGGAGAGAAGGGACGCCTTTGCTGCATTCGCCACAGGGGGCTTCGGGGGAGGTGTTTGGGTTAGTAGAGGGAGGTGATGAGGGTATGACGGCGTCTGTGGCATGCATTATACTGTCTTCTCTCTCGCCCTGCATCCTACGGGAGCTGTTCTGGATTTTCTGACACTTACTGATACAAAATTGATGTGTTTCTGCCCACCAGGGTCCTGTGTAAATGGAAGCCCATTAAGTTAATTCAGCTTCTGATTATCAAAGATGCATAGAGGCAGACCAATTGGACAGCAGAAAGCCCCGGCTATCGCTCTTAAATGCACTAAGTGCTCACCCTTTCCCTGCCAGGGGTCTGCTCATGGCACGTGGAGGAAGCCAAGGGGACCTCTGAAGTGCAAGCTTGCAAGCGGCGTGGCGTGCATTAGCATGCTACTCCTGGCGGGCGCAGTCTGTCTTCCTACCCATGAGCTGATGTCGCAAGCATTCATATATCTGGGGCCTTGGACAGGTCTCGCGCAGTTTCCGTGCGACACCGAGCGCCATCAGCATTATATGTGACGCTTGCACATGATGGATCGCCTCCATTGCCTGGCGGTCTGGTGGCTTGGGTGCCGCACCCGGGCTGAATGGTAATGAATGGGTGTCGAGTAATGCGCGATGTAATGGGGATCCTCTTGCTCCCGGGGGCTTCCTAATGCTAATTTAGGTTCTTTCAAATAGTTCAGCAAGAGTGCTAATGGCAGCTGAAGATTGATGTGGGAGATGCTTCATTCAAAGGTGGCGTCTAGGTGTTCGGTTTCACTCGCTGCCTCGTTTAAGTTGGCAATTTGCGTTGATATTCATCAATTTTCTCTTCACGACGTAACCTACGCGTCTGCCGATATGGTTTCCGAATTGCGATAGAAATCTTGACCTGTTATGACTGGCTGACGTGCCCAGATGCGTGTGGGGGCTACTCTTGCTGCGCTGCCCCACCAGCTCGCTGCAGGAGAGTATTGGCTCCCTCTGAGACTGGTTTAGTGCCACCTTGGGACACAAAGTAAGGAGTGCGTAGGTTAGAAGTGCAGGGTTTTCAATCTTCGCAGTTACTCCATCCACAATCTGGGATATGGGTGGTCTGCCCCCCGTGAATGTTTTGTTCGCGGGCACTTTGCCCGCAGTGAAACTGCTTGCCCCCCCTGGCTCCCCTTTGACCGTTCTTTGTAAACCAGGGCCTGGGCAATTTTTCTCTCCCCACCTCCATTGCAGATACCGAACATGGGGGGGGGGGGCGGGGCGGGGCGGGGCGGGAGTCACCCCCCCCCCCCCCCCCGCAAACCACCACTCATGTTTTGGTATTTTCAGATCCAAACTGTTCCGAAACTTTTGAAGTAATGGTAGTGACCGAATTCAATCAAATCGGCCATGCTCTCACCTTTTTTTGAACAATTTGGCTAATGCCAGAATCTGATATGCAAATTGTAAAATTCAGGAGAAATTGGTAGAAAATGCAGCCTAAAAGGGGAGCGTGCATGTCCCAGGGGTCATTTTGTAAAGAACGCTGCTTGACGTGGCCATTGGGTATAGCGGCAGTCCATGATCCCAAAGTCTCAGTGACTAATGAATAAAACTCTGGGGCTTGCCACTTGCAGATAAAGAGTCGAGTGGGCATGGGTTTGAGATGGTCTCTGAGGAAGGTGTCCCGCTTAGCGCTGAGCATGAATTCTGGGATGTCTGCGTTTCTGCAAGGGAGTGAATGATGACTCAGGTTGCCGGACCTCCTGGAAGCTGTTGTTTTAATTGAGAGTTACAGCTTATCAACCCTGGATCCAGTGCTCAAAGTTCTTGATCGGAAATAATGAAATGTGCATGATTGTTTGTGCTCATGTGCCTGCCATTGTTGTTTTGAAGCAGTCTTCTGCGAGGTAATGACTGATTTGGGGCTATAAGTGTACCAGGTCTGCTGCCTTCAGCCACTTAACTTGGAAGCGTTGTGCGTGTCCTTCACTGAAGTCCTTTTTAAAAGCAAGCATTGGCAAAACCAACACTTGTGGCTTCTGTATAGGTAAGGGAATCGGTGTGTAGCCTAAAAACGCTAGTCGTTTTGTGCCTACATCCACCTTCTTTGAGTGGGATGAAAGTAAAGAATTGTCTGCGTCCACCACACACACCTGTGTGTGCTCAAGCTCTGTGTGCCATTATGCAAAGTAGAGCTCATTGGGTGCATTTCTGCTCCATGAAGCGCCCAGCACTCATGCAGCGTGGCGGGCAATCATTTGTCTACCATTACCTTGCCTGGTGAAGGAGGAGTTACTTGCAGTGCGGTGCCTTAAAATCGGCAGACATGCGCGGAACGCTGTGCGGGTGCCGAAGTGGTTGTTCAAGTGGTCTGCTGTGGTCCGCTGGAGTGGATGTTCGCTATACGGGGTGAGAGCGACGTAGCGGTGTGTTTTTGTCTCGCTGCACTACCTATCTTACATCAGTTTGCTGACTGTTTTGGCTGCATTGTGTGCTGCGGCATTACTTAATCCGTGCCAAAGTTACAGTGATTCAGTGACCCTTGAATTTCAACCACCCTAGTATGCAATGGAAGACTGTTGGCCCCTCTAAAGCATATCATTTGTGTAAAGACAAGGCGTACAAAAAGGCGACTACACCCTCATGTGCCACTAGGACGGAACAGTCTGGTCCAGCTCAGGTTGGCCTCCCTGAAGTTGTAAAAAGGAGGTTGCCTGAGAAATTTCCCCGGGGGCATATATTACATCATACGTTGGGCCCGAGCCTGTGAAAAGATCTCAGAGGGCACATGAAGTGAGCGGTATTGATTTGCTAACTGCTTGCAGATCCCTTTGGGGGTGATAATCGTTCAGTGTCTAGGATTGACAATAACCACTCCCTGCTTGCCCTTTGTTAGTCATTACATGGGATTGTTCATAATCCTCCTGATCATAGGAATTCAGTGTCACAATCCGAGGAATTTCATCTTCAGGGGTCTCCCTGGTTGAACAATCAGCGAGGATGTCATTGACACCTGACTTATTCCCTGCCACTGCAGTAGACCTGCCTGCAGGGGGGTGGGAGGCTGAAGAGGCCGTTCACTTGAGTGCTCTACACACAAGCACTGGAAGCTCTGCACCCCATCTCAATGTTGGGGCAATGCACTTTGCTGTCGAAATTTTGCTCAAGCTCTGTGGCAGCATACACTAGGACCTGCAACATCAGGACGAGACTTTGCAACTTTTGCTGTCACCGTTTGAGCAATACCAGATGGGTAGGTTGGGGGGGGGGTTTAATCAGCCCTTAAATACTGAAGAAAATGGCATCTCTTATGATCTGGTGGCCACTGCGGCTGTGCAGGGACCTTTGGCTGTTGATGCCAATGGCTGCCCTGGCTCTTCTCTGGTAGGCTGTACTGTTGAGACCACCCCCCTTTTCCTATCAATCTCGCAAAGAACGGTGTAGATTGAAGCAGCTAGCTCATCCTGTGGTAAATGATGGCCCTTTGAACTCTACAACAGTAGGAAACATCTTAAAAGCAAAAGAGAAGAGTCCCACCGGAAGGCAAGACAACGGAAAAGTGTGGATACTAGTTGACATGTGAAGGAGGTGATGGGCGCACCGGTGGTGGATGCGCTTGCAACACCTGTTGGGAACCCACCACCACTGACTGCAGTCACTAACCTACATTTGGGGCTGGTTGAGCAGGTTGTGAGTAGCCTGCCCCCCGCCCCCCATGGTTGATGTAACGGGCAAAGAGGAGTTGAGCCAAGTTTCGGCCCAACTGAAAGAGCCTACAACAATGGATCTGCTAGTTTTGAACATTTTATTTGAAAAATCGACTCGGGAATATAGACAGTTGAATCGACCAGCAATAGTGAAGTTATTGTCAAAGATACCCTCTTTAAGGATACTCCACTCTACTGATTTCTATTTTATTGAACCATTAACGGCAAAAGAAAGACCACAAACTAATATCCACTGTTGCCTAGCAGACACGGCTGCTTTGATACGCTCTCAGAAACTAACTTTTCGATCTTCTGGTTATTATTTGGATAGCAAGACTCTTGAAGTAATTTCATCTACTTGTTGTGAGATGGATCTGAAAGACCGGCATAGCGGCTTGGTGACAGTGTGTTGCAACCCTGCAACCGGCCTCATCCATGCTTAATGTGCAAGGCTGGGAATGGTTGAGCGTTTTCTTCTGCAGCAACAGCACTTCTAGATGAGGCTTGGAGCCGCTCTGCTGGAATCCTAGAGGGAATCGGCACTTGCTTTCTGCAGAGGGCTCTTTGCCTCTACTGTTGGAACACATTATGTGCCAAGAGACATGGTTAAGTGACATGTAATACACAAAGTGATGGCAAAAAAGGGTGCCATGGAGCCCATTTGGGCGCCACACTATTGGGGTGCGGCAAACCATGGGATCTCCGGTACATGGAACACATACTTATGAAGACAATATTATGGCTGTGGAAATTAATTGGAATCGGAGCATGAAACCAAAAGTTTGCTTTTGATAAATGTGTCTGATCTTCATGGGGGCGATTCTATGGAAAATGTTCTCGCATTTATTGATAACATGTTGTGTAGGCTGGGGATAGGTGGAAAAGATTTGATTGCAGTAGGGGGAGATTTAAATGCACGCTGCCTTGACAATGCCCTTTGTTCTTAGTTTGAGAACCTCAGCCCTAAATCCACGCTGTTGCAACAGAAAGAGAAGGTGCGGGGACGCAAGTGGGTGGACTTTCTCAGGGAATGGGAACTGGTGCTGTTGAACGGTCGAGTCAGAGGTGATGTTCCGGGTAGATGGTCCTGGAACAGAGGCCACAGTTGGGCAACTCTGGACTCCCTATTTGGTGGTAATGCCATTCTAGAATGCGTGCAGTTTCTTGATATATCCCCTCAGGAGAATAGTGATCACCCCACCTTCAGGTTAACTCTGCACCTCCCTGTTACAGAAGCTAGGGGTGCCATGCTCAAGGATAGAGTTAGAAGTCATTCTGGAAACTGTGTCCGGTGTCGGTCCGAGTATAGACCGGGTTTTGCGGTGGCTGAATAATCTGGGCAGGGCTGACTGGCAGACTTGCGTAACCTTGAGTGCAGATGAGCTGGAGTGCTGGATAAGTGCTCGTGTGTTCTGGTGTTGGAAGCGGCATCTGTTAGAGCAGGCCGACCGCTGACTGTGGGCAAGGCTCATAGGAACCCATTTGATGTCCATATCAAGCGTGCAGTGCGGGGTGAGCTGCGTGATATGAGGGAGAGTGCATGGCATGGGCCAGAACTTCAGCTCCAAATGAGTGTGATTAAAAGTTGTTATCATTAGATGGCTAAAGGATTGCACATATTCAGTCCGAAATTCGCAATGGCAGCGACTGATTGGGGCTTTAACCAACTGGAACTCAGAGACTATATGGCAGCTATTAACGGCTGCCAGGCCAGGGGCCCCAGCGACCAGCGCACCTTGAATCCTATTGGGGAGAGGGTGTGGTTGAATGATATCTGTGGTAAGGGGAGTGTCCTACCATCTACCCCTTTCCTGGGTGACATGAACAGCGAGTGTTGACCGATCAACGCATCGATCGATACTTTATTGGCAGATATTAAAGGTTTAAAATCTTCCAGGTCCCCTGACCCCAACAGCCTTGCTAACATGGTGCTTAAAGGAGGGGGCCAGTGGTCTGGGCTCCTTATTTACAAGCACTATTTGATAGAGTATGCCGTGAGCATACCATTCCGTCCAGCTGGAGGCAGTCTGTGCTTGTTCCTGTATATAAAAAGGGTGACAGGAACAGGCCAGAAGATTACAGGCTGCTGTCCATGTTGGGTGTGACTGGTAAGCTGTTTTCGGGCTTGGTATTGAAGGAACTACAGGCCTGTGTCGAATCAGAAAATATTTTACACGACTTTCAGACTGGTTTCCGACCCGCTTCTTCTACCACTCACAATATATGTATGCTTGACCGATTGATTTTGGAAGCCTCTCCGAGAGCTGCCCCAGTGCTATATGTAACTTTTGTCGATTTTATAGAAAATAGATGTTGGCTTTGGAATAAGCGGATGCTGTTGGGATGCCAAGGGTGGTTATTGATCATATTGAGGAAATTGCATGAAGAAACAAGCGCTAAAGTCCATCTAGATAACGAGGACTGTGTGACTGCATCCGTCCCACTCAGTCAAGCAAGGTTGTGTGGTGCCTCTCCTGCTGTTCAATTTGTACATCTCCGACCTCCTCGAGAGGATGTTGTCTAGCTCAAACTGCCCTCCTAAGATTGGAATGGCAGGGTCGCTGGCATGTTGTATGCCGACGACCGTGTCATTTTCGACCACACTCTCTCAGGATGTAGAGATAGGCTGGAGGAACTGACACCATATGCCAGGGAGAATGACCTTGTAGTCCATATTGGAAAAACTAAAATACTGTTGGTCTCGGGCAATACATTAAATAGTGGAACTTGACACCAGCTTGGGGAATATCGAGTATGTTGACCACTACACCTATGTCGGGTTGGAAATGAGTGCAGATAATTACTTATTGTTGCCATCCATAAGAAAAAAGCTTCACCACTGATCCATCTGTTCAGCCGTTTTGCTCATCAGACGGCAGGTTATTCACTGGAGGGGATATTAATACAATATAGGCAGTGTTTTTGTCCTGCAATTTTAGATGGCATTGAGGTGTTGAGGATGAAAGATCTTGGATGGTTAAATTGCTTCGAGGTAGTGTTTTGGGGGAGGTTATTAAAACGTAGACCATTGGTCCATATGGAACTGTTGCGCTTGGAGTTGGGCCTGATCTCACGGAGTGGTCAGGTTGAAAGGAAAAGGGGTGAGCTGTATCTGACTCCGTGTCCTGTTCTAAAAATCTTGGGTGCCAACTGTGGGAGAAGTGGCCATGCAAACTGATACTTTTGACGATCTTGTGATGACCACGTTCCTAGCCATACACTGGTACCCTAATTGGGGAACATGGGGGTGGTTACTTGATCTTGAAGACATCATTTAAAGCCAAATTTGATTTGGTGGACTGGAACAAAAACTATGAACCCACCTCCACCTTGAAGAGTTTAAAATGTTTGTCCAGGGTGGTCCACAGGTTTATAAAAACAACTTTCTATTGTACTGAGCCCAGAGCCTGAAGTGGCAGGTTAATGTTGTGCTTGGGCACTAATCTCTTGCCACTGCCATCCGTCTTGGACACCCAAATGAAATTAGCCCCACAGGATAATAACGTGTTGAATGTGCAAGTGCAATGAGTTTATGGAAACCTCTAAACACGTGCTTACAGCGTGTATGTCCCCGAGTACTTTCTAGACGTGTTCATAGCAGTCTTTGGTCCATCAATAATTCCATCAAATCTGAGGAATTCTGGAGGTACTGCTTGAACTCTCCCTCACTCCCATCCCATCCCATCTTGCACTCTGTGGCCTGCGATGTGATCTCCAGGAACCTTGCTGTTGGTATTTCATTATTCTAGCGCTGAGCATGTTGTCCAGAATTTCCACACTGACCGTTCTCTTCTCCTGCAAGTTCTACATGTGTACCTTAAGTATTGCCATCTGTCCACATTGTTGTTGTTTTTGTTCCAGCACGTGATGATGTCATGCCAAGCTCTCTACAAATGTTGCATTGTTGTTGCTCTGCGGATCCAAACATTCCTATTGCTCGTTTGCTATACACGTAGAAAGTGGTTTTGCTTTGTTGTGTTTATTTATTGATTGTATGATCATTAATTTGTGTGCATTTTAATTATCAGTTTGTCGTTACATATATATATATTTTTTTTAAGTTTTTGACTAATTACAATAAATAAATGAAGAGAGAAAAAAATCGATTGAACCCTGTCGCTCAGGTGCCAGTATAGCGGGCACACATCGCTGTGCACCCTGCCTGCTGCCTGAGATGATCCGGGTGGGCAAGGGCTGCCCACATGAGTGTGGCACATCTGCTTGACGAGTCTAATGCTGGCTCTAGCATGCTTCCCTGCATGGTGGCAAGACAGCCTTAGCCGAGCTGCCCGACGGGGCTGCGTGTCCCCCTCCCCGGTACCACTAGGTAGGATTCATGGAATGGGGCGGGCATCGGGTAATAAAGTTGGGCATCTCCTGCACTGATCTGCCAGTGCCCTTTTGTAGCTGTTGGACTAACCTGTCAAGGCTCACTCGCCTCACCATGCACCAAAGCAATGCAGTGGCAGCGCCACCCTTTAGAATGATGGCTGGTACAAGAGGAAGAATTCAGCAACATGGAGAAAAAACTCCCTGCTTTTCCTGAATAAAGCTCAGTGGCTGCCTGCTCCTTCCAGCACAATGAAGCCTTCTTTCAACAGCCTTCTGCTGGGGCTTCTCCTGCAAAACGACCCGGAAATCCTCTGTACCATTTCCTGTGACAAGTCAACATGTAAAGCAGTTGAATTTCTAATCCATGAAGATTCTCAGCTGTCCGAACTCTGAAGCCACAGCGGTGAATATTCGGTCTCGGTTTCCTTGTCCAACAGCCCCTGCTTTTTAAAAATGATTATTTAACTAGCTTTTATACCCATCCCTGCCCGGGCTTTCATTCCCTCGTAGGTACAGGTAACTCTGCAAAATTTGATGCAGATTGGTGAAAGAGTGTGCAATTGCATAAGGAACAACTCCCACAAACAAATGTTGACTTCTGAAATCCGGGGAAAGGTGTGGGGTGTCCAAATTTCATGAAGGCAGTAATGTCCAGAGGGTCCCAACGGGTAACTATGCAGTTTGGTGCAGCTTGGTGGAACGGTGTGCAATTGCATAGGGAACATACATGAAGCCACAACCCCACTCATTTTCACATGTATAGATGAATGAGGTTGATTGTACAATAAACATTTCACATCTTAATATTATCAATTACACATTTTTGTCCATTTGTTTAATACATCAACACGAAAAACAACGCAACTTAATTAATTTTACATTTTTATTTGAAAAAACGAATTCATTTTTAGGATGTCTCGTACAAAAATAAGGTTTGCTGTGCTTCTCCAGTAGATGGGTACACTATATAACTTACAGCTGAGACCGGAAACTTGTTAAAATCCAATCCAACAAAAGGAGTATTTTGTTTTTGTGTAAACGTGGTCTGGAAAGTCTCTGTTCGGAAGCAGTGCTGTTGATGATTTTCAATATGTTGTGCATTGCCTCAACCCGGTTGATTGTAATTGGACACAGCTGTGCACTCTTTTCCTCCTGTATTATTGTGAATAAGGAACCTACAAGGTGTTGCAGTACGTTGGTCAACAGAAGCGATTTTCACTTCGTGTAAACCTAAGGATTTCAACCCCAGTTGTGGCAAACTCAGTGCCTTTCCACAGCATACCCTCAATGTTGCCCCAATGAATCGTGGTTGGTTTTCATTCAGCTCCATAAGTAGGAACAATGTTCCCCTTTGTTGTATTTGATGACCGGTAGTATAGAAAATGTGCCAAATGTGTACTCTACTTTTTCATTTGGGCAATGAAAGACCAGCATTTCATCTGCAATTCTTGTGTGCACCCACAGATGAAGAATTCTGATGGTTATTCCACAAGACTTCCATTAAGTGACCTGTTCCAACTATAAACTGTTCAGTCAAATGTGACAAATCAACTTCCGGGGACACCAGTGGTCCAGGGTGAATATTGGTTTCTAAGCCATCAATTAGCCCCACACCTTTAGTAAACCAGAAGGGATCCAAACAGATTGGATTAAACAAACATACAATCAAATAATACTACTAAATACAACACAGCCCACATCTAGGCGCCATGAAAAGGAAAAAACGAAAACTAGAATTAGAATGGAGGATCGATAAAGACTGCGAAAAAAATTCTAACTTCAACAACATACCCATTCATACAAAAAGGAAATACAAAAAGCAAAAAGGACATTTTACGACAACCGAATCCTCAAAGCACCAAACACCCAAAAAGAACTGTTTAAAATCATAAACGAAATAAAAAGCCCACCCTGCTGCAACAACACTCCAATACCATCAAAGAAATTATGCAATGACCTCGCAGACCACTTCAAAAATAAAATCATGACCATACAAAACAGACCATGTAACCACAAGACTGAACACACCCACTGATGGAAGGAACACCAGAGCACACTTAAACCTCCTGCACATATCAGTCGAGACTTTCATCAGACTTGTAAATCAAAGCAACACATGCAGATCCCTGCCCTCCTGACATCAACAAATCAATCCTTGCACAAGGAACCCCAATGGAATACTACAGAAACATCCTTAACCATTCATTCTCAACAGGGAGAGTGCCTCAAGCCTTCAAATCAGCATACATCAAACCACTCCTCAAGGATACCGCAGGATCCAACTACAGACCCATCTCCAACATCCCCTACCCAGCTAAACTCCCGGAAACACACATATTCAGAACAACCCAAGACTTCATAGAAGAACATCACCTATTAAACCAGGCACAAGTAGGCTTCAGACCGATGAGAGGAACAGAAACCGCACTTATTTCAATCTGGGATGATCTAAAGGCGAACGCAGACGCCAACATCACCACCGCTCTGATACTTCTGGACCTCTCTGCAGCATTTGACACAGTTAACCACAACATCCTCCTCACGAGACAGGAAGAGATTCAGATCCTTCCTAACTAATAGAACAGAGAATATGGATGAAACCTTACAAATCAAGCCCCCGAAAATCATCATGCAGAGTCCCACAAGGATCATCCTTCTCGCCACTTCTATTCAACATCTACCTGTCACAGCTAATTAAAGTCATCGAAAGACATGGCCTCACCTGCTACAACTACGCTGACGACACACAAATAATCTACAGAATACAAGATTCACAAGAAGACAACACAACACTAGAGAACTGCCTTTGTAATATACAACTGGATGAACTTAAACTACCTCAAACTCAACCCAGGCAAATCAGAAAAAATAATCCTCACAAAAAACTGAGAAGACAACCTCTACATCCCATGGCCAACAGAACTTAGTGAAACCCCAGCGCCATCAACTGTTAAAAACCTGGGAGTCCTGATGGACAACAAACTCACTCTAGAGCCACAAGTAAATGCCCTAATCAAGAAAACTTTCTACCTCCTGCTATCGATTTTAAAAGGATCCTACCATTCCTCTTTCACCAACAAAACTGCCGTCATCGCCCTCATCCTGTCCAGACTAGACTTCGCCAACAGCCCAAAAGTAGGCCTTCCGGAACGACTCCTAAATAAACTCCACGCATAAAAAATGCGGCAGCCATACTGCTCCTTAAACTACCTCGAAGAGAACACATCACATCAGCGCTGAAAACGTTACACTGGCTACCTATTAAATAGTGGATCAAGTTCAAATCAATGTGCATAACCCACAGAGCACTCCATGACCAAGGTGCAGAGTTAATCTGAAGAAAACTAAACGTACATCACACTGCAAGGCCACTCAGATCCAGCAGCGACATCCATCTGGAACCCAAATCATACAACAAGAGAAAACTCTGAGGATCCTCTTTTTCTCACCTTGCCCCAAAAACCTGGAACGAACTACCAAAGAACATACAAGAGATCACCTACAATTCAGGAAACTCCTCAAATCATGGCTCTTCACCCGATAACTGGAAAGAATGTCCATAAGGACATACACAGAGGAACTAGGCTGAGAGAAGAGCCTACCCTAAGTCCCTTAATCATCAACGCTTATTAAAATAAGGATATACGGACATGTAACATATCCACTCATCAATTAAACAAACCTCGCCAATCATAACGAACACCCACAGATCAATCGGAAGGGAGAGCAAGGTATTAGCCAGCAATTGCACCTGGCAACCCTTCAGGGCACAGGCAGCAATGGACCATAAATAGTAATACATAGGAAAGAACAAGGATAGAGAATAGATCTCCACTACCTAAGCAGGATTTTGCCCGCTCCCTGGATGTACCAAGCTCAATAACTTAGCTGTAAGCCAACCTAGCCAACCCTGATACTAGACAGTCGGGAAGAGGAGTTATACCACCCAATGGACTACTGACAGTAAATGAATAGATAGAAAGAAGCTGATTAATGATAATAAAACACTGCCGTTGTTCTAGGGACACTGCTCACTGAACCAGGGGTACCATGCCAATAATCTGCTAAACCAGCCACAGCATCACCATAGAAACTAGACCATCAAGTAAACCTAGAGAGAGATATACCAACCCAATATGACTACCTGATGCATAAACTAAACTACCGGGATTATGAGACGTACAACCCACTAACCAAAACTTCTAATTTCTGCGTTAATGCACTCAAAACCCACACAATTACTGCTCCCACAGCAAACCGCACAGACTTCACCACACTGCAACAACCAACCAATACATAGATCGCAACAGCACGTGAGGACCTGCTTTGATCCTACTTGCACACCCAAGCTCAGCGCACAGTGGAAACTGAACTGAAGCTTCCAACAGTATACCACCTCACTTTCCTGCACCCACTAACCCACCCCATCCACCTTGGTTCATAGATCCGCCTGGAGACCAACTGCGTTGATGACGGTGCGCTATACAAATACCTTTAACATGAACAGCCTGTAAAGGAATGCAGAGAACAGACCGTTACTAAGAAGGAAAATGGATGCACTCTGGATAATGACAGGAGGGTAGTTGGTATGGGTAGTAGGGGTCTTAAAATGTCTCTAGGAGCCTTCTGGGAAAGACCAGGGAGGCAGAACCACAATGTACATTTAGCTGTAGTTCTTGGTGCTCGATGGTGTTGAGTCGGCTTCAGGCGCTTTGTAGGGTTCTGTGATGGAGTTTGAGATGGGATTCAGCGATGGGTATCAGTCGGCAAGATAGTTCAGCGAGCGAAGCTTGAACGGCTGCAGGCTGGCCTTCAGTGACTTGGGGTCAGGAATTGTTGTCTCAGTGCTGATCGGTGGTTCTGAAGCACTGGTCGAGATGCCTCTGGTTCTTTCAGCAACTGCGACTTGACAATAGTCAGTGTTGCAGGCAGCTCCAGATGGAGCCACTGAACTGCCTTCAGAATGTCCTTTAAGTCGGACAGCAGTGTGACAAATTGGGGCACAAGTGGTCCAGTGGTGAATATCCGTTTCTAAACCATCAGTCAGCCCCACACCTCTAGTACACCAGAAGGGATCAGAACAGATTGGAAACGTAAGCAAATTAAACCTTGTCCAATTTTGGTAATGTGGACGGAACGGCAGGCTCAACTTTGCAAGGTTGTGGATTTAATATTATTCAACACAGTTCTAGCACACTGCAAAATACAACCCACCCTGTGAAGGAATTCACAGGACAGGCACTTTCAAGTAGGAGAATGGATGCACTCTGGATACTGACAAGAGGATAGTCTGTAAAGTAATTGCAATATTTCAAGGATACTTGATTTCAGCGCAAAGGGAGCAATGGGTTGTAAAATGTCACTAGAGGCCTTGGGAGAAGGACCATTGGACAGATCCACAATGTACCTTGTGCTTTTAGTTCTTGGTGCTTGAGAGTTTAGAGTCTGTTTCAGGGCACTTTGCAGCTCCTGTGGCAGAGTTCAAGACAGGGAACAGCTACGGGTATTAGATAGCAAGCAGTTTGAGCGGGGCTGGATGGAGGGCTGCAGGCTCGTCTATACAGTGGCTCGGGAACAGGAGTCGTCTCAGTGCTGGCTGGCAGGTCTGAAGACACCGTCGTCTGAGACACCTCGACCAGTGTGTCGAGGTGTCTCGGAGGACGGTGGCAACTGCGGCATGACAAGTCAGTGGTGCAGTCGGTTGCAGCTTGAGGGGCTCTACTGGCTCAAATGTCCTTTAAGGCGGATGCTGGTTGATGCTTGTCAATGCACTCCTCTTAGCTTCTTGCCTGGGCTTGTCACCCTTTAAGGCGAACGACCCAAAGCTGAGGAGAGTGTTGCAGGCACCAGCCTTATCCTTGGTTTGGTTCAGAGACACTCTGGAATTTCCCAGCTAGGAAGCTTGCTTGCAGAGCCTAGCAGAGCATGCTGTGTGCTGGCTGGGTACTGGAGCTGCAGGGGGGAGGGTGCAGTGGGGGGGTGGAGTCCCTCTGGATTTGGCATCTCCCTCTGTTCCCAGGGAGATGTTTAGGGGGCAGATGTTGCTTCTCTTTGGAAATCCTGGCCTTCCTTCACTGGAAGAAGCTGTAAGGCAGACTGTACCTTCAGCCAGGGTCCAATGCAGAGTTCCTCTTGTTAATCCTTGCAAAGTCTCCAGATGATCTGCCCAAAAGAGGGGATCCACCCTCTATTAAAGCCAAATGGTCCATGGTGATTGGTGCCGGCTAATGAACTAATCCCGGGTCTACACTAACAATCTCCTGTATGCATGAGGTCCTAACCAGAGTGCCTTGCAACAGAACAAGGTAAAGGGGGTGGAAACATGTAATACTCAGTCCCACCCGTCTTCCTGTCTGTTGGGGATCAAAGGGTATCTCTCTTTAATGGAGCTCTCTCTGGTTCCTGATTAAAGCACAGGTCTCCTTTGAAGCTGTGGTTAAAACACTGTCTCCATCACATCATACTCCTATCCTCTGGATGAGGTCGCCATGTGGGGGTTGCCTACTGTAAACAGACAGTCCCAGATATGACCGGTCAGTGCCCTTGATACTTAGAGGTGGGATCAGGCATCAAATTGACACAGTGCATATCAAAGGTTGTTCTGGTTTCCTGTCTCCTTGGTTATTCCTACAGCCAGCCCCATGTGAGCCTATTTGAAGTATACTCTATTAGTATGTTAATTGCTGCCACCATCTGCAGAGGGGAAACAAACTGCCAGGGAGGTTACGTGGAGCCTTTGATAGTTAATTAGGCTGGCAATGACAGGAGGCAGGTTATGGCCTCCCACTTCTGAGATGCATCATGTACTCCACCTGTCAGATCACAACTAAATGACGGGGAGGATTGGGCTGGTAGGCTGTGTCCACCCAGAGTACACAGGTGTATGTCATGTGGTGAGCATAAGAAAATGTCTGCGGATTAGCCCCAAACATTTTCCAGAGGTTGATCTACCATCATTCAATTTCATATAAAATTTGAAAGAAAGCCCAGGTGAGCGCACACCCACCATGCAGATGGTCGAGTAGCTCACAGGCGGTAGGTACTTGTCGTTGCACTTCTCCCAGCTTCTTTAATAGGCTTGCATTGTCGTTTTAAGGTGGACAGCTCTAAGCTTGGGAGTGTGTTGAAGGCAGCTGCCTTGTTCTTGTTTTCGGGATCGGAGACCTTCTGCCACTCCCTGTCCAGGGAGCTTGCTACCCAGCCTAGCAGGGCATGTTGTGTGCTGGCTGGGTACCAGTTCTGAAGCAGCTTGAGGGTTCTCGGAGTTCCTTTCTCCTTCTGTTCCCTGGGAGATGTTTAGGGGAGGGACCTTGCTTCCCTCTTTGGATGCTCCTGGCCTTCCTTCACTGGCGGAAGTTGTAAGGCAGACTGTACCTTCAGCTAGGGTCTAAGGATGAGTTTTAATAATAATAATTTGGCATTTATATAGCGCTACGAACCCTCAGGTATCTGAGCGCTGTTTATTATTACCCATTTATCGACCTCGGAGGATGAAAGGCTGAGTTTGGCCCTGCCGGGATTCGAACTCTGCACGGATGTCAAAGTGAGCGCTCAACTCGCTGTGCCACTTGACCGGCTTAAGTCTTTCTGCTTCTTAAGTCTTCAGTTGAACCCCCCCCCCCAGCATTATTTTAAATCCAAGCAGGCCAACGTGATTGGTTTAGGCTAAGCCTACCTTAATGAACCAATTATGGGGTCCCTACCAACAATTTTCTATATGCGCGAGGTCATAACCACAGTACATTGCAACAGGAAAGGTTAAACGGTTGAAACAGGAACAAGGGTTGTTCCAGAACCAATATGGCAGAACCCTCCACAGAAAGAGCTCTGGGCTCACTCCCCTGTGATACTAGGTCCCACCCACCTCCTGGTCTGCTGTGATCAGAGTCTATCTGGATAATGGCTCTCCCTGTGTGATCCCCTTTGAAGCAGCAGATCTCACTAGAAGATGCAGAAAGACCAGACACTCTGGCTTCTGCAAACACGCTGTGGTATCTTATGAATGGGGTCACCATAGTGGGGGTGGCCTACTCCAGCAACAGACCCAAACATGTATGTTCACTGTTATTGATAATCTGGGTGGGAGCAGGCTTCATGTGGACAGTTAAATTTTAACAGTTTGTTGGGTTTTCTGTCTCTTTTGTTATCCTCTGCAGGCAGGCCCACCTGGGGGCCTGTTTGAAGTACCCTCTGTTGGTATGTTAATCACTGCCACCAACTGCAAGGCCTAACAAAAGAGCAGGGCAGTTCCATGAGCCTTTGGCAGTTAGTCAGGCTGCCCATGGCAGGCGGAAGTGTTCCCTCCCCCCTGGTTGGATGACATTGTGCCCTCCTCTGATCGCATATTCCAGCGAAATGTCATGGCCAAACTGTACCTGTAGGCCGTGTCCAGACACAAGTACACATGTCTGTGTTTGTTGCGGTATGGGCATAAGAAAATGTGTGTGGATTAGCCCCACATATTTTCCTGATGTATGACTACCATCATCCATGTACTTGAACAATCCCAGGGAAGCCCATGCCCGTGGTTAAATAACTCATGGGTACTCTATAAAATTCCCAAGCGATTTGCTTTTTGAATTTAATATCAGCATTTCCTAAATGAATAATGTATAGATTTAACAATTGGGGAGCAAGTATGCTCTCCTGTTGAAGACCTCTGTATGATGGAACTGCATTTGATAAGTCTCCAATACAAATTCAGACAGACTTGGATTCCGTATGAGAGTGTAGATACCTCAATATATTGAGTAGTGAAACGGGCCATCCCGTATATTTGTTTTTTCCATGGCCTAGCCCTATTCGCTCTGTCAAAGGCCTGATTTAGTTCTAAGAATGTCCTGTAACTGGCTTGATCTGAATCCCTGGAATGGTTTTTCAAGAATGACAAAATGTGTTAATTCTGCGAAGGACGTAGACCTTGGCAAAAGCCAGATTGATTCTCGTGCCATATCTAGAAATGCCTAATCCACATTTTTAGAACAATTACTCAAAATAACTAACTTGCCACATCGCGTAGAGCAAAATGTCTATAATAAGCTGGAGAATCTCGATCCCCTTTTTTGTAAATGAAAACTAAAATAGTTTTCTTCCACCAATCAGGGTCTTTCTCCTTTATGCAATCTCCTTAAACATCGCAAATATAATACCAGGCCGTACAGACAGCTTGTACTTCTACACCATTATGGGAATCACATCCGGTCCGAGGCTCTAAAAGGGTTTGCCCTAGATATCGCTATAAGGGTTTGCCCTGGATATCGCTAGATTGATGTTGTCTATGTCAAAGGTTAATATGCAACAAATGTCGTCCCAAGATTTAGTGCAAATCCTAGAGGTGTGAGGGAAAGCCTAAATCTCTGAGAAGTGTCTACACCAAGTGGATTCCTCAATTGGATTAATTAAGACTTTAGTGTGTGCATGGTCCATGTTACCAAGGAGGTGCAAAAACATTTAGGTTTTCTGGGATCAAGAGCCCTTGGCGTGGATTCGGCATCTCTGATCTACAATTGTTTTGTGCACCTTGACCCAATTCTTGTATATCTGCTTCAGATATCTTTGATTGACAAGTGTTTCATCTTAGTTTCTGTAGACTGCATTTCACTTCGTTCTCACTTATTGCAATATCCTTATCAAAGCAGTGGCACCTCTGTGGGAATACTACTGTTGGCTCTTATAAGGGAAATGGTACGAGATGCCACATTTTAATACAAGGACATAAAACCAGACCCATTGTCACTGCATAGATCCTTCGAAATTCGAGAATTAAAGCTACTATTTACCCAAGGGGACCCCCTGACTCTTCGTCTTTACTTATTAACGTTCAAATGAGCGTGCATTACAGAAGGTTCTTTTGGTCTTCAAGCAAAAGTATGGTGCTGCCTGGTCACTATATTTCAAGGGCTTTACCTAAAATGATTTGCATTTCTCAAAGATTTAAGAGCTCGAAACGTGCACCTCTGTATTGCAAGCACCATGGCGATTCCAACCCCTTCAAGAAGGCAAGTGTGATTGTTAATGGCTTGCCCTGTCTGATGAAGAACCCAGAACGATGCCATTTGCCAGTGGAAAATGGTCGTTTTGTGAAGTTTGACACCAATTTTGCACGTTTTTCAAGTAAGTGAAATCCAGCGGACGTTTCCTGGTTGCACTGCTAGTGATCCTGGACCTCAAAACATTATGCAATTTCAGTGCCGAGATATCCCGTAAGAACTTGTTATGCAACATTAAAATATTTAATCTCCTCTCAAATTTGTTGCAAGGAAGGTAACGTGCAAACGTTGGAACCTGCGTTTGTCCAGTAAAGTTAACCTAGAGTTCAATATCAGACAGTGTACAGTCAATATTGCTTCACACCGTATCCCAATCTTTTAATTTCCCTCACTAAACAATCCAGGTGAAAAGGGGGAAGGCACGGCCATAACTGGGGACCTTGGGTTGCATATGCCCTTGGAGAACGCCATTGCAATATCCAGGCCCTGCAAGCTATGCACAATGGGGAGCATCTGCTCCATTTAAAGATGGCCGCCGCTGTTGCTACCACTATGATTGCTGGCACCCAGCAGAATTGGCTGGGTGCTGGATCAATGTGACCTGATTGGCCGCTCATTCAACTTCCTTGCCCTCCCCAAGTAAGTCAGAAAGCGATGCCGACCCGTGCTGAAGGCATGGATCCAAGGCACAATTGTGTTCCTGTCTGTGCCGGGCGAGCTGCCTGGTGCTGCCTCACTTGCTACCTTCCTCCCGGCCCCCACAACTTGACTGGCCCCTTATAGTCAGACCAGATTGACCGCAGACGCCGAAAGAGCCCGCTCGACCCTCCCCAAACACCTCTCCCTGTGCTATATCTGCCACAGCTGCACACATCTCAGCGTTTCACATAGGTAAGCCATCTCGACCACCAATAGCCTCTTTTCCAAGTGCTATCAATACCTTCAACAACACTGTCTACAAGCCAAATGCCCAACCCTACTCCTTTCCTGCATAATGCTCCACGACTTCAATGTGCATCCATGCACATGACCTCGGCATTCAAGCCAGCCCCAGGCTGCTCAACCACACTCCACAACCGTGCTTACTCACCTCCCCCAACCTGCAGCCATCTGTAAACTTAAAACACAGCGAATGTCAACCTTACAAACCGAGCTCAGTCCCCCAATAACGGTGCCCAACAAGCTACCTTCCATATAGCACACATGTTCACAACCCCTACTGAGCCCCGGCCTTGCGCAGGCACAAATAGACTCCAGTCTCTCTACTCGCACAAGCGCACCACACATTCACCATGCCTTCCCACCCACATCCAGCACCCACAATATGCAGCTCAGACCATGCTGCACTGCACACACTCCTTGCCCTGACAACTCTCAGAAGGCTCTTCCCACACCGTCTCGCATGTGCGCTTATTTGCACACGGTCAGTCCGGCTCATGCTACTGACATCTGAGACCTGCTCACTAACGAGAACATTGACCTATTTGCCATAACTGAAACATAGCTTCATCCAGAAGCCGGCCCGATCCTCTCCATTGCTGTCCCACTGGGATGTACCATCATTCACTGTGACCGTCTCTCTCACACAGGAGGTATGATTGCACTCATCCACAGGGACACTACCTGTTCACATGCTCCCTACCACCACCTTCCCCTCCTACGGAATACCCTTCAAAGTATATCGCCCCCCCCCCCAGTCCCAGGCAAATCATTCGAAGACTTCCCTCAGCACATCCACACCAATATCAAACCCTCCTCTAAAATAATCATCATGGGGACCTCAACTTGAGTTAACGGCCATGCTGACAAGGACACCCTCAATCTAACTAGTTCCCTTAAAGTCCTTGGATTTACACGAGCATAAAGCCCTACACATCGATTAGGCAGAACACTTGATTTGGATCGCTGACCTCAACTGCCCTACCACCGTCGTAGCCATCTCCCCTAACCTTTTGGACTGAACAGCACACCATCACCTTTGATGTTCCCACCTGTCCCCTCGCAGACCATCAACAACTCCCTGCTCCTACCCACTAATACACGATGCTCCCGCAGCCTCACTAAGGAATGCTTCCTCCCTCACCTGCTGGCTGACCACACGCTTGCACGTATGTCCCTGCCCTCAAAATACAGCACCCCTTAACATCTAGATCACTGCCATTGCAGGTCGCCAAATCCACTTCTCACAAACTCCTAGTTCACTGCCGTAAAAGGTTGCCAAGGGGGGTGAAAACATGAGGTTTCTACCTTGATTCCAACCTCTCACTGGCACAACAAGTGAATGCAATGGCTTCATCCACAGCCTACACATGCAAATTAATTAAGTCTGCCAAACCCTTCCTTTCAACTAGCAGTTGTACTACATTGGCAAGAGCACTTGTGCTGTCCAAATGGGACTATTGCAATGCCCTATACCTTGTCTCTAACAAATACATCACGAAGAAAATTCAAATACTGCAAAATAATGCCCTAAGAGCGGCACCCGGAATGACCTAAAGAGAACCTATCTTGACCACAAGGAGACAGACTAACTGGCTCTCTACTATTGACAAAATTAGGCTGAAAACTGCTTCACTAACATTCAAGTGCCTAAACAATGCAGCACCCTGTTATCTGATAAACGGAATTAATAGGAAACCGACTATCCGACCCACTAGAGCGGCCTACACTAACTGCCTGACAATCCCCACATTCAAAAGGATGAAAATTGGCGGCAACAGCTTCCCTGTCAAAGCTGTCCAACTTTGGAACTCCCACCCACACACCCTAACGGTGGACCAAACCTACTCAAACTTCAGACTAAACATTATCAATTGGTTTAAAGAAAATGACCTTTAACCTTAGTACGACCTGACAAGCCCTCACTGCTGGTACCTTATGAAGCCTCCCTCTTTATAAATGCATTATCTATAGCTAGAACTGTACCTCATTTGTATTATTACCTTGACCATGGATTAGGCAACCTGTATTATCTGACAAGATTACTTTTTTTGCATGTCCTGACTATCAAACTGTAATCTACGCTGTATTTTGTAATGCTTTCTTGTAACATTGTAAGCTGAAAATGTCCTTGTTCTCGCGCCCTGATATCGTTGGGTCTGGTGCGCGTTATAAACGAACAAACCATGGTGAAACAAACACTCGAAGCCACATGGTGCAAAACTTGCACTATGTCCAACAAAACATGCCTGCGAAACTTCTCCAAAATTACAAGCAGGACATCCTCATCATCATCATCACCACCAGTAAGGCAACGGCTATCACAGACGGCCTCTCCCCAGCTCACTCCCAGCCACGTGGGTTATTCTTCATCTCACTCAAACTAGAGACCCCCGTCACTCTTCTCACCAACTTCACTTAAGATGATGCCTGGTGTCAAAATATCCACCGCTGACAAAAGATTCCAAAGAAATAAACTCCCACCCCCCCCCCCCCCCGCCCACACCGTACACACCCGACCCTTTGCCCAACATGGCCTCAGCTCCACTACCAACCACACCTTCTCAATTCAGTTTCCTCCCAGCCTCAGAAGAGGACATTGCAAAATAATGGCTAGCCTTAAACCATTGTGATGCCAGGGAAATGCTTGTGCTGCTCTGTTCATCAAAGACTGCAGACCCCCTCACTCCTTTCATCACCTCCACTTTCAACACTAGCCTCATCCCGCCTACACTTGAAGTCTGGGTCTCCCCTTTATCAAGAAATCCTCACTATATCCTGCAACGCCAACCAACTACAGCCCCTTCACCACAGTCCTGTTCGTATTGAAAATTCTCAACCATGCCTTATACCTCCAAATTCAGTCCCACCTCAAAAAGAACAGCCTCAGCCTACGTCAATCAGGCTTTCGCCCTAGGCATGGCACTGAATATGCACTTCTAGATGTAAAAAATCAGATGGATGACTTCTGCGACTCGGGCAATCTAGCTCTCCTACTCTTGCTCAACCTTGTCAGCGGCTTTTGACTTGGCCAACCACCACACCCTCTGCCAACACCTCACCACTGCTGCCCATTTTTCCCCTGAAGCAACCAAGTGGGGTGCCTCATTCCTTGCAGACAGAACAGCGAAGGTCTATGCAGGAATTTCTACAACCACCCTCACCCTGTACAATATATACACTAAGCCTCTCTTCGACCATCTGGATGCCCTCGGCATAGCTTACACCAACTATGCTGATGCCACCCAACTCCTCCCACTCTCAGGCAACCACACACGAGACACCATTTTCCATCAACAGAACCTACAACCTCATACAAGCCTGGATGGAACCCACCACCTGTACCTTAACAGACAAAACTGAAATACTCCTGGTGAGCACACCCTCATTACTGGCCAGACCAGACCTAGCCTACAAAGACTTCACCAATGACACTGTCATAATCCCAGTGTCTCCACGTGTCAAAACTAGGGGTCTACTTTGATTCCAGCTTCGATATTACCTGCCACCTCAACGCCATTGCCTCATAAACTGCCCATACAGCCAATCTCCTCAATGCAGCAAACCATTCCTTACCACACAAGATTGACTAACTAGCCAGAGCAGTAATTGGCTCCTGTCTAGATTACTTGAACTCACTCCTCGCAGGTACCTCTAAGCACAACATGAACAAGCTCCAGAATAATGCCATCTGACCAGCCTAGAACTTGACTAAACAGGACCATGTAAATGTCCACAAGAAAGCAGCCCATTGGCTCCTCATAAGGGCGAGAATCAACTTCAAAGTATTCTCCATTACCCACCACTGCCTCTCGAACTCTGCACCACCCTACCTCTCATCCAGAATCACCAAACATACTTCCTCAAGACCAACCAGAGCAGCCTACATCGGCCATCTGACATCCTGCGCTTCAGGCGCACGAAGGCTGGAGGCGCTAGCTTCCCAACCATTGCTGCACGACTCGAACGCACTACCGCCACAATTAATGGCCAGAACCGCCTAGTGGACATTCAGAAAACACCTTAAAACCAGACTATTCAACTGACTTGGTAGTCTTCCCCCTTGCTCCCTTATATCCTTCCCCATCTCTGTAGTAGCGCCTGGATGCCTGCGAGCTTGCTGCGATTATACAAATGCAAAACTAAATATATGTAGCTCTCTGGAGTCGGACCAGATCTTAACTTTTTTGAGTTGCCCTTCCTTCAATGCCAACCTTCGGTCCAGCATTGCCAGTCTCGGGTCAGACAGCCAAGCTTCCACACTGGGCCACCTTTTCCACTGCCACATCTCCCCCTGTTTGCCATGTGTCACTATTTTAAGAATCTACCTCACCGACGCTGGTACCGAGGCCTCATGAAAGGTCTGTCGAGCCCAAGAGGTCCACCTTGGCGTTCATCTCCAAGCCGATGCAGAGAGGCCACTCTTCCAATCTGACGCCCATGGACACCCCACATTATGTGAGGCAGGTTTACGCCCAGTTTCGGAAAATAATGCTCATGTATCAGCAGCTAAAATTCTGGAAATTGATTGTGTCATCAGGGAATTGTAATTTCAGTTTCGGACACTGTCCATATTTGTCAGTTAGCCAGCAGGTCATTTGTCGTATACCTTCTGCATGACGCCCCATGCTCCACGCTGCTTTACTGGACACTGGAAAGTTGACGTTCTAGATTGTTTAAGTAAAATCTTACAATTCTGCTTTAAACAGACTTCTTTTGTTTTCTGAATTAATTCTGCATACATTTCTGCAAAATACATGTTCATGAACTAGACCAAACCCCTTGTGCTTATATGGCACAACCATCACTGACCTATTTCTACAGGACCGAGAGCATCACTTGGGCTTCTTTTGGTGATCCTCCCATCGTAGTTTGGAGCTGGCTCACATGGCTTGTGCACCAATGTTGTATCTGAGTTCTACACTCTGCGGACATCCCACATGAGTGTGGGGGTGACTCATTTTCTCAGGGCTAGCGCACTTCCTAGAATGCATTTTTTAAATGTATTTAAATGATCTTCAATTCTAGATCAGGCCAATTTCTCAAACCAATGCACAAGTCAAGAATTTCTACAAACTTTTATTCAAGGTTAGTTGGGCAAGATTCTTTCCTCACTATGTCCAATCATTAATACCCATGCTGTTTGTTGCCCGTTCTGTGGAGATCATGACCTGACCAGACACACAAGGAGGGGGGAAGGAAAGAGAAAAATGGTTGAAGATACTTGAAGGTCCTTAAGGTTCCGCTCTCACTTTTACAGGCCCATCTTGTTCCAACTGGAAGTAGGACATTAGGACATCCATATATTCACTTTCTTTAATCTACTCCATTGAGTCGCCCCAAATTCTCTGAAACTTCCTTAATGCTTTCCTTCTCTGAGCCGACATCTCTTCATGGGAGCACAGCCTGCTAATGTCTGCATACCTTGTTGCATATGGCCAGTCGGGGGCTCCCTTTCCATACCCTGAGAATCATCTGCTTCCATAATACCATGGAATGGAGCACAATTCTTTCTGACCCACTTCCAAACCACGTTTTCCCAAAACAATAACGCCAAAAAGGCTGATGGACGTCCCCACTGTGGCTATGATTTTCATCTCGTCGTTTACTAGAACACTGCAACCCTACTGCAATCCCATTTGAGGTGTATTAAGTTCCCATCTCTTTCCCATGCCACACCGAAAATTCCACTCCTGGGTCCATAGTTTGAGAAAGATCAGGCTGTGCAGAGCGGGTTCCGGTCCGGACGGCCGAGCGGGTTCCGATCTAGATGGAAGTGCAAGTTTGTGTCCAGATTATCTCTCACTGTCCCTATATGGATTCTTCTAGGACTCTCCTTCCTCCAAGCTTGGCTGCAGTGTTCATTCCCTTCATCACCGGTTGTGTTGAGAAGCCTGTAAAGAAAGCGAGCGCCTAGCCGGTGGACTCTGGTCTTCTTCGATCCTTATCATCGGGGAGTCCCTTAGTCACAATTAATGCCTTTCTTCTGCTTTGCCCAGCTTGAAGCTCTCTGAAAAATCCAAAGCACCACGTTCCCCCATCTTGCTGGACTTGAGGTATCCTTCTTATGCCAGCGAGAATCTGCGGCTTGCGGGGCCACTGTCTTAAGCCTTCTACTAAACTTTATATTCCCAGAAATTGTGGTGCACCCCCTGCACCGCCAACCAGCTTGTCCTCTTCATGTCGATATATCCAAACAAGTTCTCACGCAGGTTTTCATTCTGCTGAGCGCTCGTTTTCCAGAGAGTGGTTACCACTTACAAGGGTCGATGGACTGGGCAATCCCGTCTCCATTTCATTCTGTAAAAGGCGTTTCCTGAATGCGAAGCCCCTCAGGCCTTACATTTCCTAAACTTTGCAAATAATGAGTGGCAAAGTCCCTCAGCCCCTTTGGAATAACTTGGGCATTATAAATGGCCTTTCCGTGACCACATTTTAAAGCTCAAAAATTCTCCTTTACAATTTGATGAAAACACAGTTTACTAAAAAATTATTTCCCCCGGGGGAAAAATGCAATGTTAATTTTGAAACAAATGCATAGTAATACTAGAAAAGGTTGCTTGAAAAAATGCATTGCCTCTATATATGAGATCCGGGTGTAAAGACTATTTTCTTCAAACTTGCAGCAGCATTAGACGTAATTGTAACTCTTACTCAGAGGTTTCTAAGCGTGGACCCGGGGAGCTCTGAGTCGTTTTGCTTCCAAGGCGAGCCCCTGAGCTATCCTCCCGGCCAGTGAAGCGTGCAGTTGAATCAGAGATGTGTGTTGCGCGGTCTGTGAATGTTTGATATCCTGATTGTAGCCCTGGTCTAGACGCCAACTTAGACTGGCAAACTAACTCCTAAGAGGATGCCAGGGATCATGTTGAGGTATTAACGGTAGAAATGTCAGCGGTTAACAGACTCTTCTCCTGAGCAGACCTGTTGATGTGGTTTTATAAAGTGTTGAAGACCCCAGAACACCCTAAACCCAGACTGGATTTCATGAGATCCGTGGACTGGAGTTTGGGAAGATATTCCATTTAAAGACCTTGTTTGACCACACATCAAGTTATAAATGGCCGTGGTTGTGCATCATTAATGAGTTAATCCTAATATTGTAGACGTAGCCGGAGTTGTGTAGGGAAACAAGCTGAGTTGTAAAAGATGAAGGCCATTGGCTGACAATGTACACGCCTGTCGTGGTGTCTGCCAATGGTATTAATCCATTGCAAACATGCCTTGGCCCTATGCGAACCTTAATGTTTGCAAACTTCCCCCCACCCCCACCAAACGGGGTCTGTGCTTTGTAGCAAATCGTCTAAGATGGCCGGTCCCTTTACGACTCCCATCTTACCTGGAATGTCTCCTACCTCCCCCACACTTAATGCAATCGAACAGTAGAGTTGTGCCCCAACACTCTTGTGGGCAACATGTAGCCTAGTGCCAACAAGTCCCTAGCTGTAGGACTCGCTCGTTCAAAATTAGCTCATTGGTGCCTTCACACAAGGAGAGGGAGCTATACTGGATTTCTTGTGGCAACCGGAAGGGTCCCCAAGAACCACTAACCAATCATTCTTATTGTGCTCACCCTCGTGGCCCCCCACCCCAACTAGCTCCCTCTTACACCCAAGTGTACAGTCTAAAATGAGATCAAATCCCACCTGTTCACGCAATATCTAGCATGCATCAATGCATGCCTTCGGACCTTGCCCATCCTATTTCGTCCCACTTTACATGTATTCCTTTGCGTTTTGTAGAATGATTTTGTGCCATTGAGGGCTCCTACCCTGCTGTGAAATATTCCTGAATGAAAAAATGTAGCGCTACACAAATGCCTGGGCCCACTGTGGGGGAAGTTGATAAACCGGGGGAGATCGAGTTTATGTTGCAAGGTTGTATTTTGTCACTTAGCGAGGAGTACAGGCTAAGGTTATTGAGTATTTATAATGCGCCTATACAGCAAAAAGGTGTTTCAAGGCACAAAAGTAAGAAGCAACCAGTGTTTCGCCCCCATTACATGTACAGCGCTCCATCGTTCCAGAGTTAGGTTTACGCTATACAATTATATAATGAAAAAGAGGGTACTGTAATAGCCAAGGCGAGGGAGTACCCAAGTAGAAGGGTTTTGCTGCAATGCTAGGTGAGAAGAGGGCAGGTTTTTTTGGGTGTTAAGCTGGGTAATCCTACCAATAGCAGGGACTCTCAAAAAGCACCCAAAGTTATTTACCTTGGGGGAGGGAGAGTGGGGGGGAGAGAGCAAGCCTGGGCTTGAGATGGGAGATCGGGGGAATTGGAGGCTGGGGGATGAATTGTCTTTGAACAAAATGTTTGTCAATTGCCACAAGAGTGATTGACCTTTCAGAAACACTGGTATTGGCCATCAATAGCACACCCCTATTGACTTTGTTCTTGGTTGTTCAGATACTTCAATTTTAATTCACGAGTTCTGCGTGTTTTGCTGCTATGCTCCTCTGTAGCTTTCCTGACCCTTAATCTCAGTATTTTCTATGTCGCAGAAGTTGAATCCATATTCAGAAAAATCCTCAAGACCAACTTGTTCAGCCTTGACATGAGCACGTTCTTCACTATTGTATTCAGTCCTCTGTGAGAAACTCATGGTGGCAACAAGTAAGACGGACAGAAGTGATCACATTGAAGGATGTTCATTATTGAACAATGAACACTATATGCAGGTTGGAAAAATGCCCAATCAAAACCTTGATCTAAGATGGGAGCAAGTTTCGAACCTCAAATGAAAAAGGTCAGTCTTAGTGGAGTTGTGTCAAATTAAAAAAAGCCTATCTTAAAACCTTTTGTCAAACCTCACAACTAATACTAAAAGGTGTGTGGGATAGTTCTCGAGAAAAGAAAGAAGTGTTCTCAAATGATGTCAGGATGCAGTAGTCTGGGTCTCCCCTCCCCACGTTTTAGACACCGAGTAAGATGGAAGGTTGTAGCACAGTACAGTCGCAGACTTCTCCAGCACGAGACAGCTATAATGGCTGCTCTCAGGACACTCACCCATCAGGACCGTCGATGGCCAAGTCTCACTTTCTTGAAAGTCTCTTGCCTTCGAGGACCTGTCGTATTCAACAAACAAATACACAGTCTCTTTTCCATGGGCTTTTTGGGTGAACTTTCACCCCGGGATTCCCCTCTTCTGGGCACAAATCCATAGAAAGTTCTTTAATGGTATCAAGAGATAGCGGGTTTTCTCACTTTCGAGGCCCTCTCTGGTTCCAAAATAAACTTTCTTTAACAAATGAAAATTTGATACCAATGTTCACTAGGTGATAGGTTCACCCTTGGGACCCCCTCTTCTGGGCACTGACCCTTCTCAATTGCTTACTATAGCTTCATGCAGGGCGAGGACCTCATCCATGGGTCCCCCTCTTCTGGGCACTGGCCCTTCTTTACTTTCAACCTCCCATCTCTGGGTTCACTACGGCTTTGCCTTTGTTCACAAATCTTGGTCTTTTCAAAACTGTTCTAATGGACATCCCTCGCACGGGTTCACTCTTGTCGCCAGTTTCCTGGGACTTTAGATTTGCCCCCTTCTCGTCAGCATCCCTCGGTCAAGCTCACTCTTGCAACTTCACATTTGCGGGATTCACGTCCCTTGCGTTCTCTAAATGTGGGATTCACTTCCTTTGCTTCCACATAGTCTGCCAATCAAAGTCTTTTGATTGTACAGGGATTTTACTAGACCTCCTGTATGGCCACTTTGACCTCTTTTAGTGACTGTTCTACAGCCTTCTGGTACCTGTAGTGTTGCTTGGGTAGGGATCGACCAGAGTCTTTTGAGTTGACACGCACGTGGTGCCAGTTTTCCTCTCCAGCTGGTGTCCCCTGAACACTTCTCGGTTCTTTACACAGTTCATTAACTTGGTTTAAACTTGCCACTTTGCGCTTCTCGTTCTACAGAGCCCGGTTTTTATTGAGTCTTCCCTTGACTCACCGGCTGTGATGAACACCCTGGCTTTTGGCTTTCGTGTAGTCAAAGCTGATACCACGGGCCCAGGAGCCAGCCTCAGTCCTGCTTATCGGAATAAGCTTTCCCCGTATACCGTTGACATCTGTTGCAAGACACTTGTGCTATTGTTTGCGGTCTTAGGCTCTCTACCACGAAGGTTCTGCAGGTCTGGGCCGAAAAGAGCAAGGTCACTTCTCTGCTCGCCACCTTCTTGATTCCTGCCACCTTTCTCCTTCTCTTGAACTCCCTCACCTCCATAGCTGTTGTGCTGCCGTGCTGTCTGACTTGCTCACCTACCTCGTACTGCACTCTCAGGCTCCACCTTTTATCCCTGTGGGGAGAAGGAAGGGCCGTCAGCTGTGTGTTATTCTGATTTGTGGACATGTCAGGTATTTGGCTCTTCTCCCTTCCCAATATGCTAGTGTTGAAATGCAGCAGTCTCTGCTATTAATTCATGCATACATCCACTGCCTTCAATGACGAACGCTGAACTTTAAGCATGATGCAACCGTGTTCATTCACATTGTTAGTCTTTCATCACAGCATTGAGCATAAATCTCTTATATATGTGGCCCGACAACCGTCTGCCCGTCGAGGCATGTGTGGCCTCCACTGTGGATGCAGGCATGTGTGGCCTCCACTGTGGATGCAGGCATGTGTGGCCTCCACTGTGGATGCAGGCATGTGTGGCCTCCACTGTGGATGCAGGCATGTGTGGCCTCCACTGTGGATGCAGGCATGTGTGGCCTCCACTGTGGATGCATGCATGCATATATGTGGCTTCCATCGTGGAGATATATATTCCAAAGAAAGGGAAAAAATGATTTCTTCTTCTTCCCAGAGAGGATGGCACTCCAAACAATGAAATACTTGCCAGAGTAAAGCTTCATCCGTTATTGAACACAAAAAGCAATGGGTTTTCCTTTAAAAATATCCAGTTTTATTGCGGCATCAGCCAAAGTAGAAAAAAATCACACGGTACAACGCGTTTCACAGCTTCCTCGCTGCTTGATCACGTGTACGTGTGTGTGTGTGTGTGTGTGTGTGTGTATATATGTATATATGTATATATATGTATATATATATATATATATATATATATATATACATATATATATATATATATATATATATATATAATTTTTTTTTTTCTTTATCTATCCTCCACTGTGGATGCATGTGACCTCTACTGAGACCAGTTCGTTCAATGCAACTCTTAACTCCTGACCTTAGCTGGAAGACCTGCAAACTCTGGTACCGGTCTAGACGGTCAATGTCTTGAAGAATGAAGGGTGGACCAGAGTGGAACAACGACTTGCCCTTTAGATCCATTTTAGTAGTTTGTCTCCGAAAGCTGCCTTTTTGCTTTATGCTGGCTATGTAGCGGTCTCTAATATTTGTATCCAAATTCATTCTATCCTCCAGTCACAGGGCTGCCAAAGTCTCACCGTTCCCGCCTAGATTCCAGAACGTGTTCTCAGTAGACTTTGGTGCTAAACTGGAGCCAATTAAGAATCTCAAGCTTCCAGCAGTGAAGCCCCCTCTCTACAGTGAACGTGGGTGCTTGTGTGGAGCAGGGTCACAGACCGGATTGCCTCAAGGCACTTTCTCGATGAAGAGTTGGCACTAAAGGTGCCCTGTATGTGTTTTGTGGTGGTTTTCCTTTTTTTTTTTTGTTGCACTAAGACACAGGGCAATGTTAAGGTACTGATGGAAAGGGGGCTTCTTCTGAAGCAATGCCTGTAAATGGGGGGAAACCTTACAAGGTTGTGTCCTTGCACTTCATTTATTTCATTTGCATGCAAATTAACTTGGATTTTCCTTGAATAAATGTTCTTTACGCTAATAAACCGTAGCTAATATGAAATCCCTCTACAGTCATTTGCAGACAATCTAGTTTCAGTCACTGCCCGTGCCATGTCCTTGCGTAGATGCTTAGATGAGTATGAAATGGAATACAGCAAAATCTGCTCCTCTGAATCCGGCCCATCAGCAAGGAAAGATGACATCATCTAGGTTGTGGTTTGTGTCCCTGGGTTACCAATTAGATTTCCTTAGAATACGGCTGCCAAAAACCCGAAAAGGGATGCACACATTGGGGAACGGTCAATCTACAGGCATCATTGTTCGGTTTGGTAGACCTTATCCTACCAGCTAGTCGACGTAATGAGGTGAACGTACCGAGGGAGGCCACCCTTTACCTTTCCATGGTGCTGGAATCTAGTGTTGGGGTCACACCATGTTCATTCAGTGTCTAGAAAATGCAATCCCCTTGCATCACTTCCCATGCTGATGACGGTAAGTAGATGGAAATTAAACATTTTGAGGACTTTGAGCTCAAACCAGTCACCAGTGTGGACACTGGGGGAAAGTACTAATACATTTCTAAATTATATAATGTTAAAAATGTTAAAAATCCTGTCAAAGCTTACGGAAACTCCTACCTCACGTGGTGGACTTATGGAAACTAAGACCTGTGATGAATCGAGGGATTTAGTCACTTCTCCCCAGTGTGGAGCCTCTCCTTGTGAGGCTAGGGAGGTGATCCAGATATGCAACATTCCCTCTAGGGGTGACAGTGAGACCTATTTGGGAGAGACTCCCCTTCTCGAAGAGGGACTCCCTGTGTATGATACTCATAAACATACTTCTATCATAAGACTCCTCTTACGTACTTTGATAATGTGGTTACAGGAAAAGACCACTCACCTGGTAGTGTGAAGGTGAGCGTACAGGAGGAATAATGAATACTCAGTTGACAAGTACTGAGACAAAGATCCAGGAGTTAAAGCATGTAACTCGAACACAGACAAAGGACTCCTGCACCATGAAGAACCTCTCTAACCCTCTATCCTATGAGACCCTTGCGTCATCACTACCTCAAGAACTCCAACCTGAGCATACCACTGTGTGCTAATGTAACACATCTTCCCTTACTCCACTATAGCCCTCAACCACTGAGAAGAGGAAGAGTGAAGGAAACAGGATGCCAACAGGTTAGAATCACCTCATACCGGGAAGAAGAATAATGGAGTAAGAACGATCAATCCTCCATTGGAACCAGACATAACTGGGAAGAGTTGGAACCATGGAATAATGGAGATTGCGGAAGGACAATGATCCTCCACTGGGGGAGACCCAGCAAGGAAGTACCAAAACTGAAGGATTGAATGGAATTAGACGCTGAGCAGATGTCGCCGGGGAAGTTCAAACGTGGGAGAGAGAAACCCATGGAGCAGGCTGGTCCTCATCTGAGCGGACGTGGTGAAGCAGAGACGAAAGCAGTCCAAGAACCTGGAGCGAGCCGACTTGTGTGAATGTCTGGAATATCCAGGTGGTGGCCTAACCTCGAGGAGGTGGACTATGTGGTCTGCAACTACGCCCAGACCGCCGAGCAGAGGGCTCCACAGAGCTACTGATGAGACAAAAGACCAAGCATTTACCAGCATGGAGGTAACTGTGACCCCAGGAAGAACTTTTGATACTAACTCATGACAAAGGGGGGGGGGGGGGGGGGGGGAGACCCGGGACATAAAGAAGTCCACAACTAAAGTCCAGGAGACTTCAGAAGTCATCACTGTCCTCAATAGCTAGAAAACCAGTGAAGCAAATCTAGACTACTACTACTGGAGGCATTATCATTGTAGAGGAGGTGCCAAGCTCGATTCACACTCCAACCGCCCATTTTGAAGTACCAGGAACTTTCACGCCAAAATATGTGACGTATGATGAGCAAATAAACCAGCAGAGAGCCGCAGTTGGGTTCTGTCCAGTACCTATCAGAAGAACAGCACCTGTTGAAGTACCGACACCCAAGAAAACCTGGACAGTATGGTACCCACTGAGAAAACCATATCGACAAGTGAGACAGAATGACGATTGTCAGAATACAATACCTGAAGAAGCTTAAAAGATACTGAAGGAAGACGAATGGTGACATCATAAGAACCCAGACTGACTCGCAGATAGAAGATATGACGACTTGAGAATGATGACAAACGAGAGGAAATACAATGGATAAGTGACATCCTGAGCCTAAAGTGAAACAATTGATGCCAAGATGTCTGAAAAGGATGCCACATGCACGATAAAGATATTCAGTTAGTTTAAACGTGTGCATATGAAAAGTAACCGCAAGAAGTACAGAAATCGGGAGGCTTGCTTATGCTTAGTAGTAAGATAGATTGCGGCAAGCGCCACCTATACATATCTACCTCAAAAGAGCACTTTATATGAGTATACTTCCACCATGCACAAGAGCAGAATCAACCAAAGGTTACTAAAGGTCTCAAGAGGAGAGTTTTGCAGCAAACAAATCGAGAATTAAAGACGGAAAGAAACTCAGACGAGGGTAACCATGCCAAGAAGCCAAGGTTGTATCAGCTGGAATAGGCCAACAGTGGATACAATTAAGAGAAAAAAGAACAGAGTATCATGTTCAGAAAGGTCAAGATAAGCCACAGATGGCAGACTGGCAGAATTGAATCAAATGCACAAAATTGCATGAAGTAAAGGACGATTTCACGGTGTCGGAATCACATGACCAGACAAGCGGGAAGGGATGAAGCTTTCACACCTACGCATGAACCTTTGCCATGCACAGACGCTTTAACTTTCCCAGACCAAGAAGCAGACTCGAGGTCAACCGCAAAGAAATAATTGACACATGACCACTGAGGTGATGATTGATTCTACCAATAATTGGAGGGAAGCTGGGGGTGCAGAGTAACTCCCTGCACCTGGTTGGCTATTCTGCATGCTGCTAAGAGCAAGTGTAAAAGTATGAGTGGGGTTGATGCCAACCTAAGCAAAACAAAATGGAGTCAGAACCTAATCTGGTCCTAGGTGTACTGCCCCTTGCTCTCCAACCGGAGTGGCTCGAACTTGGTTGCAATGTGAGTATGTTAATTCATTCCAAAATAATCATTCTATACTCCATTGATAAAATTGTGAAGATCATTATCTTCTGCTTTATTGCTGAGGCTCTGACATCATGCAATCATTCAGCGCCCTTTAGTGTATTATGCCAGTGCATTTCGGACATAGTCCGTCTTCAGGACTCTTGGCGCTCTCACTATCAATTGTCAAAAATAAATGTAGATCAAATCCAAATCAAAGCATTTGTTAAATGGTTCCAAAACAAAAGGAAAATTGGAACAAAATCGTGATAGTCGGACTAATAATCAATAATCACATGTGCATTCATACAGAATTATTTCAATTACAAATGTTCACCAATTTGTTTCAAAATATGGCCACAATATATGCGTTCACGTTTTAGTTCAATATTTTAAATGTTAACAGAACATGTCAGATCAAGTAGTTGAATACGGCAAAGTCAAAGCGCATACCATTACAGAACTTTGCAGTCCCCCGGTGTGTCACCATAGGTAAACGGAAAAGATAATAAATGTCCATGAGTATTTAATCGGGTATTTTATGCATCTAGAGCTTCTGTGCAAGCTCTAGATGCATAAAATACCCGATATTTCAGGCTGTATGAGCCTCCCCTCTCTCGTGATGCTTCGTTATGCCTCAGTTCTGTGTGTTCAGGGTTGACCTGCACGGAGTCATCGTATTCATAAATATGCTTTCCCCTTGTCTAATCACCCATCTGTTATAAAGTAATAGACCAGCTTACCTCTGTCAATCATGAACTTCATACAGTGTCCCAAGTCGCGAAAACCTGCGTCCTCGCCGGACGCTGGTTTTCAATGTTTGGATTCTGTTACAAAGCGACTCGCGCATGCGCGTCGGAGGTTTACTTTCATTTTCTAGTGTTTGCCACGCGACGGTATTCCTGTCAACATCAATACGTTAAAGTAACAGCGTATACGTTATTGAATATACCGCTTATACACATCTATTGTCCCTGGTTATTTTTTACAACTATGTTGTTAATAACATTCAGATTGTGTGATTGTATGGACGTCACTATCACAAAAGCCAGCTGATTATGTGGATTACTATTCTGATCGCTACCCGTAAATAATTACGTATGTCTATTATTGAGAGATTCTGTGTGATTATGCAGAATTATCTAAAACATGAGAGGTTCCACTAAATTAATGATTCACATCGACTGCAGTGATCTCAAAAATGGGAGGGTAAGGCAGAAAACAAGTTGCTGTCTTGGGTCCCGCTCAAAAAAGTTTTGAACGGGAATGTCCTCCCATTATGGACACTGTACATATTACTCAACATCATCACACTTACTTTCATTCTAGTTTTGATATATTCATCGTAAACCAAGCGTACTAAGTACCATAAAAATGCAGAATAAACAGTATATAACTCAATCAAATATAACATTAAAAGTTCTTTTTGTGTTCTTGAAACGTTCTTCATTTGTTGCATGTTACAGGAAACGTGTAATTCATTTTTTCATTAATTCCGCCAGGCTTTAGAGTCCAGTCTATCTATCCAGTAGGATTCTCTTTGATTTAGTCTCTAATTGACATCCTCATGCCTGTCTCTTGGTTTGATTACTTCCAGGACTTGAATCCTGATTTGGTTGATGTTATGTTTTTTTTTTTCTTCCCAACTTTTTAGTGACCTTTATAGTAGCCATTTTGAAGGAAGGGCTTAGATGCCACAACTGACATTGTTTATCCAATCCCCTTTCCCCGTTACCATATACAGATGAAGTACCTATATTAAAGTTACCTTCCTAGAACCAATCAAGTTGCATGCTAAGTTTTGAGTTACACGTCAGTGATGACATATTTTTGGAATAAATATTGTCTTTTTTTCTGAAATTAATTGGAGTTGAAGCCAGAAGGAAGATCGAGCGATTGCTGATATTCATTAACTCCCCGTTTTTTGTACTGGTCATTAAACGGACTCCCTTTGCCAAACTATTGAGTTGTTTTATTGATTTGGTGCAAGAGTACGAATCTGAATCCCCATCCATCTCACGGGTGCTGCTATTCCATCTTAAAGTGCTGTTTGGAAACCCCCAGTCCTATGGGCCGGCTGGGGTCCATCGAGCACACCTTTGTCCCAGTAGTGAAGTAATTAAAGTAAATCAAGGTTGCTACAGGACTTCTGGTACTCAGAGTAACAGGAAAGCTAAACTAGCAGAAGCCCAGTGGAGAAAATAACAATATCCTGACATAGTGAAACAGAGAAAATTGAGACAGAAGAATCAATGGACATTTAAGAGGTTTTGGGAGAGGCCTTCTTAAGGAACTATAGGGTTTAATTAAGAATACCACAAGGAACTCGGACAATAAGTTACTAAGGCTGAGTAAGCCTGTGTGGGAGAAGGGAGTCCTTGTCCTACGCTCTTTTTTTCATTTAAAAAAACATTTTTTTTTCTTTGCTTGCTGAACTTTTTATTTCAATTTTAGTCTTTTTTTGTAGTTTTTTAGTGGTTGGTCAGTGTAGGTTCGTTTTTGGACAGGGCTTGCTGATGAGCAGCTTCCGTAATCTGACCGGATCAATATGACTTGCCTGGTTTGAATTTGGAACCATAGCAGCCCCTAAAATGGACTGGAACACTCTGCAATGGGGCTGCCAGTGATGCAGCATGGTGGGCCTCAACAGAGGAACTGGGTTGGCTTAGCCCCCTATTTGTAAGCTATTTGATACATTGTTCGCGGCCAGAAGTCAAATTGGAGAAACCGGGTCGGCTAAGAGGGACCGAGGAGGACGTTGTTGGTTCTTCAGGTGAGGTCGGGGGTGGCAAAGGCGGCAGACCAAGAGACCAGGAGGAAGGGCAGTGACCTGGAGTGTGGAGTTTGGAAGAAAAGGCGTGGCATTGCTTGGTCAGAGCCAGTGGTAAGTTGTGGTGAATATACCTGGAAGTGAGCCGGTTAGTGCAGTGAATGAGGGGCAAGTGTTTGGGAGGATGACTGTGGGGTAAAGTGTGTATGGAATGCAGAAGGAGGGAGGAAAGGAGGGAGGGAGAGAGGGAGGGAGGGAGGGAGGGAGAGAAGGACCTGCTTAGAAAGTCCTGGAGGGACCTGAGATTGTGAAGGTGATGGCTTTAGGACCTCATTGAAAGCAAGGGGCGGGGGTCGATGAACCCTAGATACTAACCGGGGGTAGGTATGCCTGAGCAGAGAGAGAGAGATAGATTGAGAGAGAGATTGAGCGCCCTGCCAAAAACTTAAATAAAAATCCTTGAACCAACTCTGGGCATTAGTGTTCATATGCCTGTATATCTATATGCCTATTCTTGGGATTGGGAATATGCAGCCCCATCTCGGGGCCTCCTTCCCTGGCCTCCTTCCCGGCACCCATCTTGGGGCCTCCCTTCTGAGCCCCATCTCGGGCCTCCTTCCCGGCTCTTATCTTGGGGCCTCCTTCCCGGCTCTTATCTTGGGGCCTCCTTCCCGGCTCTTATCTTGGGGCCTCCTTCCCGGCTCTCATCTTGGGGCCTCCCTCCCGAGCCCCATCTCGGGCCTCCTTCCCGGTCCGTCCTATTTTAACATTCTTGCACAGTTGGACCCTCTGTCCCAATGTCTTCCAGGTTTTGGAATTATGAAGGGCTGCTCTCAGACAGCATGGAGGGACAGATGTTGCAGCCCTTTTAGCTTTGCGTCCATATGGTCCAGATGCCTAAATGAGTATTTATGGGTCAAGGTAACAAACATGTTAATTTAGGGTCAAATGTTGTGTGTGTGTGTGTATATATATATATATATATATCTCAAATGAGCACCAAGCCCAGTATGAATTGTTGTTCATGATTCAACACTTTCAAAACAGACATATATTTGCCAAGAATGCTCTGATTTTATGAAAAGCAGACTGGAGCCCTCAATAGTGTCATTTGGTCCCTTCCCAATAGGGGTATTTTGTAAGGGTTCTGAAGATGTACATGACTGTCCATTTTGGGATGCTAACCTATCAGAAAATGTGTAGTTATTCTATTCTATCCACTGATTGGTTGGCAGTTGTGCTGGACCCACTAATTTGTTACAGAATGCATGCATGCTTCAACCTTATTCTCGGTTCCTGTCAGAACCACGCTATCTTCTACAGGGTGTAGCCACACCCCTTGCCCAGTGGCGTCGTTAGGAGGGGGGCTAGGGGGGCGGGCCACCCCTGTGAAACCCTGTGCCCCCCCTTGTCCCCTCCTACCCAAGACGAGCATTGACCATGTTTTCCCCCTACTTGTGTCTGTGCCCCCCCCTACGTTTGTCTTTGGCCACCTCTGTGCCACTCCTGAATGTGATTCCTGGCGACGCCACTGCCCTTGTCCACCTGCAGGATCCAGGCAATGTCTCATGGGGTTGCAAATCTCAGACCAGGCCTAACAGTTGGGAATGCCCCAGTGTCGGCTGCTCCTGCTCTTGTCTGTTGGAATGCACAGCACCCCATGTTTCCGCTTCCCCACCCCCTTCTACTCAGAGTGTAGCGCGAGCGAGACGGTGACATTGCGGCTAGAGTGCCAGGGAGCCCGCAAGAGTGCACGAGGCGCGCCTGAGAGTGCCAGGGTTCGCTGGGCATGCTGAACGCTGGCATTAAGCGCGACGCGCCCCTGAACGGAGGCAGCCGTGAGTAATTGCACCTTTTGCAGCGCAATGAACGCCCACGCGCATAATTATTACTCTCCCTCCATTGATTACTTGATGAGGCCCCGGAATGCGCGCATCTGGCCCGACTGTGCCTCCTTCTAATGGAGGGAGTCTGAGGGGAGCCGAATTGCCAACAGTGGCCCGCGTTTTTAGGCCATTCTTGCAGGTTGGCGACTAAGACCGCCCTCTTTAAACGCACATTAATAGTATGTTTGCTGTGCCCACTTTCATTCTTTTTTCCACATTACATCTATCCTAATGGGCGAGGCTCACAATCCTATGACGGGATTCATTTTGTGAAAACGAATTGGTGGGTGTACAACCACACAGAAGCAAAGATTCTGATTTTGCAACATGCATTTGGTTGCAATGCAAAGAAGCAAGGTTTCTTTTCCAAACGTTTTAACTCCATTCCATTCAATAAAATGAATCATTAAATATTTCTACAAATATCCGAAGAACAGAATACACACATATACCGAAAAAATGCAATTCCAAAACTTCACTTGTGGGAAAAAAAAGTCCACGTCACATTGATTTTCTCGTTTCCCTCACGGCAAACTCGCATAACTTGCATACAACCTAACATTCCTCAAACACACTTAGACTGTGCCAATGTTCCTATAGCCTAATCTGGGCTTACTACTGCCTAAAGCGCAACCTGCGCCTTTATGAAATTCATGTTAATGTGTTTACGCCTGGCAGAGCATGGAACGGAAACTCCACCGCTAGGGCCAGACAACTGTTAAGACGGATTTCTGAACTCTGTCCTGGTGGCGCAGAAGTTCAGAAGGCCAACCTAATTACTTGGAACAGGGTAACCTCTGGACGAGCCAGACCAATCAAGGTAGCAATCGCGGCGGTCAAGACTAGGTCTCAAGAGGGGTGAGGGTGACTGAAAGCCCGCAATGAGCACACAAAGCAAGAGCGCTTACAAACTACTCCAAACAGTTGTTATATTAAAAATATATACACATTTATTTTAAGGCCTTTAAAACAATGACCGTAGCGAGAAAATCACAATATAACGATAGTAAACCAACACATACCATATCAACACAATATATATACAAATACGACAGTCGCAAGCGTTATATGCACGAAATGTGTAGTCCACCTGCAAGGGAAGGAAAACAGGCAGTTCGATACAATGCTTTAGACTCAGTTCGTCTTCAGAGGCACCTAACTAGATGGAAGTCCGAGCCCTGCGAAGAGTGGAGCCTTGTGCTCAAAAGTACCTGCACACGCTGGTGCCAACGGGCAAAAGGAGAGTCTCTTCTAAGGAAATCAGGCAGTTCAGTTCAGTGCACAAATGAAGGAGAACAAGTTCCGCGACTCAAGCGCAGCCTCCACATTGGGCAGAAGCAGAGCGTGAGTACGGCAAAAAGGGTGCTGTTTTACACAGCCGGGAAAAGCAATGGGCTCCTGCAGGAGGGCGACCAGATCCTAGCTAAACTACTCACCGGTCCCCGATGCAAGCAGACCCAGGCTTCTCCGCGTCAGTTTCAGCAGCTGGCAGGTTCAGAAGAGCAGGGAACGCCTCGTTGTCGTGTTGAGTAAAAAGACGTCCCAATCGAAGAAACCCGCACAGTTTGTTACCACAGCAGAGCAATGGAGCGGCCGTGTGTATCTGAGCCAAATGTACACTACTCACTTCCGACCTGGGAACGCCAAGTGTACGAAGCGTGTGAGAGTGACAAGGACTCGAAATACTACACAACCTGGCGGCGGTTACAGAGCAAGACTCCCGTGTAAGCTGGTCAGTCAACTGGATGGCCCAGAGACGCTTCCGAAGGCTTACTGGCAGGAGAGGGTGAAGATGCCGAGAATAGCTGTTCCCGCTATTCCAAAGGGTCGAAGTACCAGTACAGGCCTTCTGGTTCGATCAAAGGTGAAAAGGGTTTCACAAGGCGACAGCAGTGCAGAGGAGAAGTCCTTCAGCGGGTCACCATCGATTCCTCGGTCCAGCCTCTTGGTTGCAGGATACTGGCTCCTGTATTCCTTCGTGAGAACTCAGGAGATCGACATGGTAGTGGTGTTTCCAGCCCCCTCTTATCCACGGTTCCCTTCGCGCCAAAACGGAGGGGACCCAATGGGAGATCCGCTCATCAACACACACACCATTCGTGGACCAATCACGGACCACGGTGGTCCCAGGCATTCACACTACCCTAGACTCTCTGGCACCCAGGATGTGTATTGGGACCAGACATCCCAGCCCACACCCTGGAGGCACACAAAAGACATGTAGAAGCCCGCAAAAGCATCCATGTTTCGCGGGAAAGTACATGCCCAAATAAGGAAGGCCCCGGGTCGGCTCGACCTGGGGAAGGTAAAGGGAGCAAGACGGTCAGCGGACAGGACAAAGGAGCCTCGTGGTCTGGCCATTTCGGGAGCTAGGCCACCATTTTGGGTTAAGCGCGAGAAACGCGCTTAGAACGCCAAAAGGAGCTCAAAATACAAAGAAACGATCGCTGCCACCATTCCCGTCCCTGAATCACTTGCACCGATCAAATACAATCCTAAACGAGTATCTAGGGCCTGTAGAAGGCTAGAGACCTAAGAGAGCTGTAACTTAGCTTACAGTGCCCTCTTGTGTCATGTTGCACTAAAGCCGCAACATGATAAAAGAAACTACGGTAAACAGCGTTCCCCGGTACTGACTGTCTTAAGGGCATGTCAGTTTCCCCGTAAGAAAGGAGCGAAAGCCCAGAGGAGTGCGGCAGAAGGCTGCACTTCTCTGGCAAAGTCAAGAACAAGGTGAAAAACAACAGCAAAAAGTTTAGGGGTTGCCACATGGAAGGAAAATTACCTACAATTACGAAATCTTTCCTAACAACAACACCATAATCTACAGGTGACATGACATGAAAGGGCAGCAGAGGTGCAAGGGAATGTTATTGTATAGAGATTAAAATGTTAAGAATCTTCTGGATTGTTTGGAAACCCTTCAAAGACGTTGTTTGTGTGGGGGTGGACCTTTTAAACACCTTAACCAAAAACAGGCCCAACACTTAAGAAGCGAGTACACGGTTGTGCATAAAACAAGTTTATTGTAGAAAACTTTGGGTAGCGGTTAGATGGTGTTGTTGAACCACACTAATCCAGATCTCAACAAAACAGCAGTTGGCAGTTTATAAATATTTTTTTTTGCAACAAATACTCCAGATACATTTTATTACTCTCCACCCACCAAATATGATTGGACAAAACCTCTTCAAAGAAATTCCATCTTTTCCCAATTCTTCTATTTTCATTGGTCAGGATCATCTTCATTATCTTCATATGATATTCAAAACGCACCTTGTGATTGGTTGTAGGTCCTGACGTTGGTGAAAAAAACATAAATCATTGCTAGCAATAACTGGCCTAAAACCTTTCATCTTTGAGTATGATTGCACATGGTCTCGCTGACATATTTTAGCAATCAGGGGAAGGTCTGCTCGACCATTATTTCCCTTGAACTATAAGATGGCCATCTCCATTTCACAGACTTTTGGCACCTTTAAAAGACCTAAATTATGTCGCTACATACAACGTCTGATGACCTAGAAAAATACTTATCTGAACAAATGTCTAATCCCCTCTAAAGATTTTAATATAAAGGGCAAGACAACATCTGTTTCCATCCAGCTTTTCCAATCTACAAGGCTCCCACTTTATCACACACATTTGTCTCAGGAGGATAGCTCATCGGCAACGTGCTCACCTTGGAAGAAAGACACAGAGCCATACAGGTGTGATCCCTGGGTCCGTGCTTAGAAACCTCTGGATATTAAGCACGTTATTAACATCATGTCATAGCAATTGAAACTCCTAACTAGCTTTAGGCATGTAGCAGATCCTGTGTTTTATTACTGACCAGAATAAACAAATTCTCTTGGTCAGGCTCTGAAACATCAGAGATCATATCTACGAGAATTCAGGCCATAAATTCAAGCCTGTTTCTGCGGATGCTGACCACAAAGGTTGAGATGACTTTTGTCATCTGAAAATCTGTTTAGAAGTCAAAGAACATTTTGAAAGAGACCCCTAACCACTATGTTCTGATTCATTGTAAAAGGGCACTTATATTGAGATTAATGAAATCCCCATGTATTACATGTATGTTTTTACTTTTTGTAGATTTGATACTTCTCTGCATGCATGCACACTAATATTGTATTAGTTCTGAACAAAAAGTAAACCGTGCTCAGTTTGCTGCACCCCCAGTCATCAATATGGCATGGGAACTTGAATTCCTCACAATAGAAGGGGCCCTCTTTGACCACACTGACAATAGCTGCCATTCTATCCTTCAGAAACACCCTTGTCTGCAGTACCAAGAGTTAAAGGAAGGCATCAATATACTGCCCACTTTGTATGAAAATGTACACACACAGGGAATTGCTAGGTCTCCCTGGTGGGTCAATGTTGTTCTTATGAATTTTGGGCAAAGCATATCAAACAGGACATCGACAATCTCTGGGTGTTAAAAGCATTGCCTCCTTGTGTGTAAGAAACCTATCCTCGATGCCTTTGGAACATAGTTCTTGTAATGACATTACATTCTCGGTAGGGTCTGAATCAATGGTGATGTAATGATTTGTGTTATCTACTTATGCCTTCATCTTGATGTAATGGGAGCAGTTCAAGGTAACAATACCGCCCCCTTTATCGGCTGTTTTCATCACAATATCTCGGTTAGCAGGCAATTCTTTAAGAGCACAGTGTTCGATCTTGCTCATGTTATGAAAGTGATCCTGGTTGGTATTGTCCTCGAAAATGGAAGGTGATTTCTGAAGTACTTTTTTATTGAAGGTGACCATTTCTGACGGGATCTCGTTATTGCTGGGGGTTAACGTTGAATTAGGTCTGAATTTCATGTGGGCAGTTTCTCCAGGCAATTCTTTGGAGTTAAAGAAGGCTTTTAATCTAACAGTCCTGAAAAAAGCTTCTTAATTGACACACTTTTGATCCAGGAGGAATCCTGTGTTGGAACAAAACTCCAGCCTTTTGCCAGGACACTGAATGGAGCCTCAGACATCTGATATGAGGGGATATTGAACATTGGTAATTCTCGTGAGGATACTTCCTCCTCCAAGTGCTGAATGTGCTTGGCCGGCACTGATTTGGCTCATCCCGTTCTCTTGGTGGATGGCGACGATGTGACTGACCCTGGCTTAAGAGGTTGCTTATCCGCTCCTTTGTTCGAAGTATCCCGATTACTAGCCCCCTACGCCGATGAGGTGCAGGTGTCTCAGAAAGTCAACCATTTCTTTTTCTGCTGTTCATTCGAAAGCTAGATTTGTATGGTTACTTTGGCTCGATGTTAGTGGCCAGTGCACGTGAATTGAATATCCATGTTGGGTTTCAGGCGTTTTAAGTCAGATGCCTGTAACAAGGTATGTTTGATATATATTTCAGACCACTGAATAGGGCCTGGCACTATTTTTTTTCTTGCTTCTGTCAGTTGCTGCAGTCCAGGAAGCAGCATGATGGGTATTTCAATTTAAATGTTCACAATGGCATTTCTGCCCATGAAGATCCATTACGGATGACTAGATGCGTGGCCCTCCTTTGAACATTGTGTTTGTGTCTAATTGCGCTCACATGGTTTTTGAGTAGATGGGAGACAATTGAAACCAAGTCTTTCCTTGATCTTAATTTTGTGGAGTCATCTCAGTTCTCACATGTGCTGGAAAAGTATCCTCCCCGAGGAAGGCTGGGTAGTGAAATCATGAAACCCACACAGCCGAAACGCGAGTTGGCAGATGCTGAATTCTGTGTGGGGTGTTGCACTTTTAGGCAATTGTGTTGTCTGGCCCAAGAGGCAGAGTTTCCATTTCATGCTCTGCCCGGTGTAAATCCATGGTTTGCATATTTGTGTATCGGAACATTTGCACATTGTATGTTGTGTTGGAGGAATGTGAGATTATATGCGAGTTTGTCATGAGGGAAATTTGAAACTCGATGATCACTGTAATGTGGACTCGTTTTGTAATTGCTTTTTTTTGGTACCTGTCTGTATTCTGTGCTTCGGATATATTTATAATTATTTCATGGTTCATATTATTGAATGAAATTTAATTACAACTTTTGGGATAGAAACCTTGTTTCTTTGGATTGGAACCCAATACATGCTGCAAAATCCGTTGAATTCAGAATTCGGATCTTTCCTTGTGTGTCTAATGGGCGAGGCTGGCAATGGGCGCTCACCTGCCCTTAAGGAACATCTCTACCCTGGGCATGCCCGTGAATAGGGAGTGTGTATTGCCACATGCTGAACGGGCTGTCCATAAGTGGTCCCCCAGAGGATGGACACTCCCAGCGGGGGTGAGGTTGGAGCCATAGGTGTTAGACATAAGTGGTGGGGAGGGGAGATTGAGGAACCTGAGAAATCGAAAATGGCAAATAGTTCAAACCCTGATTTGAGGAAACCACCTGGGTGTCTTGGTGAATGTGGGTGGCACGCACAGGCTGTTGGGTGGCGTTTGCGTTTCTCTGCATTGATATCAAATGTTGCGAAATGGTCTTTTATATGGATGTACCCCAGGTTACTGCCTTAGTGTTGGGGGTTGCCACCAATGGCAACAACCAGAGTTCTCTATGTGCGTTCCCCTGTCTGCTTTCACACTCGAGCCCCACTTAGGCCCTCAACTGTCTTGCCTCCCGTCCAACAGTAATCCACTGTCTCTACAGAAGGCCTTTTAAACTTGCTCCCTGGGCATCGGGGCAGTTATTTTGCCACCCGACGGTGAACAAGTTCCTTCTATTCTTGCCATACTCTTGCACTGGACAAACGTTCCCAAAATGCATTGCTCCTGTACTTTGTATGTGCCAGTCTCTCTTGCTCATTGGGGGTCTTTTCCAGGATACAATTTAGTATTTTTTTTTTTGTTGCTCTTTTTTTTTTTTAAACCAGGGCAGTCTCCATTATACTCCCCGCCTGATCATTTTTGTCCAACTCGCTGAAAAGGCATCAGCGATGTGACCTACCTTTTTGATTTGGTGGCACTGGAGGGGATGGGTCCTCATTTGTATTTATTTTGTTTATATAGTGCCTTACACCGAAGCGCTGAACATTATTACATAATACATAAAACAATAACAGTAGCAGCAAATGACAATAATGAACAGTCCAAAAAAACAGTGAGAAGAGCAATTATACTGGAGGGAAGAGGGGGAGCTGAGTAATAGAACTGAGAGGGGAGGAGGAGGAGGAGGAGGAGGAGGAGTCGAAGAGGCGAGAGAAGATAAGGGAGGAGATTAGAAGTTTAGAAGCATGGAAGGTGAGAGAGGGGCGGACTTTGCGAATGTTAAAGAGGTGGTAGTGACAGGCACGAGAGGTGAGCGAGATATGGTGGGGAAAAAGAGAGAGGAGTCAAAGTGAATTCCTAAGTTGCGAGCGTGGACAGAGATAGGGAGATTAGTAGGAGGAAAGTGAATGAGAGGAGGAGAGGGAGGGGAAGAGAATTGGAGGGAAAGAATACGACTGCAGTCTTGTCAGTGTTGAGAGAAAGAAAGCGGGAAGACATCCAGTTTTGTATGGCGTTAAGACAGGAAGAGAGTTTAAGGTGGAAGTTGGGAGAGAAGGAAGGAAAGGGAAGGGAAGGAAAGGAAGAGCTGAGTGTTGTCAGCATAGAAATGGTGAGAAATGCCGAATGAACAGGGGCAAGGAGGGAGGTGTACAGGGAGAAAAGGAAAGGGACAAGCACCGAGCCTTGGGGTATGCTGTATTCCAGAGGCTGGGAAGGAGAGGACTGCCCTCCCCAGGAATCGGTAAAAGAGCAGGAAGAGAGGTAGGAAGATAGCCAGTTAAGAACAGAGCCTTTGAATCCAAAGGAAGAAAGAGTGTTGAGAAGAAGGGGTGTGATCAACAGTGTCGAAGGCAGCAGCGAGGTCAAGAAGAATGACAGAGGATTGCTTAGTGTCGAGCAGAGAGGAGGGAGTTAAGGATGTAGGTGAGGGCCGTTTCAGGAGAGTGTTTAGGGCAGAAACCAGATTGAGCAAGGGTAAGAAGAGCGAGATTGGAGACAAAGGTTGAGAGCTGCGAGTAGGCAAGGCCCTCAAGAAGCTTAGAGAGGAAAGGGAGACGAGACATGGAACGGAAGTTGGAGGTGAGAAGGGGACCAGCAGAAGGTTTCTTCAAAATCTGAATGATAGTGGCATGCTTGAAAGCAGAAGGGAAGGTAGCTGAAGAAAGGCAGGTGTTGAAGAAGGACGTTGGGTAAGGAATAAGAACCTGTGTTGTTTTTAAATCTTTATCATTGCCCACCTCTGCTGTTAACTTATCAGATTACGTGGAAGTTTGTATCTGGACTTTTGGATATATGGTGGTCAGACATCAAGAGTAGCCTTCGTTATTTTACCCACAATGTCTTGTCCAGTGCTGTAAGTGGGCCGGGGCCCGACCGGGCTGAACCCCCGCAGTTTCCAAATTGTAGAGCTGAGCCGAGGGTCTTCCATGGGCCTTAGTACCACCTCACCACAATGGGTTATTATCACACCATGGGCACAGCCCCATCGGGACATTATCCCACTTCGACCCTCGAGAGGAAGTTTCTGTGCTCAATGTGGTGGCTGGCACTTCCGTCAGTCACAGCTGCAGGAAACGTGCCAGCCACTTGGTGTCCCCAAGCAAACTAAATTCTTCTCGTGATCCTTCGTGATGCTTACAAACCTTGTGCGTGGGGTCAGAGAGGAAGTTATTTCCAGGCAGGCAATCTGCTCTGCAGGGTACAGATAATCTAGCCCAAGGTAGCTGTCTGTCGGCGAAGCTAGGGGCTTGGTGATCTAATCTCTGTGCTGCAGAGCAGATTAGATCACCAAGCTCCCCATGTATATGTAGTCTCTCAAGATGGGGGTGGGTGGAGGGGGTCACATTTGTACAGGTGAGGCTTTGTGACCCAAGAACTGTTCCTGCTCAGCGCACAACCCGGTTTATTTATGCATAGTTTGTCGGATGTATCTGACAAACGATGCATAAAAAAATTAAACCTAAACCTCCAGGGTCTGTAATGCCTTCTCTCTGTTAATCCGAGTTACTAAAACATGACCACGTCCTTCCTGGTCCTTGGGTTTCACTTCCTGGAATCTGTACTCCGTTTGGTTTGGGCGCGGGTTTCGCTTGGCGTAGCTACTGCTTTTCTGGAGTAATGGAGTCTTTGCTGTTGGTGCTCCATGAATAGAAATTGATGTTCACACCACGTTCTGGGCCATGTTCTCCATATGCACAGCCCCAGTTCAAGGCGGCATCCCCCTTTTGATCTGATTGGATAAGGTAATTGCCTGCCCACCTCTAATCTATCTTCTTCGGCTACCCTGAGACCCTCTTCCCAAATGCATGAATGTGCTCTTTTGATTGTGACCCTGTGCCTCTCTGCCCACTCCTTCCCTACCATTAAATGTCCCTTTTCATTTCAGTTTGTGTGGGATGAGCTGTTAAAAGCATAGCTACGTTTGGATGCCCCCTTGACCAAAATCTCTCGAGCAAAAGGCAAATCCCCAATTAAACTACGGCATCACATTCTCAACTCGCACCCCACTGCAAAATAGAACCTTCCCTCCCACCTGGGAGCCATGGTCTTCAGGGGATCCCACACTGGCAGCCCATGCAAGCACGGCCACCTGGCAGCTCACCGTCCCCTTGAAGAAACCTTGCATGATGTACCAGATGACCCCCAACACCCTGTCCCACCTTGCCGAAAAGCACACAATCTCTCTATTGTAACACATTACAGGAAGCATGATCTGGCAAGATGGGGAAACAAAGAAGCCCAAGGAAAGGACCCAAGCAATGGGCCTTATCCTGCCATGAAGCGTGTATTTGGGGCAAACTAAAACTCGCATTGGGCTACCCCCCTCCCTTCTTACCATTTATCAAAACTCTATGAACCATCTGGGGGGAACACTAGCTTCTGTTCCTCAATAGGTAGCCTCTGACCTTTCCTCTAGATGTTGTGAAAACAGAAATAAAATATTGAGACTGAGTACCCCAAAAGGAAATACACCGAACATGGGTTACAAAGGAACATACAAAGTACTTTATTCTCTACTGAATTCAATTACAAAAACAGTGCAAAGTCAGATACACAACGAACTCGAGCATGGTTCAGTCTGTTCAGTGAGAGACGCTGTACATTAGAATGCATTCTTTTTTTATACATTTTGTGGGCACTATGTCCAGCCCTACTTCGGGTTAATATTCTACTTTATACATCACCAATTCTAGGGTTCATGCCAAGTCTCAAATAACCGCATGTAACTGGTTTGTTTTTAATACCTGTAACAATAAGCGTATGCATTAACTGTGTATTCTAAAGTTTCGCATTGTAGGTCTTCTTAAACATAAATACAATGTAGTAAGACAGATATTCTTTGTTCAATATGTAAATGCATTATCCTAATATATATACTCGTGGATTGGTTTCATTACGCGAGTAATCTCTTTACACATAGGTCAACGTAGGACGAGGTCTCAGTTCATGACCTCAACAAGTAGTCTGCAGGCAGATTACACATTAGCGATGTACAGAGGTCAAGACGGCTATGTTGTATTCTGCAATAACATCGACCACCATTTTAGCTCACAGGGTGACTTTTCCACAACAAATCCTAAAATGGCGGTTTGACCTAAAATGGCGGCCTACATGGATTAAAGGTCAGGACCTTGCAACACAGATTTCTCTCGCAAGCGACTTTAGAGCAGCTTGGCGTAGGCTAATATTAAATATATTTTTTCACAATAGGAGGCACGATATTCTTTCTATTCCAACAAACCCTCCTTTTGGCCTATGCCAAGTGCTAAAAACTACCTTGGGTCTCCTTGCGAATAACTCCATGCATCAGTATCCATGTGCCCTGAATCACTATCTGAAATATCTATTGCCATTAGGTCTTTTACTAATATCTCCTTTAACACATAATCTTTGGAAGCCTTATCTGAGGCATACACCTTATGTCCTATCGAATTTATCGTTTGTGCGCAACATCCCCCTAGCATCGAACCCATACCGGGCAGACACTGAATACAGCAACAAAGGAACAGAACTCCCAAAATAATTAATAAGGCCAAAAGAACATTCCAACCCCAAGACCGCAAGAGGTCCCAGAACCAAGCGCCAAGATCCCAATTTCCCTCGGGAACATGCACTTCGGAACTAAGGACGTGCAGATTCTGTATTGCCTTGAAGATAGTTGGGGAGGAATCTGGTACGAAAACACAGCAAGCGGACCTCACTAATTTGCATACTCCACCACGCTCAGCTAAAATGACATCTAATGCCATACGATTTTGGAGTGCTACTAATCTTATTGCTTTCTGCTCTAATGTCATATTGTAGAGTATATCCGTGGTCCGGTTGCTGGTTCTCTCCAGTACTCTCGCTAGTCTCCTGATATCTTCTGAATTCGCTATCTGCCCCCAAAATGGCACAATTGATTTTGCTATATCTCCCAAGACTTGTGCTGGGGTGTCACCATTCTCGTCCCGCCCTGGACGAGCCTTTGACATTTCTATAGTACTTGCTATGAACACCCCAGGTAACAGGATCCCTAAATAACAGGTTCACTGCCAATCCCTGGGCAACCATGTAAACGCTACATTACTGCAAACAAAATAGTCAGGTTCGCCTACATACAAAGGTCTGTCTTCCCCAGTCAAATTTGCAACGTTGGCACAACCTTTAAAAATTCCCATTGACCGAGTGGCATTCCTCTGTATGCAGAAAGAAACTGAATCGGGGTTATGGTTAACAGTGTAAGAAGGAGGCATGGCATCCTTATTGCCTATCAGAGACATTTTAAAGGAAATCAAAGATTGAAAGGGACGAGACAGTCTATCAGAAGGCCTAATAGAAGCAACATTCGGTCTACTCCTATTTGCAAAAAGAGGGCATCCCAAGGGAGTCAAAACACGTTTCTCAAAACTATTCAAATAGGTGCCACCAAAGTTCCCTGAGACGCTATCATTCCATCGGCCAAAGAACAGTGCTCTAAGAGAAGCACAGCAAGCAGTTGTCAACGGTAAAGGATGAATATACCAACCTAGCCCCTTATCCCCGTGTTGCGGTAAATGTGAACAGACCCAGCAGTTGGACCTATTAAAAATGGCATGTGTAGCGTTCATGATAAGTAACATTGTTATTATGATACCCTTGTCTATGCTGGGAATCTCTAGGAGACAAAGTGTGCAAATGTACAAAAGGTGTGGGGACAGTGGGAAAATTTTTAGTCAGTAGCAAAAACTCTAAAGGATGAGTTTCTTCAAGATACCAAAGGCCTACAACAGTAACTATTAAAAACCCAAATATTACAAAAATACAGCAATACGTTTTCGGGGCCCAGGCATTTTGTCCATTGTCCCAGTTGGTCACCCCTTATTTACAAGTCGAATACGAGCGGCGGCGGTAGCAGGCATTGCAGTCTTCAAATGAAAACCCCAATGTTCGTTGCTGGCGACCCCCCCGGTCGCGCGATTTCTGTCCTTCCACAACCCTAGCCAACAGAATCCCCTTTCTCAAATTTGGGCAAAAGCAAGCCCTCGATGATTCTTTCCTTCCTTGAATGCACAGCCGAACCGTGCCGTATGTCTGTTTTCTCGGACGCAAGTGATATCTGCTGTTCCTAGTACTGATTGATCCGGAAACAATGTGTCGTCACTTCCCGTTGGAAGCAACGTATCAGGGACAAATGAGGGGGCTGAATTTGAAACAGCCGTTTCCGGGTGCAAAATTTGCGGAGAATGTGGAAACTAAATGGCAGCTTCCCCAAGCCTTCTGGGCTTAGAGATATTCTCCGACACACTCTCAGTGCTGCTTACTGCTTTGAGATCATCAGTTGCAGTATCAGCGAGGGGTGAGGAAGCTTCTTGATGTGACGTGTGGATCCAGTTCTTTCACCCAGCTACCCGCACCGCTATCTGGGTGACCAACAGGACCTGGAATGGCCCACACCAGCGAGGCACGAGGCAGGAGGTGCGCTCAAATGATTTAACGAGCACCCAGCTCCCCGGTCATATGCCGTGGCCCAGGCCTTCGTACCTGGTGGTAAATCAAATACAGGTTTTTAGTCAATTAGCTACAATAATCTGAAAGTAGTACATTTTCAATATTTTTCAAATTTCGACATTTTGGAATATTCCAGATATTGGCAGGTCTCCCCATTACCACCTCAAATGGAGAGAGCCCAGTCTTAGTTTGAGTGGTTGTACGCATCGCTACTAATGCGATCGGTAAGGCGTCCGGCCTTTTTAGTTTGGTGCCGGCACACGTCTTAGCGAGCTTGTTCTTGATGATACTGTTGTGTCTTTCTACTAGTCCGGCACTCTGAGGATGTCTGGCCGAATGGAACCGTTTGTCAATTCGTAGCGCTGTACATATCTGTAGGATTACAGCGGTGACAAAGTGTGGACCATTGTCCGACCAGATAACTCTCGGCAAACCGAACCAGGGAAAGTACTCCTTTAACATGGTTTTCGCAGTGGTCATGGCTGTAGCATCTTTAACAGGGAAAGCCTCAACCCATTACTAAAGGCACAAATGTCTACAAGGACATATTTTAAATTGTTGCATCGCTCCATTTCAATGAAATAAAAGTGAATTACTTCAAATGGGACAGAGGGTGGCCCAAAACTTCCCCTCGGGGTTGCCTTCCCCTTTCCCACATTATGTTGTAGGCAAATCATACAGTTCTGGACATAATGCTGAGCAATTTTTGAAATTTTGTCGTTTACCCAAACTTTTTCTAACATTTCGTCATCTGTTGGGCACACACATGCGTAGGACCATGTGCCATTACAACCACCACCATCATCATCGCGTAAGCATCAAGAAGTAACCATTTTCCATCAACCGTGTCCACCCTACACCCATCATCAAGTTTTCCCAAGCCCTCAGCCCACCTCTTGGCTTCTTTTAATGTGGCATCGGCTTGGATATCCCGTACAGACCCCACTCCCTCATCCATCACGTAAGTATTTTCAGTCTCCCTGGAAACATATATTTGATCAGCAAAAGCATTTCCTTTTCCAATGTTATCTACGATCTTTCGATGTGCTGCGCATTTTATAACTGCTAACTGAGTAGGGAGCGCAAGTGCTGAGAGTAGTTGCACTATTAGGGAGCCATGTTGAATCTTGGTGTCATGCGAGGTTAGGAACCCCCTTTCCGACCAAAGTCTCCCAAAGTTGTGAACCACCCCAAAGGCATACTGACTATCAGTATATATATTCACTACAAGCCCTTCAGAAAGTTCACAAGCTCGGGTTAATGCTATAATCTCTGCGGCCTGTGCAGAATTATGCGTAATTCTTAGTTTCCAAAACTGTGCTCAAGGTAGTGATTGCATAAGCGGCTGTGGATGTACCATCCGGAAGTTTAAAGCAGGAGCCGTCGCAAAACAGCTCTCCTTGCGGATTATCCAAAGGAGTATCTTTTAAATCAATCCTGCCCTTTGTTTCTTGGTCGGTCGTATACAAACAATCATGTGAGTCTTCATCGCCGCAAGTAGTATCTTGCGGGAAAGGTAGGAGTTCAGCCAGATTAAGGACACAACACCTCTTAATTTGAATGTGAGGGGCAAACAAGATCAATTCGTATCTCGTCAACCGTGCGGAAGTGAGGTGTTGTGTTTGAGTCCGGTTCAATAGAACATCTACAGAGTGAGGCACCATCAGGGTCAGATCATGGCCTACGACCATTCACTCACTCTGTTTTACAGACGCAGCAGCGACAGCGCGCAAACATCTTGGCAAAGCGCATGCTACAGGATCAAGGGCGGAGCAATAGTAACCGCACCGCCTATTCTTCCCTCCATGCTCCTGTGTTAATACAGCCAAAGCACATCCATCACATTCATGCACAAACAATACAAAGGCCTTTTCATAGTTTGGTGTGTGTTACGTCTCCCGTTGCTCGCCCCATTAAGAATCACACAACCACAAGCCCCACACCACACCTAACAACAAGAGCAGTCCCTGCACATAGAAAGAACCAGCAGTTTGCCTGGCGTAGGAGGACACCAGCCTGTAGCCCCGGCGTCTACCGTCCTTTGTTTCGCTGGCAGTTACCATGGAGGCGCGCTCACGGCTGGTCACGGCCACGAAGACTCCCACGGCAACGAACATCCAGCGTTCCATGACCATGTGATCATGTCACGTCTCGCACATCCGTGAGACACATCATGTGGTTACTTAATCAGTTTAAAAGCATCTTGGCAACGTGGGTACAGCGCTTCACAGCTGATCTCTTGAAGATTGTGTAGCGCCTTGGTTTACCTGTTTTTGATCACGGATTTTGCGACCTCGGACTGTTCTTTGGATTTGTCTTGCCTGCCCCTCGGATTTCTGTTACTTGGATTCCACCTTGTTTTCCCCGGCACCCTGACCTTGGAACTCTCTTGGACTGACTTTGGATTATCCTCTCTGAATCTAGAATCTTGGAACTTGGTTTTTGAACTTCCTGCCTTACTGGTCCATCTACATCAGACCCAGGTGTGTCCCACCTTCGAGCCGTGCAGAACGCTTCTTTCACCACTACCAACAATCTGTGGCTCTTACCACATTTAGGACACCACTTGCAACACTCCTGGGTAAGCCTTGTTAATACTGATTGTTACCTGTTACCCGTATCAATTGCACTGCTCCTGTTTAACCATTAACTATTGCCTTGCAGCGGTCAGGGGTCCTTCCGGCGTTCCTGCTACCTGATTGACGGCTCAACACAGCTGTGGCCTCAAAGATTGCACAGACAGTGTATCCTTTCTGTCTGTGCGGTACTTGGGGACGGAGGTTCAATAATCTGCACGACCATCAAGATCAGAACAGTGTGCCCAAAACTGGTGCAGAGCATAATGCAGTCTTAAGCAAGTCAAACGATTGCTGGTGTTCTGAGGTCCATGGCAACGGCAAAGAAATGCCCTTCTTCGTCAAGGCCAGCATCGGTTTTATTACTAGTGAAAAATTTGGGATCCACAACCTACAGTAAGAAGCCATACCTATCAGGGCTCTGACTTCCTTCTGTGTATTTTGGGATGACATGCCAGAAATGTGTTTTATTCCTTCAGGTGTCAATCTTCTTCCCTCCTGACAACAATATTGACATTTTTTAAGCGAAGCTTTGTGACCATGCTTAGCTAGATGAACAAGTAGTAACACAGTGCCCTCCTTACAGGCACTCTCAGAGTCAGCAGCCAGAAGCAAATCGTCAACGTACTGAAGCAAAGTACAGGTAGAGGGCAATTAAAGGGTATCAAATTGTTCTTTCAAAGCCTTACTATAAATACTAGGACTCTGTGTACCCTTGAGGTGCATGAGTAAATGTAAACGAGCGTCCCCCTAAGGTGAACGCGAACAAATATCTACTATCCTTGTGTATAGGAATACTAAAGAACGCATTCTTTAAGTCCACAACACTAAAGTAAGTAGCTGTAGCTGGGATCATGGTTAAGATTGTCGTCACATCAGGCACAATTGGAAATTGTGGTGCCACAACTTTATTAATGGCACGTAAATCAATTATAAAACGGAATGGAATTACATTATCACCTTTCTTGTACACGGGTAAAATCGGATTATTACACAAACTTCCTGAAATTTCTTCAATCAAACCGCGATGCACAAAATCGGAAAATATACATTTCAAAGCTTGCTCGCCCTCAACCGAAATCTTATACTGGGGAATGCGTGGCAGCTCAATTCCATGTTTCAAAACTATCCTAACAAGCTCAATCTGTAAAATACCAACATCATTGTCGTCGACAGCCAACAAGCTCTCTGGTACATCAATGAATTCTGGAGGCAAAGGTCTAGTCAAAAATTGCGAGGCAGAAGATTGCTGTGGTGAAATCGTCAAGCGCACTCCATCAGAAGAACAATAAATCACTGCATTTAATTATTTTAACTATTTCAACCCCAGCATGTTCTCCCCACAATCCGAAGTCAATAGAAAAGGACACTGCTCTGTAAAGGGACCCAAAGAAATGGGTACCGGCATAGAGACCGGACAAACTGGTGTACCGGAAAACCCTACAGAAACATTGGTTTGCCCTGACAGTGGAATGTTTGGAACCCACAAACTATCAATGGAACACTTCTGTGCTCCAGTGTCTATCAAAAACTGATGTTTCCTATTTCCCACCATCATTTCAACGTAGGGACCTTTCTAATCAACGGGAATAGGTGTAGGTTCCAAACCCTGCTTCGGGCAATCTTAACGAAACAGAATATTATCAAAAGGAAGCTCTTCAGATAAATATGCAGTGGAAGGATGATCAAATATATTCCTAGTGTCCACACTCGGAGTCTGATTGTCCTGTGAAAAAGGTTGTTGAGGGTCCTGTGTAAACTGACATCTACCAGGGCCCCCTACACCCGGGTGACCTCTGGATCGCCTACCCACATTACCAAATGTATTAATCGACCTCTGTTGAAGGACGGGGCATTGTGCTCGCCAATGACCCTCTCGACGACAATAAGCACATTGATTAATATTCACAGGACCCAAGGGCCATACTGACCTGTAACCTGAGAGTTACCCCCTCTGGGGCCCCTAACAATTTGCTACAATAGCACCTTAGTTTTTAAATCGCCCTTCCATTTTTCAATCCCATCTTTTTCATTATTGACACGATTCTCATAGTACTGAGCCATGTGCAGTACTTCTGATTGCGATTTCGCCTGCCAAGCGCTCTCAGAGGACATAATCTGTGACTGGATGTCAGGCAGCAATCCACGTACAAATTTGTCCACAAATAATCTTTTCCCAGACTCTGTGCCTAAGTCTTGTCCACTGAAATCTGAAAATACCTGTTCGAACCGATTAAAGAACTCGGTAGCACCCTCAGACTTTCCTTGGACACCGGCCGTAAGCTTGTCCCAAATATTTCTTTTTTTTGGGAATTATGGTTTTTAATTTAGCAATAATTCTATCAGGCAGAGTTAATATCACCTGTTGTGGTCTTTCGCCAGCTGGCCTTTCCCCATCGAGTCTAGTTATATTCGCCCATGTAGCTCCCAACCCGGGTACATCGTCAATAGTTCTAACTTGTTTCCATAAATCTACGGGCAGGAGTACAGGAAACAATAAATCAATATCACCTAAGGTGAACACTGAGGATTGCAAAACAGATTCCATCTCTTTATAGAACCCTGTCGGATTTTTCCTAATATCAGGAATAGACTGTCTAATGGTGTTCACTTCCTGTCGTGAAAACAGGACGTGAACAAACTGCGATACATAATGTGTGGGACTGTTCACAGTGACTATACCCTGAGCAGCATCGGCCGCAACCTCAACCTTCGGGACAAATGTCAGAGGAACCTCTCTCATAGGCAACTGAGATGTAGGCAACTCCGAACACTTACTAAGCAACAGAGCCAAGTCGAGCGCTAAAGCAGTCAAGTGTCAAGTGAAAAAGCTCTTATAAATGTTCAATAACTCTGTGGGACAACTAACCTTCCTTTTTACACATTCATCCTGCAGGTACTCTACCATTACCTGTATCACTTTCCTCTGCATTTCCAACGTATATTGACTATATGTGTCATATACCTCAACTGGAGTTATCGATATGTCTGAAATCCATCTAATCGCATCTTTCTTACAAATTCGCATTTCCTCCGATATCGGTTTGCGACACGGGAGGAACCGTTTCTGTACATACATAGTTTCCTCTTCATCATCCTCATTCCGTATCCTTTCTAACTCCTTTCTATACTCAAATAACCTCTCGACATGCTCATTTACCTTCTCCACAGTGTCTCTGGAAAGTGCGAAAGTATTTAGATCCCTTAACCCTTGCGGAACATCTGCATTATTTAATCTTCCCCACATTATACATAACTGAATCCCCAAACCTTCAATAAAAACATTTTTCTCAGGAAAATTGTCCGCATTAAAAAGTGTGGAAAAAACACTAGCTTTATCATCCTTCTCCATACAATGCTTAGCCCATACAATTAACTCACGTTTCTTCTCCGGTGGTACAGTACTGCGAGTGACAACCTTTGACTCTGCACCACGATCGATTACAAGTGGCCCAAGACCACTTGGAAGAGAGGGAGTAGGCAAATTCGATGGTGGAGCTATAACTGGTGCGATAAAAAGAGGTGGAGGAGCAGGTGGAGGGACAAAAGCCGGAGGTGTAGGAACAGGTTGAGTAGGAAGAGCAGGAATAACAGCAGGAAAAGGTACAGCAGCGGGAATAGGAACATACAGAGGTGGCGCAGAGGCACCAGACCTTAGTTCATTTAATATTTTATCAATAAACTCATCAGAATCAAGAAGATCTTTGGAAGGATAGATTTTCTGAATACCAAGTGAGAAGGCCCTTTCCATATTTTTAGCCGACTCAGACTGTTTATCCTGGTCATATAACAACGCTTTTTCGGCATTCGTTTTATGACGGCGCGCATGTTTCTCTCTACTCTTAAGCTGTTGTAACGCTTCTCTTTTCCAATTCTGCAAAACATCAAATTCTGCAGGTCTAGCCTTTTTCTTTAACAAGACTGACTCCAAATATTCAATGTGAGGGATCACAAAACTACCATTGATTGGCCACTGAAGTTCGGAGGCATGTCTGGATTGTCTGTGCCGAATATTAAATACTATACTTCCAATGCCATGCTTACAGTACCTAGTACATGCCGGCGATCCCTCCTGTGGTGCAGGATGGCTAAATTCCAAAGATTGTCTATCACTGTGGAATAATGCCCTGAAGCAGGTAGACAATTTCCCAGGCATATCTCAAATTCTTGGTGTTACCTGGTCAATAATTGCGTCTGCAGATACAATACGCCAAAATTCAAATTGTCAGGGTTAAATTAAGAATCGGGTCACCACTCACCTGACCAAACCTAAGGAGGACCGATCGGTACTTCTAAGAATCTTACCCAACTAATCTTACCTCATGTATGGTGATTTCGGCAAATCTGCCCGCCTCTAAGTTGACCCCCGTCAAGATGCCGTCTCAGACCACAGGCTAATCGTCCAGGGATTGGATCGTGCAGCGCTGCTGAGGTGTCGTCTCATCCAGGGGCCCCTTCCTTTTTGTCACACCGTCCGATCCCGGTCCGATAGCGTGTGTCAACCTTCAAAAATCCGGTATCAATCTTGAGGGTCCCTATTCAGGCGCCAACTGTGAAAACAGAAATAAAATATCGAGGCTGAGTATCACAAAAGGAAATGCACCGAACACGGGTTACAAAGGAACATACAAAGTACTTTATTCTCTACTGAATTCAATTACAAAAACAGTGCAAAGTCAGATAGCTATCGGCCCTCAGTACAACACAACGAACTCCAGCGTGCTTCAGTGTGTTCAGTGAGAGAGTGTACATTAGAATGCATTCGCTTTTTATACATTTTGTGAGCGCTATGGCCAACCCCTCTTCGGGTTAATATTCTACTTTATACATCACCAATTCTAGGGTTCGTTGCCGAGTCTCAAATAACCGCATGTAACTGGTTTGTTTTTAATACATGTAACAATAAGCGTATGCATTAACTGTGTATTCTAAAGTTTCGTATTGCAGGTCTTCTTAAACATAAATACAATGTAGTAAGACAGATATTCTTTGCTCAATATGTAAATACATTATCATAATATATATATACTCGTGGATTGGTTTCATTACGCGAGTAAGATCTTTACACATAGGTCAACTTAGGACGAGGTCTCAGTTCATGACCTCAACAAGTAGCCTGCAGGCAGATTACACATTAGCGATGTACAGAGGTCAAGACGGCCATGTTGTATTTTACAATGACATCGTCCACCATTTTGGCTCACAGGGTGACTTTTCCACAACAAATCCTAAAATGGGGGTTTGACCTAAAATGGCGGCCTACATGGATTAAAGGTCAGGACCTTGCAACACAGAATACTCTCGCAAGCGACTTTGGAGCAGCTTGGCGTAGGCCAATATTAAATCTATTTTTTCACAATAGGAGGCACGATATTCTTTCTATTCCGACAATGTCACCCCCCCCCCCTTCTACCCCCAGGACACCCCATGTACCATTACCTGTTTGTGCAGGTGCTCCATTGCTCAGCAGTGTGGTTTGTGTTCTGTTTATACCCTTCAAACAAAGACCATGTATCCAACCTCTCCTTCCTGCGCCCCTTAAATGTCACTAGTGGATGACCTCCTCAGGCCATCCCCAGTATGGATTCCCTTCCCCGTGGCTGAGGTCAGGCTTTCATGGCTACCCAAGGTGGAGCACACAGAAGTCCATTGCATGCCGAATGGTGTTTTGTGATGAAGTGAGTCAAAGACCCTTATCAAATCCTAGTTGGATGCTTCCATCGTGATTTAATACCACAACTGTTCCATGAAAAACTCTCTCCGGTTTTACTGGTTTGACCTTCCCCTGGTAGGAGAGAAATGTTATGGATGGTCTAATCCTTTGAATGCAACATGGTGCACATGATCTTGATTCAGATACTGTCAAACAGTGTACGCAAGACTGAAGTGAAGTAGTGGCCAACCTCCTAGTGTCTGCTTTTCAATGTATGGTTTTATTTTTGAATCTACATGTGGGAAATCAAGAAAACTGTGATTCTTAAAGCGTATCATATTAAGGATGCAAAGCTAGCATAGAGAGGAACGAATATTTGAAAGGAGGGTGCAGCTGTGGCCATGTTACTTTCTTAAATGGGGACCTTGGATGGTGTAATACTCTTCAACATCCTGTCTTAAATATATACTTTGATCTTGATAAAGATTCAGGACAACCCTTAGAAGCTAAAGTGGACAGCTTGTGTCCAGCCATTGGACTCTTACCATTTTCATCGTATCGACTTCACCGCAGTGGATATCGCATCAGCTCTTCAGACCTTTAGCAACAATATGCCCCAATTTTTCCCCATCCATTTAAAGCTGGTAGTCAGCGATGTCTGTACTAACATTATCCTAGCATGATACGCTATTTAGTGTATATCTTAAAGATACGAGAGAGCAACTACATGGGGTGACAGGCGGTGTTCCTCATTTGGCCCCCGGTAATGGAATTCTCTTCCATTGTAACTTCGATAGATCAATTCACGGACTGTTTTTAGGAAGCAGTTAAGAAGCGATCTCTTTTTGTAAATGTCCCCTATTCCTGGTAAGCTCATGAGACAGACCAATGCAGTTTCTCGCGAATCACTTTTGTATACATAGCGCCTAGATGCAGTATTATTGGTCCCTCCTGGGGTATGCGCATAACTACTCAAATCAATCGTATATGTGATCTAGTGCCACTGCGTCATGGGGGGGGCTCCTGCCTTCTTGGCACTCAGTCACTTGTAGCTGTTGAACACTACTCGCAGCTTGTCCTCCATAATTGGATGAAGTATCCCAATACTACATGCACCCTTATTTAAACCAATCGTACGTTTACAAACCGCTTCAGTGCCACAGTGGCCTTGGCTTCGCTTTCTAAAGACAAGCATCAAAGTGCTTTTAAATTTAAGATGGTATATGCTCAAATTGTAGAGCTGCAGATAAGTGAGCAGGTTACTGGCGAGCTACATGAACTAATCTGGTTAAAGGTTCATTAGGCACAGACCACGCATGATTAAATTGCACATCTGGTATGTTGGGTAGCTAATAAACTTAATTGTATCTTGCACATTGCTGCTGGCCTTGTACATCTTCCAGGCATCTGAAAAATCCAGGGCCTCGTTTGTGAGGTGTTGTGCGAATTGCCAAGAACTTCTCACCCCCCCACCTCTTCTACCCTTGACAGACTCTTTGGATATAACCCAACGTGTACTAGCCCCAGATACATTGGCAGTAATACCTTAGATCATATCCTCTTCCTCCCCACCCCACCCCCGGCCCTAAAGCTATGCAGACCACAATGTGCTGAGTGACCTTGAAGCCTTCCCCATTTTTCTGATGGCCCGACAAGGGTCACGATAAACCCCTCAGCACCCCAAGATTGCAAGTCATCCCTGCCAACTTTTTCCAGCAGCGGATGGGTTTTTCAGGCCCCCCCACCCTCTGCACTTATGCAAACATCTCGCTGTGAGAAACCTTTAGCCAAACCTCAGATACTTTTGCTCTGATAAAATTGGGCAGCACCAGAACAAGACCATTTGCCCCCTTATACTTAAAACTCACTATCAACGAACGGTCCATTTGAGCTCTAGAGAAATGTTGGCACAATGCTCACAAATTGCAGGAACGTTTGTCCCTCAAAGCCTTGAGTTCCAAGTGGCAGACCCCAATGTTCAAAGCTAGGGCTGCGTGTTACACCACCACCACCACCACCACCACCACCACCATTAGGACAGCGCCTAATGGGAGAATCTTTTTTTTTCACAGAAGTCCAACACCAATGAGACCTCTCACCAGACCCACAGGTAGTAGAATGCCAAGAGAAGTGTAGGCGATACATATGTTCTTTATCAACAAGATCCATGCCATCACATTCCACATTGAGGGCTCCAAATTCTGCACTCCCTTTCTTGGAGCCCCGATGGGCTGTTAAACACTGGACCGACTTCACTTCCTGCTCACGTGAGCAACTTTTGTACACACATCCTTAAAAGTGATCTCTTAAACGAAGAACATCCTCCCGTCCATCACCTTTAATCTTACAGGCCCTGCCATTACTGCTCTTGTTAGAAGTCAATGCCTCCCTTGGTGAGGGCACATTCGCAGACATCCTAAAAACTAATCTTAAATGCCCACTCTTGAAGAAAAACACCTCAACCTGGAAGACCTCAGAAACCACTGCACAATGACGAGCCTCCTGTTTACCAGCAAAATCGAAGTGGCGTAACTAACCAAATACTTTCCAAAATCTAGCAACTTTTCCTGCTCCAGGATTACCAATCACATTGTGCCCCAAATACAGCATTCAAACAGCCACTACCAAGGTGGTCCACGATGCCCTTCATGGCATCAATAAAAGGGACTTGTGCCTGCTTGTCCTCCTAGCACTCTCAGCTATGTTTTAGACTGCCGACACACACTACTCGCCCTACTTGCACACAAGCTGGGCTTCTCTGTCAGTCTTGAGAAAGTTCACATCATATCTAGTAGACACATGGCTGTCCAGGTGGGCTCTTTCAAGTCTGCGCGATGCCCTGTCACCTGTGGAGTCCCCCAGGGGTTCCCTTCTCACCGCAGCTCTCATTCGCCTTTTATGTGGAACCACTCGGCTCACTCCTGGACAATCCCCAACCTAGTGATACGCCAGTATGCAGATGGTGCACAATCAAATGTCAAGGGCCTTCGAGATTCCACTCCGGCCTTGCAACCATCCAAAAGTGAATAGTAAGTGCCTACTTAAGCTGAGCCCCACCAAGACCGAATTCATAATCCTGCCACCCCTCCAAGCAGGAACACCCTCCAAGCTGGCTGGATGAAATGCCCTTAGACTGGTTCAATCCTCCCCTCCCGCTCTCATAAAATCCCTAGGCTTCATTGTGAACAGTGATCTATCCTTCTAACACATAACAAAAAGGGCTCACACATCTCATCTGATCTCTCTGCTCCGCAAGATCAAGCCCTTCCACTGCCTCAGGATGTGGTGCCGGGCCTAGTGCTCTCACATAATGACTTTAGTAATACCCGTCTTGCAGACCTGATCATTCACCTGGTCCTTTCAAAGCAGCCCACCATGCCCGAGCTTGCCTCATGACGTGCTCCAGGAAATATGACCACATCGCACTACAATTGCTTCCCATCCTGGCTATGGTCCGGTTCAAATTGCATGCCTCACCTGATTGGCAACCACCACCAGCATGCCGGCTTACCTGCTGGCCAATTTAAAACATCAGGTGGCACACGGCCCTTTCACACAAAGATGGGTCACCAAGCTGGAAGTGGATTGGCTTGCAAAGGAGAAAAATAGGACCAAGTCCTTCTAATGCTTGCCTGGTCCTCTGTGTGAGAAACCTGAAGGTGTCTCCCTAGCTCTTCCCCAGGCATCCGTCATCCAGATGGCCAGGACACGGCCATCGCTATTGGATCCAGTTCCTGGGGGTGGACCAGTGAGGAAGGATCACCTGGATGGGTGGTCCTCGGGGAGTGGGACACTGACGGGTGAGACGGGGTATCCCCCTTCTTTCAAAACCTTTTCCCCATCCTACCACGTAGGACATTCAAAACCACTGCCTCCTTTTCCTACACGAACACTTTCGCACAAGACAACGGACTAACACCAGAGCCGTTCACCTAACTTGTCCCAATACAAGGGTTCGGCAAAGTCAGATAATTGACCAGAAGCAAACACACCCGAAGGCCCTTTCCCTTCCCCAGAAGGATAAAAGGTAGTGCACAGGATAAGTAAGGCCGACTGCACGACAAGACAGCTATCCAGACCTGGCAGTTCAAGAGAAGGAGAAAAGCGTCGGAAACAGAGAGGGTAACCAGGAGTGAAGTGACCTTACCCTTTCTGCACCAGACTTGTGAAGCCTTCGTAAGAGGAAAAGTAAGACCGCAAACAATAGCTAGCGTGTGTTGCAGCAGATTTCAACAGTACACAGAGCGTGCCAACGCTGATAAGCCGGAGCGAGGGCAACTTCTTCTACCATGGTACTGGCTTTGACTCCAGATACAAAGAAAGACAAAGCTGTTCATCACAGTCGAGGAGTGAAACAATAAAGAAGCCAAACTGTGTTGAATCAGTCACCAAGTGGCCATGCGCGTAATTTTAGGTGAGGACAGGGGTGTTTGTCCCCCCCCAACTTTCATGGCACACAATTTTGTCCCCATTCATTTAGCTGGGGCACGTTTCAAAAGTCATGCCCCCCCCCAACATTTTCAGCAAAGTTACTCCACTGCAAGTGGCATAGTGAAAATGTTTTCAAAGAACTGTAAAATTAAGGGAAGACCAGCTGCAGAGGGGACCGGCACCAACTGGGTGCTGACTCGAGACTCTGATGGAAGGGACTCATGTTGATTGACACTACTGATACCAGAAGGCCGTAGGTGAGCCGCCACACTGGCCAAAGTGGTCATATATCGAAAGTCTTTGACCGGCAAACAGTTAAGAAAGCAAGGGAAGTGAATCCTTCATCAAGCGAAAACCTTTCAAAAGTAAAGGGGAGTGAATCCCGCTAAAATTAAATGTGAAGTGGCAAGAGTGAACCCAAAGGAGGGATGCCGATAAAGAGGGGCAAAGTCTAAAGTCCCAAGAAACAGTAGGTTGCCAAAAATTAACACAGCAGAGGGATGTCCACTGTGAACGGTTTGAAAAGACATTGACATCCACGAGTGCTAGGAAAGCCATAGTGAACCCGATGAAGGGATGCTGAGATTTGAGAGGGGTCAGTGCCCTGAAGATGGGGACCCAGGGGTGAGAAATCATCACCTTAAGTGCTACAAGGAAACAAACTATTATTCTGTTAATTGGAAAGCATCCCGTCTTCAAAGGCAAGAGATTTTATTGAAGAGACCACCATCGAAGAACCCGATAGCTGGTACGAAACTGTCGGCTCGAGCTGGGAAAGCTCGAGCGTGTGCCGTGCTCAGGAGACCCACCGTGTCCCATGCTCAAAGCGTGGGGAAGGGAGACCGCTGGGGATCACATCCTGACTTATTTTTTGTCAACATTTCTTTCTTTATTGAAACCCTTATCCCACACTCTTAGTATATTTAGTTGTAAGGATTGGCAATAGGTTTTGCTTAGTATAGACCCTTTTATTTTAACAATACGCCACCAGGACTGCCTCATTTTTTATTTGATGGTCAAAGCTTGCTCCGATCTTAGATTTAGGTTTAGATTAGGCGTTGTCCCACCTGCATACTGTTTAAATAAACACCCTTGAATCGTGATCAAGTGTCTGTCTTTACTGTTGACATCATGAGTTCCTTACACCTGGAACACCAGCTTAGTGGCAATCTGAACTGGCTCTTCAAATGCCATTTTATGTAACTGTGCGCCCCCTACCCCCGCTGACCCTTAGCCATGTATTGTACTGTGCTAGCGATTGATGTTTATTTGGAAAAATCTTGCTACCAGTGTTTTGTTCTATGGCCTGTACATCGCTACCTTGCTCTTGAGCTAGGCTTCCACTATAAACACGTATAATACACCTGCTGAAGTACTCCGCCTATACAGCATTATAAAACCATGTAATCCTTACTTTTTGGCCATGTGTTGTTTGTGTTCCTAGAGCGGTGTGATGACTGGGGGCTGGACCCCATGAAGCAGATCCAAGTCTACGATGGGGAACCTGCCAGGATCAAGTGCCCACTTTTCCAGGATTTCCTGAAGCACAACTACAGCACGGCGCACTCGGCGGGGCTGACACTCATGTGGTACTGGACCAGGCGGGACAACGACTTGGAGGAGCCCATCAACTTCCGCCTGCCGGACAACCGCATCACCAAGGAGAAGGAGACGCTCTGGTTCAAGCCGGCGGCGCTCAACGACACCGGGAACTACACCTGCATGCTGAGGTGAGGGACCATGTGGTGGATTTTATTTTAAAGAGAAGCTCAAAAAGCCCACACAAAGCATCATTTTTATTTTAATAATATTCAGTCACACTGATCACAATGTTTATTTGCCTTTATTGGGTGCCAGGCATTTCCTGCATTTGTTTTGCAGGGGGGGGGGGGCGGTCACCTGTCTGATTCCGACTTGTCTGCTGAATAGAGCAGAAATTGTTCTTAATTGCAAATCTTGGGGGAGGGGTGGGACATTGTTTCATCAGGTTCTGTGTCTTGAGTCGCGACAGCAGAACATGAACTCTACTTGCCATGCACAGCCTGGAGCGTTGTGGGAGAGGAGGGGTTGTGAATGCCAACATATTGACAGTGCTACTGGACCACCCCACCTCTAGAACTTCTCCACTCCCCAATCCCAAGGTTTAGGGAAATGGCACAAAAGCCAGACAGTGGACGAGAGATGGGGTGTGTACCTCTCCCTTTCCCTAACTCTGCACACTGCTCATGAAAGTACATCATACACCAGAATAAGGGCTAACCCAGTCCAAGGTACTCCTTTATCACCAGCACCTATGCCAGACCAATCCGGAGGTCAATCCTGATTTGCAAAAAAGGAGACGGACTCTGGGAGGTCAGTTCCATGTAAGTGACTTGACCACTACAACCCCTCAATGGCCCTTACCATACCCACTCTGCACCCCCTGAGCCCTCTTGAGGCCTTCATCCTTTGTCTAAAATGGGGTGTTATGGGGGAAGGGAGGGAGAAGGGTCCTCTCGAGCTGGGGTAAATCATTGTCAATAATGGCGCCCCCCCTTGTCCTGCTAGGGGTTGGCACAAACGCCAGCATTTACATAAGCCACAGAATACATTAAAATTATTAAAGGTCCATTGCATAAAGAGAGGTAAACTGTGCTCCTGGATTTTGTTGCTGTCATTCTACCCCGCCTTCCTTGCTCAATTAGGGGGCTATTTCACTATCAACATCAAACCAAAAACCTCAACGCACCTACCACCTTTTCTCAGTGCGAACACAGCTGCCCTGTCACTCCCCCCCTCACCTGATTTGAGCTGATGTGAAATGTAGAGTGCAGTCTCTGTGACAAATCAACTTCAGGGGCACTAACGGTCCAATAAAGATCGGTTTCTCAACCATCAATCAGCCCCACACCTCTAGTACACCAGAAGGTATCCAAAAAGATAGGATTAAACAATCAAAATTATAAACCTCCTTGTCCAATTTTGGTAACATGGCCGGAATGGCAGGCTTATCTCTGCAAGGTTGTGGATCATTGGTTAGTCACAACACTGTGAAAATACAATTATTACCCAGTGATTAAAGGGACAATCCAGTCAAGGTTGTATACAAATCTTCTCTATTATTATCACAACAGTTCTAACACACTACAAAATACAACCAACCCTGTAAAGGAACCCAGAGGACAGACAGTTTCACAAAGGAAAGGGATGAACTCTGGATACTGATAGGAGGATAGTCGGTAAAGCAATCAGTCTTAATTGTTCAAGTTTATTTGGTTTCAACACCAAGGGGGCAAAGGTCATAACTGTCATTAGGGGCCTTCGGAAAAGGACCAGGGGGACAGAACCACAATGTACCTGGTGCTTGATGATCTTGATGCCAGAGAGTGTCGAGTTGGTTCCAGGGTGCTTTGCAGCTCATGCAACAGAGTTAAAGACGGGAGAGAGCTGTGGGTATCAGGCGGCAGGCAAATCGGCAGCGTGGCTGGACGGACGGCTGCAGGCTGGCCTATAGAGCCACTCGGGGTCAAGAATTATTGTCTGTGCTGGTTGGCGGATCTGGAACACTAGTCGAGGTCTTGGATGGCTTTAGTGACTGCACCGTGACAAGTCGGTGTAGCAGGTTGCAGTTCGAGGGCTCAACTACCTCAAATGTCCTTTAAAAGATGGATCCTGGATGATGCTTGTGTGGCACTCCTCCTAGCTTCTTCGCTCGGCACCTGACATCCTTTAAGGCGGACGGCTCAAAGCTGTGGACAGTGTCTGCAAGCAACAGCCTTATCCTTTGGTCAGAGACTTTGTGGCACTTCCCACCTAGGAAGCTTGCTGCAGAGCCTAGCTGGGTACACTGTTGGTTGGTTGGGTACCAGTTCTGAAGCTGCTGGATGGGTTTTGAGTCCGGTGTCTCCCTCTGTTCCCTGGGAGATGTTTAGGGGAAGGGTCTTGCTTCCATCTTGTAAATCCTGGCCTTCCTTCCCTGGTTGAAGATATAAGGCAAATTGTACCTTCATCCAGGGTCCAAATGAGTCCTCCTTACTCCTTTTGAAGTCGTTGGGTGATCTGCTAAGTGAGGGGGTTCAGCCCCCTTTTAAAGCCAAATGGGCCCCAGTGATTGGTGCAGGCTAAACCTACCTTAATGAACCAATCCTAGGTCCCCACCAACAATCTTCTGTTATGCATGAGGTTATAACCAGAGTGCTTTGCAACAGGAAAGGTAAGGGGTTGCAACATGTACTGCTAAGTCCCACCCATCTTCTTGTCTGTTGTGTATTAAAGTGTCTTTCTGGTTAATTGAGCTCTCTAACTCCTGTTCAAACCGCAGCATTCCCTTGCTGTGTGTGGCAAGAACAGACTTGTTTGTCTCTATCAAATCATACTGCTTCCTTGTGAAGGGGTGTGATGCTGGAAATGCATTGGAGGGACAGGGCCTCCGTATCCTTGTCCTTTATGGCTTTTTAACGTGTTCCGTTGTGTTTTCTGCGCAGGAGTTCATGTGGGACTACTGGCGGTGCAGCTCTCTTGGTTTGGTGAACAGACTCATGGGATACCCTTATGGCACCCATGGGTGGGGGTACAACCCTGTGCCCCTAGTGTATGCTTTTGGGCACCTGTGTGTGACCTACAGAGCAGGGTACGGGCTGGTGGCAGCTTCGTGCTGAAATGACTGGTGCCCTGAGCGTCCTCCATTTTGGGATGCCCAGGCCCTGTCATTGGAATCTGTAGATTCCTGATGGAGACAAAATGGCCCCCCATGGCCTCTTGCCTTCCATCGCCTGTTACCTTGAACTTCCCGAAGTCCCGGGAAGCCCTGCCTCTGTCCCATCCCCCTGACTGGCTGTTGAGTGTAAATTCCATATATGGTAGTGTGGTGAAGTGCTGACCACGACCGTATGTTGTGGGTACGCCTGTGGGTGGGACCCGGGTGAATGGAGTGTGACGAATACGCATTCTATGTTGTGGGTGTCTAGTATCTGGTGATCGACACAATGACTGAGACAGCCCTGCCCGAAACCGGTATGAATGCAGTATGAGGTGTTGAATGGCTCGGTACTTGTCCCAACACGCATAACTTGTTGTGAGTGTCTGGAGAGAAGTGAATGGCCTGAATGCACTGTGTGCCTGATTGGTTTCCTGCCGCATGAATGCCATTTGTAGTGATTGGGTGCTTCTGTGTGACCCAGCGGAATGAATGGGAGATCAATAGTATATCTGGGGACCTCTCACTGCTAGGAATCATGTTCAGAAGTGTTCAGAGCTGAAGACCAAACTACGAAGAGTAACTGGAGTGAAACTGACGCTTGACCTTGAAGCCCTGCTGGAGGAGAAGAGTTGCTGGTACTCTCCTTCGCAATCTAAAAGCTGCTGTGTCTCCAAGGACTGACCCAGAGAGGACCCGGTAAGGTGCCCTCTTCCCGAGATGCGAGGGACCATCATGCACAGCTGACCTTTGCCTAAGCTCCCTGGTAGACAGACCTTCGACAGGCTGCCGACCCGATACAGGGACTGCTGCGGAACTCCAAAGAGAAGCACCCGGACTGTTGTCTGCCACTGACGACCGCCGTCGCCGACTGGAGACGCTGTGCTCCCGTTTGCCTAAGAACTTCATTGATCCAAGGACGCTCTCGTCCGCATCGTCGCTGCTGGAGAAGACCTGACCGTCGGTGCGCCGAGGAGCATCCGCCAGTGGGTTTCCCGCCACCCAAAGACCACAGACGCCGATGACTCGACGCCCTTGCTGGGCCACATTTCTTCAAACTCTTTGCGGTCCAGAACTATCAACACCGAGGTGCCGCGCACGCCTCTTCCTTGCAGGACGTTTATGCTTCCCCATCAACGGCACCGCTAGGAACGACGCGGCCACTTCACCGTCGTAGCTCGACTTGTTCTGTCGGACGTTCGACCCGTGACTCCTGCCTGAAAGGGAGGACAATCAGGAAGGGCCGTCGATTCCCCGACGCGGAACGCTACAACGCCAAGGTACTTTGGGGTTGCAGAACTATTGGAAAGTCTAGTGGGAACAATATATGGACTGGGCTTGTATATTTCTTCTACAGGTTGCCCAGGTGGGGCATCTCCACACAGAACTGTCTAGTGGTACGGGGCCAGTATTCTGCCAATTGCTCAACCAGCTTGCTTTCCTTCCTCTCTCTACTGTTGGTTTCCTCTTTATTCTGATCTGTGTGTCATTCTGACCGCATTCACTTTAATGAGATCTAATAACGTTAGTGGTACCACTTTAGAAACTGTATATATTTACCATTGCCGATTTTCGGAGTACAAACTGAGTTATCGTGATACTGTATATACCTTTCAACATTAATTATATAAGGACTGTGTTGTAACCGATAGTGTGTGGACATTCCTTTGTGGGTGCTTGGGGACTACACTGTACTTAAGACACAGCCTGCATCACATCCTGAGAAGCTAGGCCTTGATTGCTCGACTATGTTACCAATAATAGAGAATCTTGGCTAGGGTCCTCTGTGCCATATAGAGAGCGGAAGTGCAGACACCCCCCACCGGCGTCTTTACAAGGGGGGGGGTCTCCCTACAGGTTTTGTCTACTGTAAACACGTATTCCAGTTATGCCATTCACTGCCCTTCATTCAGAGGGGTGGGAGCTAGCTTCAAGTTGACACATTGCATATCAAAAGGGTGTTGAGTTTTCCTGCCCTTTCTTAGTTCTGTGAAAAGGCCTCTTCACCGGCCTGCTTCAATTAACTCATCAGTATGTGGTGCCACCACACAACTACAATGGGCAGGGCAGATCCATGGAGCCTTTGATATTTAATTAGGCTGGTCATGGCAGGAGAAGGTGTTGCCTTCCCCCTTCGGGAGATGCTTTCATGTCCTCCTGGTTGTCACATTCCAGCTAAATGTGATGGGGAGGACTGTGCCTGTGTCCTCTTGAATACACGTGACTATGTATTTGTGTGACGAGCCCCACACATTTTCAGAGGTTGATCTTCCATCTTTCCATTTCTTATAAAATTTGAAGAAAAAAAAGCCCTGGTGAGCACACACTCCCCGTGCGGATGGGCTAATTCCTCAGTCCCAACCATACCAGGTATGCAACCTCCCCCTCACCCCCTGCACCGAGTCTGCTCTCCTCCTTGTGCTCTTCCCCCCCCTCCTGCACTGGGTCTGCTCTCCCCCTCCTGCGCCGGGTCTGCTCTCCCCCTCCTGCACCGGGTCTGCTCTCCCCCTCATGCACCGGGTCTGCTCTCCCCCTCATGCACCGGGTCTGCTCTCCCCCTCCTACTCCGGGCCTGCACTTCCTGCTCTTTCTCCATTCATCTCGCCTGTGGCCCTGCTGGAGTAGTTGGGTTTCTGTTGCCCTTTGGGCGAGGTTTAGGGCAACTGCTTGGGGAGTTCCAGGTGTCTGTGTCAGAGAGCCATGGGAAGCTTGCGTTTCCTTGCTTTGCTTGGGTAGCGGAGTGCAAGTGCCTGCTGTTGGGGCACTCCTCCGTGCAGGTTCAGCGTGACCTGGCCGCTGAACTGTGCACGGGCTGCACAGCATGGTAATGAGCTGCACGGGAGAGCAGGCGTCGGATCTGACAGGCGGGGCTTCTCATTATCAGCAGATGTTTGGCGGGTCTGTTGATCATCTGCACAGATAATTCTCAAATTGATGGCCTGGTTCCATGGTACATGTAGAAATAGCCACAGTAACCGAGCTCTGCTCGCTCCCAGCTCTTCGCTCTGAACCCAGGCAGGGAACAGATGGGGACCCCGCCGCGTTTCTCAGCACGCATGCGCCTTTTCAAGAGGACTGGTCCTTGCGGCGCTTCCGATGAAGAGCGTGGCCTGCACCATTAGTGTTGCGTAGAGCTCTCATAGGACCCCCGTGACGTCACGTTAAGTTCAGCTTTCACAGCCAGTGGGGGTCCCCGTCCGAAAATTCAGCTGCCTAAAGAATGACCGATTCCTAAGTGTTCCTGCAATCTTATTGCATGGTGGTTTGTGACCTGCAGCTCTCCAGATGTTGAGGGCAATTACTCCCATGACTGCCCCCCCCCCGCCGTTGAGTATGCTGGATAACTGCTGCATGCAATGCACCAGAAGAATGCATGGACGTTTGGTGCCAAAGTACTGGGTGCATTTGCAGCAAAGCAACAAAACAGCACACGCCAGATCTGCACTGCACCCCACTTCTTTTGAATTGGCGGTAAATCTGTCTGTAGGTGTAAGCCCATACATATGTAGGTGAATGTACATAATATGTTTTGCCCGTGTGTATTCTGGTACGTGTGGTAGCAGAGCCACAGGTGGCAAGCGGAATTTGAAACTGGGCTGGGTGAAATACTCGCACTTGGAATGGGGCCAGCAGATGGATTTAATGGCGACTGCAAGAAGGGCGCAGAATTCTCCTTTTCCATGAGACGCCACGTGAAGATTGCAGAATACCTTTGGGAAGACACTTGGTGTACGGGTATTTGCATCCTTGGATGACAGGTAGTGCTCGCTGGGCAAGGGCTTGCCTCTGGCACGGGGAGAGCTTGCAGGGTGAGCTTGCAGGGTAAGCTTGCTGGGTAAGAGCTTGCCTCTGGCATGCATGAGGCTAGCTCGCATGGTAAGGGCTAGCCTCTGGCATGGGGAGAGCTAACACTTGACCAGCTTAAATCCTGAAAGGCTCGACTCCACGCTTCGATCCGAGGTCAATAAAGTACCATTCGCTTTGGTAAGGGCCGCTATTTCTACAGTGCTTGGAAGCAAGAGAATTCTGCACAAAGTCCAAACCTGGTCTCCTTTTTGCTGCCTTTAGTTCGCAAGCAGGCTGGACCCATTGTCTAATAAGCCAGCCTCCACTGGCAAGACCCGCCCAGCCCTGACCATGCCAGCCTCTACTGAGACAATGGCTCAAATCCGAGCTTCCAGGGGAAATCCGGAAACGCTGGCTTCGCCCCCAGTGCCGTGTGTGGGTGTGGAACGGTAGGAGGGGGGGGGAGGGGCGGGTCGCGCCCATGCTGCAGTTCTTCTGAAGCAAGGGTTCTTTCTAGGTCTTATTTTTGCCACCCATCTTGCATGATGCCGCTTTTTCGTTGCCGCCTCAGTGACGCCGCTCCTTCCCCACCGTAGTCTTCACCTTGAATCCTGCCCATTCCTGTGCTAAACCCTCACCTCCTCCAAGCAACCGCTTGGCCCCCCCCACTCCCACCTTACCGCCCCCCCCATCATTGCAGCATTTACGAACTCTGCTGGATGTAGGTCATGTTTGAAGATATTCACTACCACGAGTTGTGCTGTCAATTCGTCGTTACTTAAATAGCACTTAAGTACGCACTTCTAGTGCGCAAGTGCGAGTCTTTACGCACCCGTTACGAACATCAAGGTTCGCTCTGGTGGATCATGTCTTTTCACAAAAATTCAACTCGTCACATTTTTTACCACTTTAAAAAAATAATTTTAAAAAATGATTGCTGCCAAAAGGTAGGTGGACAGTTGGGGTAAGTCTATATTCGAGGGGGTGGGCAGGATGGAGAGTTTTGCCCCGCCCCCCATTGACGGTCAAAGTGGTGACAGAATCTCAATGAAGACGCATGGATCTTTTTTACGATGTCTGTCGGAGCAAAGTTTGCTTCACCGTTGTTTTTTGATTTTGCACTTGTGGCGCGCTTTAGGCAGAATAATCCATCCAAGCTCAGATGTAATATGGTAATATGCTGAGGGTTGATGCCATGAAGTGAAATATTAGAACTGGACAGGCCCTAGCAGATGAGACCCAATTAGTTGGGCAAGTGTCTTCAAGGCCTTCCGAAAAAAAGGAAACTGTGTAATGGTTTGGATGTCCAGTGGTAGCAAGTTCCATAGTTTAGGGCCATATACCAAAAAGCGCCCAAGGCCCCGATATACTTTTCTAGAAGACGGTTCCACCAATAAATGTTTATCAGACAATCGCAAAATACGTCTTGTTTCTTAGGCAGTCAATCATTCGGGACGGTACCAAGAGGCTATTACAAAAGAATCTTGCATACCATAATGTGCTTGATGGGACGCCAATGGGGAGATCTTCTAAGGGGCTGTTGACGAGGGGAGGAAATTACTGATGGGCCCATTGGTCAGCACTCACCCTCGAAAACTAGTTATACAAGATAGCTGCACCAGGTGAGGACAGCGTGCAGGATTCACATACTCCGGCAAGATCCAATAATCAGGACTCAATAAATTGGCAATGGGAAGTCGGTTTAATGATACATACATCAGCGAATGGAAATCGGCAGCATCGCGATCACCTGCCTCACCCCGACTTCCTCGAACATTAGTCAAACAGCCTCTTTTATGGGCAAAATCCGTCATCATTGACGTCTAATTCTACAAAAAATCATCATGCAGTACGATTGGTTGAGAAAGGTAACTTAAGTATAGGTGTTATAACTGTATATGGAAATAACGCAAGTGGATTGGATAACTCTTATCGGGTGGGTGTCTACGCCCTTTCCTCTACACCACACGTGATTGATGTCACTACAAGTACGATGTCTCATTGGTTACAGTGTTTATAGGACCCTAGATTACATGGTCCCTTGTGATTGGGCAAGTTACACCCCATAACATAAATCTCCATTTTAATTAGCAGCTTTAGAGTAGACACCCTGGTGCCTAGTGTCCCAAGATTCACCCTTCCTTCCTTCCTTCCTTCCTTCCTTCCTTCCTTCCTTCCTTCCTTCCTTCCTTCCTTCCTTCCTTCCTTCCTTCCTTCCTTCCTTCCTTCCTTCCTTCCTTCCTTCCTTCCTTCCTTCCTTCCTTCCTTCCTTCCATCAATCAGTATTTTAGGGCTATGTGTCAATTAGTTGGCTGGGTATGGCCTCGGATCTGTAGTCTCTTATCAGGAAAAGTTATGGCACCCTTTGGTTCTGGATGACATCAGGCGGTGGTACATCTTCGCGCCTGTCTAGTCACGTGTTGGTTCACACTGAATCTGCTTCAGTTTCCAACCTTTTATGCATTTAATTCTGTGTGTGCTTGGCCACCTGCATGGGCCTCTTATCTTGACCTTCACGGGCGGGCTGGTATTCTCTGTAGTTGGAGTTTCGTGAGCTCATGCTCACCTCCCCTTCTCTGGTTGACCTCGATCTCCCTGGCATAAGCCTTTGTTGAGTTTCGATTCCGCTACTTCTCTGGTCTTTGCTGGGTTTCTAAACTCGGCCTGTCAGGCCTTTGGCCGCCTGGGTACATTTTTGCTTTCACAAAATGGAGTCGCACATGTACATTGTGCAGCATTGAGGTAGATATATGCTTGGCGCTTGCCGCTCTACTCTTCTACTAGGCATTGCAAGCAGTATCGATTTCGGAGCCTCTTGCATTTCAAGCTTATTTACACACATTCAACAGGGCGGTTGCTTCCATCTTGCCTTATGGCACCATTCTCTTATGTTTTAACAGTGTCTCTACCCTGCATCCATTATCATTATCCTCGCGGCTACTAGTACTGGCATTCGTGCTTTCAGTAGCCAAGTCTGTTTGTTCTCGGGGCTGCTCGGGCCCTTGGTTTATTTTCATTGGCCTTCCATTAAGGCTTTAGGGGTCTCCTCGTGGACCGTGTGCAGGTATTCCTCATTTCGTATCAGTGGATGGTATGGCTGTCTGATAGGGTATTGTGCTGCCCAGGGTTGTCGCGTTATGGCTGCTTCAACCAGTATTGATCTCCTTACGTACAAGGGGCAGAGTCCCAGTGTGGCTCTGTTGGTTTATTTGCTCCTCATACGTCACGTACCACGGCGAGTACCCTACTGGCAACTCACAATGGGGAGCAGGGGTGTGGGTCATATCTGGGACCTCCTCTACACTCCCCCCTCTGGTCGGTTCATCGACAACTCCTGCTTCCTCCTTTTATATTCAGTTTCTTTGATTCCTCAGCTTCTTGCTCATCATCTCCTGGGTTTACACAAGATGGTGTGAATGTATGCAGTTTTGGTGTCCATATCTTTATCACCCCTTTGAAGCTTCCTGCTGTTCTCACATGCTCATCTTTGTTCCAGGTCATCAACTGGCATTGTCCATATCGACTGCAGTAAATCCATTTGCCTTCGTACCTTCTTCGTTTCGTGGGATAAGTGAATTTTGTTCCTTCTGGTGCAAATTCACTGGCCTTCACAAAGTCTATCTCCTCATCGGTCAGGTCTCTGGGCTTCCAGCCTGGCTCGACATTGACCATCATTTTCATCCCAATGGCCTTCTCTGCTGTTTTCCGGCACTGTGTGATGGTTATCTTGAACACAGACTCCTAGCAGCACCATTACTAGCAAAGCTCCCAGGAACTTGAATATATCGGCCATCCATTGCGGGACCCATGAGAATAGGTTCCCAAACCAGCTGTCGTCGTCCACTTCATCTGTCTCATCGGTCATCTGGTTTTTCAGGGTTGTTAACATGTCTATGGTCTCTGTGAGGGTTCCATTTTCTTTGTCGTGTTTTGGTATAAATGTGCAACATGATTCTCCAATTTTTGCGCAAACACCTCCATCCTTTGCGGTGATCATGTCAAGGACATATCTGTTCTGGAGGGTCATCAGTCTGACTGCTCTCAGCTCTTCTTTGATCACATTGAATCCTTTTATTGTGGTGTTGATGGTCTGCAGTAACTCCCATATCGTTATCTGCAACCACTAGGTGTTTGCACCAACTTGGATATGCGGCAAGAGTATTGTTGTAAATACTGATGAGGTTAGGCTGAACAGCCTGTGTTCGTAGGGAATGGCATAACATGCGACCTCTGATTTGGCAGAGAAGTAATTCCCTCTTCATCCTTGACATTAGTTCCACAGACCTCCTTTTCCTCAGGTCAGCGTCTGTTTTCGGGAAACTGTCCAAATTCAGTTCATTTTTTGGAATCACTAGTGCTGGAACGTGTACGTTCACCAGTGTGCATATGCCTCCCCAGTTCCTCGGTAGCCTTATGTATGCCTTGGATCCACATGACCAATAGTGGTCCATCAGGACTGCAGTCCCTTGTGACATCCCTGAGGCTTCGTATATTCGGCCACAGTTTTGATTCTCCCACATTTTCCTCTTGCCATTACTTCTAAAGCACAGTTTCAGGTTTTCCAGCAGTACTATCTGCAAGGGTCCTCCTCTGTCTTCGACCCATGTCAACAGCTTTACCAATTTTGACCACAATGGTCTGCATAGTCTGTGTTCTCTATTGGTTCTTTGCAGGCTCCAAGGACCATTCAAGCTCAGCAGATTACTAATCCTCCTTCCCATCCGTCTTGGTATACTACTGATAACCAGATCTGCATTTGTCCTCGGTTCTTCCATATTTGAGCTTCTTCTGCCGTGTTCCCTTGGACGTTCATTCTTGAGTTTATTTCCCACCTTATTCCTGATCCCTTGACGTCAGGGTTTTCATATCTAATCACATGGTGTGCGCCCTGTTTCTTGTTTTGATGTCCTGGACACATCCGTCTTCATCATGGTAGTCCTTTTCGTTGGCCCATATCAATGTGGCGTCTCTCCCCATGAATTGTCCTCTGGTGTTACACATTGCCACATGTGACATGCAGTGTGCTATGGGGACATCTATTTCTACAGCCACAAAGATTTTTGACTTGCCCATGTTGTACGGCAGGAGTGCACAGATGAAACATTCTCCTTCTCATTTTCTTCGTCCAACTTCCTTCATGTGCTGGTACCATATGTTGTTTCCAAGATGGTCCTTGCTGTCCAAGTAATTGTTTAACTCGTTATCGGTTTCATATGGACTTCTCTTGATCCTTAGCGTTTTTCTGTGGTTGGCTATCACTATGTCTCTGAATACATCTGTACTGCTCTTTCGTTAAGGCAGACTCTCGGGCGTTATCCTTGGAGGGGCAGGTTTCATTTCCTGCCCTGCCGTAATAGGGGGAGGTTTTTGCGCTTCTTTTCCTTCCCTCCTGCATTCTTTTTTAGACCTCCTCCCACCGCATGTGATTTATCATCCTTCCAACACGTGGCTGTGTCGTAGGCTCTGTAGTTCTGGCGTTGGAGCTGGCATGCTCGCTATCACAGTTGTGGTAGTTGTCTTGCTCAGCTCCTCCTGTAGCTTCTTTGCTCTAAGTATGAGTGGAAACACATACTCAACTACTGCATGTGTTTTCTCAGTGAGTTCTTTTGTTGCTTCCTCTGTTCTATTGAGTGATTTTGCTATTTTACTTCGATTCGGTTTCTCATTTTTCTCCCTGCTTTCTGGAGCTGCTTGTTCCACAGGTGATTTCTCTTTTAGTTGGTTTGGCCTGCAGTTTCGTAGCCATTGACACTTGACCTTGTTCATGTGCACTCAGTGTATGGGTGCGTGCCATGGACAGTGCTATGCTATCATTCATTCTGTGCTGACCCTGTCTCCAGCCTTTCTCACCATTCATTACTTCAAGTGTATGCGTGTTACTGCTAATTACATTCAACTGTAAATCGTTTGCTTTATCATCAGTTTTTCTTGGAACAGGGATGACAATATAATGTCTGGGTGCCTTTGTGGGCCCCAGATGTTCATTACCTGGTGGATGCACAGACATTGGGACGCTTCATGCACCAATAAAAAATGCAGTTCTGATAGTTGGAGACAAAAATACTACAATAATAATTTTGCATATACATATAATAGCCTTGAAGGACAGTTTACAGCATCTCCTTCCGGGAAACCAGGGGCGCCCTTCCGCTGGTGGCATGACTAAGTTACTGTTTTGGGTCCCCATTTCAATCAAGTCCATAGTCCACTATTTCTTCCTTTTTGTTCTGATCTCGTTGTTCAAAGTTCAGCAAATCAAAGTTCAGCAAATACTAAAGTGACAAGTGCTGTTCAATGTCCCCCTTCTAGCGAGTGATGATGATAGTCTGAGTATGGAGTACAGTTCCTTTGCTAGACTATGGAAAAGGGTTAGACCACCATTTTCAACACATCACATTCATCCTGCATTTGTTGTGGGAACCGCATTCCCAGGGCACTCTTTCAACTCTTCATGGCCCTGAGGATATGCAGGACAATGTTTGCAGTGACACCATGAAAAGGTGGATTCGCTACAAATCACGCAAAAATAAAATATTGAAAAAAATAAAAATAAAAGTGAACATATGAAAAGGTAGGAAAAAAATAAGAAAAAAGGTTAAAAAGGTAAACACGGCAGTGAAGTTCATGTCTCTGTTCCTTTCACTTGGTCGTTCGAGTTGATGAACAGTCTCTCTCACCCATTTATTCTCCTGCATGATAATGATGAACAAATAGAAAACAAAAAACAAGAAAAATAAGAACGGATGTAGTTATCCATGTTTCTGCTCTTTTCGATCTGTCCTATGTTGGAAGCATGAAGAACTGTCTTTTGTTTTCTTGCCTTGTCCCGGCTGGGGATGATGAAAAAGTTTATTTTGGCACGCCCCCTTCTAAGGCTCTTCTTAGATGTGGATGTCCATAGTTGCTTCTGAATTGTGAGGCAATAGCTCTTAGGAGCCTGTTCAATTGGGCATTCTTTTCTGGATCATTAAGAAAGGCAGGCACATCAATGTTACGAGGTCTGACCACTAGTTCTGGAAAGTTTTCAATGAGATGAAAGAAAACACGAAAAACATAACAAATGTCTTCAGGTGTTGATGCCATTTGTTCTGGTTCTTTGGCTCTAAAGTCACATGCCTTTTCTTGCAGTGTGATCAGTTGTTTTTTTTTCCTCTTCAATCTGTCCCTCGGCGCCTAGTCCCTCTGAAATCTCCTCAGGAATTCTCGCTGGAAATTGGACAGCTCCACCTGGAGCATGATGCCTTGGAGGAGTGCGCCCATGTGTGGGGCGTTGGCCGGATTCCTAAGAAAGGTGATGACGTCAACATCTGCATGTCTCCCCACCATTTCCGGATAGTCTGTGACTAATCGAAATAAAACGTTGTGTGCCAGCCGTGTATCCTCGGGTGATAGGGACATTTGCCTCGTTTGCTGGGTCCTAATCACAGTCCCTTCTTTTGATGCGAACAAGTTTTGCACTTTCCTGCAGCATGAGTTGCAACCACGTGGTTCAGCTTGTACCACACTTGGTTGAGAAAGTAATTGTTTTTTGGATCTCTAATGAATGTCAATGTATCTGTAGTTCTCCCGATAAGTCCTGGACACTCTTCGATGATGCGGAAGAACAAAGTGTATGTGATCTCGTCAATGATTACTTGTGGTGGAAGCATCTGTCTTTTCCGCTGTGTTCGGGTAGTGTAATGAAAGTTTGTTATGACAGTCAGTAGTTGTCGGATTATTTTCTTGTTTGCAGGGTCTTGAATGAATTCAGTAACGCTGGCTTCTCTGCCCTATAAGTGAAGGGTAGGACAGTACTACCAGCTGAAAATATGTGAGCACATCCCACTTGAGACTTCGGCTCGGATGAACCATATGTCCATGAACAAGCTCTTGATCTTACTTTTATTTCTTATCAGAGTCTTAGGTTTTAAATGCTTAATGTGGCTTTCAATGTTCATGAGATTAGCACTTCTGTTGATAGGAGTATGCAATTTTCTTCTTTTACCCTGCACCTTTGGCTGCACAGGGTGTTTGCTTGCTTCTTATTGTCTTTTGTATGCCTATAGAAAAGGTTCAGCGTGGAAAAGATTTTCACAAAAGTTCTTTTGTTGGCTACATTGAATGTTCATTTAATTGTTCTTTTGTCACCTTTCACTTGGTTTGAAGAACTGTCTTGTTTTAAGTCTCACTTTTATATATTTTTTTCTCCTCGTTCTTGTAACTGGTCTCCTCATGCGTCCTTCTTCCTTGCCATATATATCATCTGCACGTGCTGCAGTCCTTCCCCGTTGTCTGTGGGTTCCTCGGCAGTAGATGGAGTAGGAGTTCTCTCTCCTATAAAGAGTTTTATATCATTCGTGAAGATCCAGGCTCTTCTGCCTTTGAGCTTGACAGCTGACAGGGTGCAGTCCTCTACGATGAACGGGCCATTGAACCTCGGCTCGTCCGATCTTTTTCTTGTGAAATTCTTCACGAGGATGCAATCCTCAGGGAAGACAAAAGGCGCGCATGGGCTCTGAGCTGCGCCGGCATCAGCACAGTCTGTTATGGTTTGTGCTGTGTCGTCTCTTTTCTGCCGTCGCTGCAGCTGGCCTGAAATGACAGTGGAACTGGATGTGAGACAATCCAGATAGGCCTTCATCTCTCCCAAAACCTCCCTAGTTGACTGGGCATCTGTCTCGGGGGTGGGGGGGGGGTGGTGTAAGAGGGGTCCTCATCCTTCTCCCTGTGACTATTTCGTGCGGCGTTAGATGATGGTCGGAGCCCGGCTGGTTCCGAAGAGCATGCAATGCCTGTGGTAGGCAGTGCATCCATCCCTTTCTTAATGTGATCTTCAACTTGGCTATCCTTTCCTTAAGAAAGCCGTTGATCCTTTCACATATCCGGTTTTCCTCTGGGTGATACGCCAATGAGAATTTCTGCTTTATACCAAGCAGCAACAAGCAAATCTGCTCAAATACTGCATTTACAAAATGTGCCCCATCTCATTACCTCGCACACACACCCATCTAGGAAAAACCTCCCTCACTAGGAATTTAGCAGCACAGGCAGCGTCAGGGTGTGTACAGGTGCTTGCTTCGACCCATCTGGAGAAGGGACACACGACCACAAGTAGATACCTGTACCGATTACACACCTGAATCATATCGACATAATCAATATGTAGGTGCTGGAAAGGTCCATTTGGTCTGGGGATGACTCCTCTCACTACTTTTAATGTGTGCCCAGAAGTGAATTGCTATATACAAGAGGGTGGTCCTGCCTTCAGACATTTGGGATTGCAATGATTTACATGCAATGAACATTTTAAAACCTCCAAGGTTTGAACAATAGAACAATACAACTTATGCTTCTATTGAAGACCAGGGAATTTATCCAAACGCTGGACTTATAGTGACCTTTTGTAATTAGGCTACATGTATAGTTTTGCAAACATAAGAAATAAACAAATGCAGAACCTTTTTCAATCAAATGAATTACAGTTTTCTCAAATAAAAGCAGCAAAGTGAAAACAAAGATATAAACACAATAGTGAAAACAGCAAATAAAGTCAGTGTTATAAATATGCACACTCTTTAGCCCATATATAGTTCATAATGAGTCTATAAAGCAGTAGGGCTGGTCCGCTGTAAAGTGGACGGTGATCCTAAAAGAGGTAGGGTCTGTTGTCGCCTGGCTTAGAAAGGGATACCCAGATGACTGGTCCAAATTCTTCCAAGTATTCCCCATCTTCTAAAAAGATGGCAGGTTTGTTTCGTATGATTATGCCCAGGGGTACCATATTGGCTCTGAGGTATTCTCGTAAATAATGTCTGTATACCTCATCTGGGTATCCCTTTCTAAGCCAGGCGACAACAGACCCTACCTCTTTTAGGATCACCGTCCACTTTACAGCGGACCAGCCCTACTGCTTTATAGACTCATTATGAACTATATATGGGCTAAAGAGTGTGCATATTTATAACACTGACTTTATTTGCTGTTTTCACTATTGTGTTTATATCTTTGTTTTCACTTTTCTGCTTTTATTTGAGAAAACTGTAATTCATTTGATTGAAAACGGTTCTGCATTTGTTTATTTCTTATGTTTGCAAAACTATACATGTAGCCTAATTACAAAATGTCACTATATGATAAGTCCAGCGTTTGGATAATTTCCCATCTCTTCAATAGAAGCATACGTTGTATTGTTCTATTGTTAAAACTTTGGAGGTTTTAAAATGTTCACTGCCTGTAAATCATTGCAATCCCAAATGTCTGAAGGCAGGACCACCCTCTTGTATATAACTATACGCTAGCCTCTCTGTCCTGCCCATTCTGAGGTTGCCCTCCAGTTACAAATACAGAAGTGAATTGCTGGCAGATAATGCAGTTTACCGTAAAGAATGCAACGTGTTCGGCTAAATTCGGTATAAACCAGTCTTCCGCAAGCGTTGCAGCAAGATTTTCTTTTGACATATGAATGGGATAGTGAAGATGTTCTAGCGCTACTTTTAGAAGGGTGACAGGCATTACTGGTTTACCAGTGCTGTCTTGCCTCCACAATCCGTCAGAGGGGTTTAAAGAACACCCTCAACGCTTCCATAATTTTTTCTCCTCCTGGGGTGCCTCCCCCTGGAGCTCCATTAATTGAGATTGCCCCATATTGCTATAGGCTTCTGGAGTGGCTCGTGCTACCATCATTAGTTCATGGGTACGTGCCACCTCCACGTCCATGATTGTTTCAGTTTTGGATGCCATACTTTTGGCTTCCGTGTCCGCTTCATGATTTCCAGGGGACACAAAATCTGTCCCTTTTGGTATGAGCGGCGCATTTTACAAACGCTATGCCCACTGGGAGCTGTAGTGCTTTTATCAGCCTGTCCAACAAGGTTGCGTGTTGCACTGGCGTGCTTTCTGCTCGGAGGTAGCCCCTCCTCTTCCAGCGCGCTAATCCTGCATGCACTGTTGACGTCACATAGGCAGAGTCACTGTACACGGTTACTTCCTGGTCTGCATGGATCTCGATGACGAGTATCAATGCCACTAGTTCTGCAGCCTGTGCCGAATAGTGAGATGGTATTATCGCACTGACAAGTACTCGGAACTCTCCATTCGCCATTTGTTTGATTACGGCCACACCTGTATACTTTTGCCCGTCATCTTGGTCAATTCTTGATGACCTGTCAATAAAGACGATCTCTCCACTTGGCAGGGCATTTTCCTTGACCCTGAGGATCTCATCGTATTCTTCATAGTTTGCACAGTCATGCACAGGTTCTCCTTCTGTGACTGGCTCGGCTATAAACATAGCAGGGTTCACAGTTTTGCATTGCACTATTTTGATCGATGGATTAGAGATAATCACCTCGTAGGCTGATGCTCTTTGCGAAGTCAGCGTGCTCTTTGGCTTCTCTAGTATGGCGAATAGTGAGTGCTCAACATATGTCATGGAGCACCCCATGACAATGGATGACGGCTTCTTAACGGCGAACGCGGCGGCAGCTAAATTTTGTTCGCACGGGGAGTGGCCCTTCGTGACCAGGTCCAGACTCCCGCTGTAATATGCTAGGGGTTTATATCCCAATGAGGTTCGCTATGTGAGCACTGCTGTTATAAAACTGCCATCGGTATGAGAGAACAGGTAGAATTCCTCCGCATAATTAGGAATCCCGAGAACTGGGGCCTTACAAATTGCCCCCTTGAGTTCTGTAAACCCCTTCTCCATTTCTCCATTTCTTCATTCCATTCAATTTCTTCTCTTGTTGCCTGGGCCTTTTTAAGGGCCTGTAACAAGGGCTTGGTATATGAGCTGTAGTTAAAGACCCATGCTCTGACATAATTGCACAAGCCTAAGAAGCTTTGCATTTGCTTTATTGTGCGCGGCATGGCCGTGTGCAAGATAGCCTCGGCCCTTTCTGGGGTTACCTTTTTCCCCTAATGTGAGATTAGTTGCCCTATGTACAACACCTCCTGTTGGCAGTACTGCAGCTTGTCCTTGTCTACTTTGTATCCTTTCTCAGCCAATATAGTCAATAGCTGTACAGAGTCCTGTCGGCATTGCTCTTCAGTGATGCTGCAGATTAGAATGTCCTCTACATACTGCAAAACAACACTGTCCACCGCAATATTGCTTAGGTCCATTTGCAGGACTCTGTTGAAAATAGATGGAGACTCGCAATACCCCTGTGGCAACCTCGTACTTTTCAGGCGCATTTGCCTGAAGGTAAATGACGTTGGGTCTTGTGAGTCAGTGTAGTGGGATCGAGAAAAATGAATTTTTCAAATCGATCCCTGTGAAGTATTTTGCCTCAGCGGGCATGTTGCACAAAATTGTGGATGGATTCGGGACTAGAGGGAACTCTGCTTCGACTATGTCGTTCAATTCTCGTAAATCCTGGATTAAACGCCAAGACCCTCCCTTTAATTTCTTGACAGGATAAATCACTGTGTTGCACGGCGATTCTGATGTCACAAGGATGCCCTGCTCCATCATGGCAGAGATTGTCATTGCAATCCATTCATCCGCTTCTCTGGACATGGGATACTGTCGTGCCCATGGCCTAATTGCTCCTGGTTTCAGTTTAATTTTTACTTCATCAGCCCCCTTCAGGAGACCTACATCATAAGGCCCTGTAGTTCATACTTTGGCCGGCACCAGGGCCATGTCGTTATCAAAGTATTCTGGACGTACTAATGCTAACATCATCCTCTGCGGTACCCCCCGCCTGATCATTTTGACCCAAAATATGAGACTCACTTCCACCCGCGTCTCTTCTAGGTCATGGTGTTCTTCGAACAGATAGTCATCAGTGACGTCAGTCACTCGATACCCTTCTTCGATCGCGATAATCGCACACCAAGGTCTGCCCTCATCGTCACATCCCTCAACCAATACCACTTTTCCTCGCACTGCGGCAGAGTGTATCATTAAGGGAAATGCTTGTCCCTCCTCTTCGTGCATGGGTATTCTTGGCCTGAATAGAAACTCATCCGGAGTTCTCATAGTTTTGTCTGCGAGGCCTGGCAACCCCGCCATAAACACTCGTACTCCATATGAGAACACTTCTGGTTCCAGTGATATGGCTCTCATGGCTGCACATCCGGAGTATTCTCTAATCATTTCGCACACATTTGAATAATGCATTCCTGGGGTGGAGCACACTATGCCATCCTCAGTGAATGAGATGGTCATATTCAACTTTGCCATCAAGTCCCGACCCATGATATTTACTGGGGACTGTCGCGAATACAATAAAGGTACATTCATGTCGCACTCTCCCACGGAGACTGGGAGTGCATAAGTAAAGGGAACTCTGCTATGAGCTCCAGTAAAACTCCTGGTATCTATTGCCTCGCTGGACAAGGAGAACTTGCCTTTTTGTATGCACGAGCGCGTTGCACCCGTGTCAACTAAGAAGGAATATTCTTTCCCCCCTATGGTGACATTTACCCTTGGTTCCCTGTTAGGGTCTAATGTCACTGATAGGATAGAACACATCAGAGTTCCCTGTGAGCCATCCTATTTCATATATAGGTCCGGTCCACTGTATGCCTGTGGGTTTCCCCCACCGGAATTAGTGCCCTGAGCCACTTGCGGCAGTGTCTGCTGGAGTAGTCCCTGCGGTACATTCCCCATGTTCTGTCGCTGGACCACTTGCTGTGCCCCCTGCTGCAAGCCAACCAGCTGCTGCTGCACAGCATAGTCTTGTGTATTGCCCTGTTGTGGGGTAGTAGGTTGATGCACCGTTCCTGCCCCCATCCCTTGATTGTTCTGCCACATGCCTTGGCTTCTGCACATGCGCGCCACATGTCCTGTCACTCCACATAGCCAGCACATTGGCGGTGGTCGGGCCATCTGTCCATCTGGCATAGTTGGACTACCCATTGGTGCACTCTGGATACCACCTTGAACATTTTGAAAACCTCCTTGGTTACCTCTAAAGCCTCCCTAATTGCTCTGCCATCCTCTTCCTCCAAATCCTCTTCCCACGTTACCCTGATTACTCTGGGGCGGGTTAGCTGCACGCTGTGCACTCGATTCGGCTGGGCTTGTCAGCATGGCTCCCTCGAGAGCATACTTTGAGAGCTTCCTTTGCACTAGCTTCGCCTCTTCTCCCTTACGCGTTGCCTTTTTCTTTCGATTCTTTTCTTGCAACAGCCTACAGTAATGGTGCAATTGTCAACTGGATCTCAGCCCATGGTTTAGCTTCTATTCCTACCAATTTTTTGAGCTGTTTTTGCCCCGATTCTGGTAACCCTTGGCACAATATATGGTAGAATACAGGGATCGATTTCGTCCAAGACTCATGCGTTTCGAGCACCCACGCGTCTTGAATTCTGGATATAAAGCAACGGATCCTCTGACTCCTTCATTTTTCGAGTCATTATAACTCCCATTTCAGATGTGTCTGGATATAGCGTACGCAGCGCTTTCCATACTGCTGCTCTACAGTTATTAAATGGCGCCCCGTCATGAGAGGTGTTAGTTATGGTTACCCTAGGGTAGCCTGCCCTTTTCCACACACAGTCTGCTCTTTCTCCGAGTATGGCAATTAGGAGACCCTTGATGTACCCTATGGCAAGGGTGACGCCCCCGTCATTTTTTCTAGCTCATGTATCCATTTCCCGGCTCCCGATGTCAATATTGGAAGCTTATTTTTGAGATTCTCTCGGTCCATGTGTGGCCATGGAATATTTTGCGGTCTTGCTCCCCCCTTTTCTAACAGTGGGAATTGGAATGCACAATCTACCTTGCCCTTCTCTATACCCCTCGGTCTCTCACCGGGGTTGCGTTCCTGCCTTGCCATCTACCTGGCAATGCCCTTAATCTATCACTATAGGCAGGTGCCGACACCCCCCTCTGACCGGTCCAGCGGACTTCGGTGTCCTTCTTATGGACTCGCTCACACCTGACCACCGTACCTCTCGACTCCCTGGGAGCCGCGTTTAGCCCCGCCTCCCTTCATCATACATCACTTCCTCCTACTTCTCCATGGGAGTCGGACTCTGAATACTCCCAGTTTGCACAACTTTTGCATCATCTTCGTTCTGCCCATTTTCTAGTTTATCTAGGGAACGTCCCCTACTCTCACTACTTCGGGTGACATCCTCAGTGTCATATAACTGAGTGCTCTCTAAGCTCTCATCTTCCCTTCCTTCTTGGGAGATTCGTTCCAGTCCCATCTCATCATATATTTTACCAATCGCTTCCCCAATGCTTTGGGTGTCGAAGTCATCATCAATAATTGTCCTGCTTGTACTTGGTACCGCATCGTTTGCAGGAAATAATTCTTCTATGTCTTCCCAGTCTACAACAGGATTGGGTTTTTTTAACTTCCCGTTGCACATATTCTAAATCTCGCACCCTTTGCCTGCGTTTACGCTCTGCTTCCACTAACCTAAACCTGTTCTGCCTGTACTTTTCATAGGCTGCATATTGCGGGCGACTGAGCGGTATACCTTGCTCTTCGCTATATAGTTGTTCTTGCCGCAACCTACCCTTCTTTCTTGCCCTTTCTTTTCTTATGTCCACTTCCTTCTCTCTTTCCTTCCTTTGCCCCTCATCTGACCGTTCACTGAGCCTTGCACCATCACTTCCTTTTCCATCTAATTTCAATAGCATCTGCCCTCCCATCCAATCGTCCTTTGCAAATGTTACCTCATTGGTTCCTTTCCGCTTCTTTCCCTTTCTCTCTCTATTGAGAGGTGCACTCATTTGTGCCTGGTCCTTTCTTTCCTCGCCTCTTTGTCCCACACTATTGTGGAGGCCGAGTCAATTTCCTGTTCCTTCTCCTTCGTCTCGTCACTGCTGCATGCAGGTGACTCATATGCAGGGTTGCTATAACCTGTGGCTGCCTTAAGTTCTCTTAGTGGGTAAAGACCCTCCGACTTACTTCCCTCAACAACTGGTTTTGGCGGGGCTGGTGGCGCGGTAGGCGTCTCATCCCCCTCCGTACATACATTTAATATCCAGTCTGCAGGTGGTTCTTTTGTTTGTTCAAACATTTTCCAAAGCTCGAGAACAGCAAGGCGTTTTCCGAGCTTCTTGCCGCTATGTGGCATGTAGGAAGGTGGTCATGTGCTGTAAAATAGCCTTTGACAATGACCCATTTTGGGGCCACGGCATAAACATTTTATTTGCGGTGCCCTTAACCCACTGCTGGCTATATTTCTTCAATTTTGTTGCGTGCTTTGGCAACTGCTTGCATAAGTGTGGGATAACTTCTTCCATCCTTAATGTTGTCATCAACAATGTTCATACAGTTTTTCAACTTTATGCTCTTCTGAGCAAGCACCACATACGTGAGCTCCAATCCATTTTTCCTGCAAAATTCTATACCAACAGTTTTACTCAAAACACATCAATTCAGCGGCGATTCCCTCTCATTTACAGAATCGCGTAAAGCAAAAATACATTGCCATCAATTAATAACACAACAATTCCACATTCAGCATACACAGAACATATAGGACAGACGCTTGACAGACTAGATGGACACCAGCTGGTCATACGTATACCTGCCTTCTAAGTGTTACCCCGTCATGGGATTTGAACTAACCACTTTATGACGTCTTTAAACGTCATTGTAGCCTAAAGTCCCCCCCTCTGTGGGCTCTGGGTTCAAGTTCCTTCTGACCACTCTTTAAAGCGCAGGAACAAGGCAAATTTGACAGTTTTCTCTCGGGTGCCCCCCCGGTATTCCTTACAGTTTTTAATCTCAGGTGCCCTCCTGATATCCTTCCCCAGTTACGTCAGGTGTCCGGGTCCTTACCATATATATATCTTTTCTACTTCTAGCTGTATTATTTTTTTCTCTGTCACCCACCGTTACCTTTCTCTTCTTACTCTAAGGCCTACAAGACCTTTGCCAGGATAACGCGTTTTGTTGTTTCACTCACCAATCAACTTTTTTTCTCTCTGGAACTTCAGGATCACCTCCCCTTCCTCTTCCTGCTTTTATGGTTTTCGTCCGATCCGCTGCCTGTGGGAATGAGAAGGGTTATGCTTGGAAAGGCGGTTCCTTCAGACCCACTGCAGATTTTTTGGGAATAATTACACTATCATTGTCCACGGGAAGCTTCTCAGCCAGAATGGCGAAAGGACTTATGATGTAACCGAAGGCCCAGAGTTACTTTGTGCCGTCGGTTTAAAGGTGTCTTCTAACTATATTAATCAATTATCAGTAACCGATGGCCGAAACCATCATCTGCTACCAAGTTTTGACGAGGGGAGGAAATTACTGACGGTCCCATTGGTCAGCACTCACCCTCGAAAACTAGTTATACAAGATAGCTGCACCAGGCGAGGACAGAGTGCAGGATTCACATACTCCGGAAAGATCCAATAATCAGGACTCAATAAAATGGCAAAGGGAAGTTGGTTTAATGATACATTCATCAGCGAATGGAAATTGGCAGCATCGCGATCACCTGACCTCACCCCGACTTCCTCGAACATTAGTCTAACAGCCTCTTTCATGGGCAAAATCTGTCATCATTGACGTCTAATTCTACAAAAAATCATCATGCAGTACGATTGGTTGGGAAAGGTAACTTAAGTATAGGTGCAATATCTGTATATGGAAATAATGCAAGTGGATTGGATAACTCTTATCGGGTGGGCGTCTACGCCCATTCCTCTACACCACATGTGATTGACGTCACTACAAGTACGATGTCTCATTGGTTAGTGTCTATAGGACCCTAGATTACATGGTCCCTTGTGATTGGGCAAGTTACACCCCTGAACATAAATCTCCATTTTAATTAGCAGCTTTAGAGTAGACACTGAGGTGCCTAGTGTCCCAAGATTCACCCTTCCTTCCATCAATCCGTATTTTAGGGCTATGTGTCAATTAGTTGGCTGGGTATGGCCTTGGATCTGTAGTCTCTTATCAGGAAAAGTTATGGCACCCTCTGATTCTGGATGACATCAGGCGGTGGTACGTCTTCGTGCCTGTCTGGTCACGTGTTGGTTCACCGTGAGTCTGCTTCAGTTTCCAACCTTTTATGCATTTAATTCTGTGTGCGCTTGGCCACCTGCATGGGCCTCTCTTATCTTGACCTTCATGGGCGGGCTGGTATTCTCTGTAGTTGGAGTTTCGTGAGCTCATGCTCACCTCCCCTTCTCTGGTTGACCTCGATCTCCCCGGCATACGCCGATTTGTTGCGTTTCGATTCCGCTCCTTCCCTGGTCTTTGCTGGGTTTCTAAACTCGGCCTCTCAGGCCTTTGGCTGCCTGGGTACATTTCTGCTTTCACAAAATGGAGTTGCACGTGTACATTGTGCAGTATTGAGGTGTATATATGGTTGGCGCTTGTTGCTCTGCTCTTCTACTAGGCATTGCAAGCAGTATCAATTTCTGAGCCTCTTGCATTTCAAGCTTATTTACACACATTCAACAGGGCGGCTGCTTCCATCTTGCCTTATGGCACCATTCTCTTATATTTTAACAGTGTCTCTCCTCTGCATCCATTATTATCCTCGCAGTTACTAGTACTGGCATTCGTGCTTTCAGTAGCCAAGTCTGTTTGTTCTCGGGGCTGCTCGGGCCCTTGGTTTATTTTCATTGGCCTTCCATTAAGGCTTTAGGGGTCTCCTTGTGGACCATGTGCAGGTACTCCTCATTTCGTATCAGTCGGTGGTATGGCTGTCTGATAGGGTATCGTGCTGCCCAGGGTTGTCACGGTATGGCTGCTTCAACCGGTATTGATCTCCTTACGTACAAGGGGCAGAGTCCCAGTCGGCTCTCTGTTGGTTTATTTGCTCCTCATACGTCATGTACCATGGCGAGTACCTTACTTGTAACTCTCAATGGGGGGCAGGGGTGCAGGTCATATCTGGGACCTCCTCTACAGAGCGACATCACTGGTGTTTTTAGGAACATTAAAAATAAGTCTCTGCCACGTTGCATGCCCGCGGTAGGCAGGATGGGTGTCTATCTGGATACCGGCTAGCATAGAATTACTGTAGTCTAATCTGGAATCAGCAATCCAACCGCTGGAGCACGATCCTGTTGAGGAACGTCTCTAAGGTCGAGGCACCAACGATGGAGTAGAGCACCGCCTGCACATTGGATTCAACCTGCTGTTCACTGCCAAGTTTGTGCTGCCATACACACCCTAGGTTCTTGACTTTTGCAGCATATGCCAGCCGAGAGCCGAACAGGCAAAGGGCTGGTGAACATTTAGCTTGATCTTCCACGAGATGTTTCAATCTGAGCATGATCACCTCTGTTTTGTTGTGGTTCAATTGAAGTCGGGTTTGTCAACTTCCACCAACCCACCTCTTCTAGACACTTTACTACTTTGTGTAGAGACACTGCTGTCTTGTTCACGCTTAACATAAATCTCGGTAGCGTCCTCATACAAATGGAAGCTCCAATCGGATTTCCTGAAGATACACATCAGACAGTGGCTGTAGATATAAGCTAAACAAAGGGGTTGGAGAAGAACCCGGAGGGCCTCCACAGTTCAAAGGTTTTGCATCTGAAAGGTGACCATCTAGTTTAACTTGCTGAGCACGTTGTTTCCCTTTCTGTTAGCCTATCGCACAGCAGCACATTAACATGACGGCAGTCAAGTCTGTGATGGCCATGGTTGTGTTGGGGGATGTGGAAGGCAGTGGGTGTGGTAACTGCTATGTCAGAATCCGGGGATGGACAAGGTGGCAATGCTTTTGGCCCTTGTCTCAGAGTAAAGAATTCAAAACGTTTGTTTCCAAGGATGTCTAATAAGATTACCTCTGTATGTCGTAGGGGGAACCAGATCTCTCTCCCTATCACCATAACAAAACCTAAACAAAGCTCAGTCTCTTGCCCAATGGGAACACTGGAGGGTTTCTGACTCAATGGCTGTTCTTCAAAAGAAGGATGAAGGTTGGGGGTGGGGGGGTTGGCACTGTCCCGGTGTTCAATTCAAAGTACCAAACACCAGCCTGTCTCCTTGCCCAGTTGCTGAACTTGCTCAAAGTTACCGTCTTTTCTTTCTTCCTTTTGGACTTTGTTTATTGGTTTGTTTCAGTTCCGGGTGTCTGCGCTTCTCATTGTATATTGAGAACCTGCTAATTAACATGCTTCAGTATTCGCCGCCACCAGCAAAGTTTGATAATGGAGATGCAAATCCATGGGGCCTTGAAATTCTAATCAGACTGCCCACGGCCAAAGGCTTTAGATGTACCCACGGCTGTCAGGCGTCAGATACACATGACGGGAGAGGGCGGTGCTGGTAAGCTGTGTCCTCCCAGAGTAAAATACTATTTATCTGCTGTGTGGTAAGCGTGGAAAATGTGCGCGGGAGTGGCCCATCATTGAAACGAAGCCCCGGCGAGTGCACTGTTTCCGTGAGTATGGTTGAATTCCTCACACATCCCACTCAGGGGTTGTCTGCAACCTCGCTGCCCACCTCCCGGTTTCCACGTGCATTCGGTTACTGCTTTCTCTTTGGTGGTTCTCCTCTGGTCGGGAGTTTTGGAACAATGGTGCAGTCTAGGTACTGCTACTTCCTTCGGTGCTACTGGAGCTCCCGGCATGGTTTTGATGGCAGCTCTTTGCCCTGCAGCAGTTTGGCTTCTCCAGCTTCTCCCGCTCGCTCTGCGGTTTCTTGCCTTCTGTTTCTCAGTTGCGGCAGCTTTGCCGTGCATTCCGTGGTCTCTGCGGGCCAAGACCCCACTCTGGGTGTGCGTTTCTCTGCAGGCCGTCCATCCCAGGAGACAGCCTCTCCCAAGTGGCTTCTCTGGCCTCCCTTCGATTCCCCGCTTATGGATGGAATCGCCTCCTCAGCAGTGAGGTGGTGTGTTTATCTTTCTCTGGACTGGCTGAAAGACGGTGCCTGAGTAGTGTCAGGAACCACACCAGCTGTTCGTCTCTGAAGCAGAACCTCATTACACATCCAGTCCCATACATGCCACAGCCTTCTTGTATAGGGAGTGTAACAAACATCACTTCTTAGGGGATTGCCTGTCCTCTAAGGCAGGCCCGGCGGAAGGGGGTGTTCTCACCCTGTGGGATTTCACTTGCCCTCTCTCCTAGAGTGTATCTAGCTTACCAGGTCCCCCCCGCCCCCGCCCCCAGGCTCAGAGGCGGTGGCTCCCCCTTGGGGAGAGGGGTACATGTCCAGGATTTATCACACAATCCATCTCCATTTGCCTGGGCATGTGAGTGCAGCGAGTGCCAAAGCTGCACACAGCACTTGTGTACATCCTTGTCCCAGCTTCTCTTGCGTGTACTAGTGTGTGAGTGGGCAACGCTGGGATTTATTCTTTTTATGTACTTTCTCTTCAGGATATTTTGGAAGGTTCATTGGTCCTGTTGCAGAAAAACCCACTTGCACAGTGGAGTACAAAGCACATGTCGAGTAGTTTTGTTTGGGTTGAGTGACACAAGCGTCGGGCAGGACCTGCCTGATAGATCACTTTGCGTTCACAGACCTTTCTATTTCATTCCATTCAGTTGCTCATATTTTCATGTATTTATATTCACAATAAAGTGTGCTTCTACACAAACGCATGCACGAATAAACGAAGCATATCGGAGTGTTTTATTTCTCCGAGGCCTAGGCCTTTTTTGCATGTGTCCAATGCATTCCGGTCCTAATGACCATCTTCATGGACAATTTCTAGAAAATGAATCAGTGAACATAGTGTAAATATTCACTCTATTAATTCCACTTGACGGCTTCATTTTGCAATAATGTTCTTAGCATATTTACCAGCCTCTCTTTTCACTTCCTATACTGGTAATGCTTTTCTGTCAATAAGTAGAACATGTCCTTTCTGGAACCCCCTTGGTATCCACAATGCAAGTAGTTGGGCAGGTTTGAGCATATTTACCAAACTCTCAGAAAAAAGTCAAAGGGTCACACCTTATCTTGTTTTGGTGTTAGCATTTCTTATGGGGGTTCATATCCTGGTTCACTGTATTAAAAATATCTATTGTTGGCTTCTTTCTTTTTTTTGGGGGGGGGTGAGGGCTGTGCAAAACTCTTCTGGATTTTTCAAATGCATCTCACCTTGTTCTTGCAGAAAGGCGCTTCCACGGGACTCCAGGATCACTGCGAAGTTTCACGTTGTGCTTTTATTTACGAAAGTGCCGCCGGCCACCTCTATCGCCAGCCCCTGCTTCCTAAACTACGAGGCAGTGCAGGTGTGCACACACAAACACTGACCAGTTCACACGCACACAGTAAAAGATGCACTAGAATATACACAGAGGAGAGCACCATGACAAACGGTGCGTGCAGCAGTAGTGCTCGAACCCTCCTTAGCAAAGGTGCGAGTGCCGCAACAGTGCAAGCTTCGCTCTCAAAGAACACATGTGCAGTCTGGGCAGTGCAAGGGTGGCATGGTATCACAAGTATGACACTGACACAAAAGGTACAATTTGTAAAAACTTTATTAAAGTTTCAATAGGCTTGGATAAACTCCTACTTTGCCCTGTAGCTAGGAGTAGTCGCGACCATCAAATAATAAACAAAACGATCCTAGTTGAGTCTGTCAAATCAAAATGGCCTATACTAACAAAACTTAATGCCTGCCCTGTGTGTTGTACAAAAAGTGTGCAAACGAGAATATGTATGTAAAGGAAAGTCGGTGTTCAAATATAAAGAATAAATGTGGCTGAGCCAGCTCTCCTCCCCATGTTGGACAGCACGGGATGAGGTGGTCCATGTAGGCAAGATGACACACTCTGACTTGGATCTAAACATAAAAGCAGTCCAATGTGTGGATCGAGGCCTGCTTGGCCTTCCACGTTAGTCTTTCCAGTTTTCAAACACAGTTCACCAAACAGTTTACAGAGGTCCCCCTCAGACGGGCACAGACCTCTTAAAGCAAAAGTTAACATTGGTCGCCCTCAATCGGCCTTGCATCTTTCACAGCCAAAAGTTTGTTGGTCTCCCTCAATCGGGCTCAGACCTTTCACAGCTAAACAAAATACTTGCTGGGGTTCCCTTCCCCAACCTTCATTCAGCTTCTTCAGGGGTTCCCTTCCCCTAACCTATTACACCTTCGGTCTCCCTCTGTCGGCTCGGACCGTTTCCTGATGTGCATGGCTTTTTCTTCAGAACTCCGCAGCACCACTTTGACTTTACAAATTGTAACTCATACTTCTATATCATTTGCCCCACTACTTCCTGGTCTGGGTAGTTCACTGTATGTACCAAAGTTCAACATTCACCTTTTGCTCTCCGCTTTTATTTGGTCAATTTCAATCATCTCGCTTTTACAGTTCATTCACTTTATTGCTACAAATGTTTTGCCTTTCACTGAGACTTTCGAATGGGCTACTTTCCTTTTGCCGGACCACTCCGTTACTCGGTATCGCTGACTTTCCAGCTATCATTGTTTCAAAGTTCACTTGCAGGTCTGCCTTTCTTCGCATCTCAACCAGATGCGTGCAGCCTTCAATTGTTTGATATGTTGCTACTTGAATCTTTCTTCAGAACAAACCGTGCAGACTGGTCTCTCATGCCACTTGCTAATTCACCGGCTGTGTGCATTTCTGTTCTGTGCTGCTTTGATTCTCGAGTCAAGGTTAGTACCACAGGCTTGACCTCCCCCACCCAACTCTGCCCTTCACCCAGGAGGGTTGCTGGTGTCCTTGAAACACAATGCAGCTTTCTTGTTTGGGACTCTGCCTTCTCCACATGCCTTTCGTGTCCTTTTGGAGGCAACAACCTCCTCTAAGGAACTCCTGGAAATTCTCCACCCTTGGCTCTCGCCCCTCGGTCCGTTGCTGTGCTCCAGTAGGTTTGCCTTCGCCCGGGAGGTTCTGCTCTTACTCGTGTTCTACCTTTCTCACATTGCATTTCTACATTCCGCCTTTCATTCATGTAAGGAAAACTAATTGGTATTAAATGCATGCAATTGGGGTTAATTGCCTGACTTCACCTGACCCAATTAGTAGGACATGTCTAATGCGATGTGGAAGAGTTGGCATTATTATGTTGCCCTTTTCCTCAGCCCACTGTGGAAAGGGGGGGTCGGGACATTGGAGAATCCTATGAAATAGGAGGGATCATAGGTACGGGAAAGGGAGAAATACCAAATCTCACCCCCACACCCAGAAGACCCCTCACCCAGGTGTTCCTCCCACCCTGGTCCACCCCCCAGTGTCTGGACTCAAAGGCGATGGCCATGCCCTGGCCACCTTAGTGCCAGATCCCCGGGGACTAGCAGGTGAGACACACTTTGGTTTCTCAAAGTAGCAACAATGCATGATTCCCTACAGCAGCAACAGTGCATGCTTCCCTATGTGGTGCAACGTATGTGTGGCTGCAGCGCAAGCTTCCGTCTGACTGCAGAAGGAGGAGACTGACACACAGGTGTCAGAGTGGTTGCAATACACTTTTATTCACCAAGAAAATAAAAAGAAAACCGAACTCTCCCCATCTATGAGGGGTTTCCCTGACACAACTAAAGTTCTAATGGGTCTGTTGGAATGTCCTTGTAACTGTGAGACCACCTTAATGTGCCAAAACTCTAACTCTGTCCCTTGAATTTTTAACTAAACAAGAAGTTTGTGTCAATGTTCTTGGTCCAGGAAAATGACTCCATTCTCCTGGATGAAGCAGCACAGTTCTTGTTGCAAGCTCTTAACCAGGGGGAATGATTCCTTTCCCCTGGCCAAAAGTGTTAACCAAAATACTATCAAGTTCCAACCGTTTTCTCCAGGAAGAAGGCCTCCCTTCCCCTAGTTGAAGACTTTGTGGCGATTTCCTTTTTAGCCAAGAGAATGACTTCCTCCTCTTGGCTCTAGCTTTTCACTAGCCTGGGGGAAATGACTCCCTTTCCCAGACTCTTCGGTCCTTTTCTCAAATGCAACGTTCCCAGGAGAATGACTCCCTTCTCCTGGTATCTTGGATTTCGCAGTCCACTGTGCCCAGGGGGAATGGCTCCCTTTCCCTGGTCTCTTGGATCCACCTATGGGATTTTCAGCAACACAGCTCACATACAACTAGGTCCCTGGGCTTCTCCACTTCTTGTTCGGCCCACTTGGTTCACTCTCCTGTCAAATGCGGCCACGAGTAAGACGCCTGCATCTGTTTATAACTGTTAGGATCCCGGACCCTCTTCCCTGCTTTGTGGGTTTTTCCCTACCCCTGTTAATTCTCGCATGCCACCTGACACCTTTCTGCCCCTCCGGTTGGCTTGTAGCCGACTGTTTGCTGCTAGGCCATGAAGGAGCTTCCTGCAGCCATTTTGTGATTGTCCCGGTGCCCCACCGGCTTCCCCATCCTGCTAGTTACCTTGCTTCAGTATTCTGTACCGTGCTGGGGCTGGACTCTGCCTCTCTGCTTCACCGGGCTCTCGTTGGTGGCATCTCCGGTTCTCGGGCTGCTCAGCTTTCCTTCTGAGCAGTTGATGTGGCTCTGCTCCTGTCAACCCCTACAGGACATCTCGCGGCTCCCCACCTGCGTCCACCGTTCCGCATCCGCTATTGGACAGGATTCGGATCTCCTGCATTGGAGCTTCTTTGCGCATGATCCCTCCTTCGGCTGGATTCAACCAATTCTGCCATCCTCTTTGGTTTTTATTTCCAGATCCTCAATTGCTCTTTGGTAACTGTAATCTGTGACATTAGGACAGACCCCCAATACACACAAAGGAGACTACACGCTATGGGTACATGTGTGGAACTGATTTTATTGGTGCCTCCTTCACCAATTTTTCCCCCCAGTCAAATGACCTGACGTTCTTCCCTTCCAGACCACATGTGGCCCGTCTCACGATTCTACAACCACCGCCCCCCCGACCCCCCAAAATGAAATAATGTCTTGCCTAATTTCTTCAGTCCACCGCTTTGCACTTCATATGACTCTGTGGGGTCTATCCTTGGCAGCATGGAGCACCACCTCTACTCGTCCGGTTCCCTGCTCCAGGCCTTCATCCGTCGACCAACCTTCATTACCGGAGCAGCCAGAGCTTTCACTCTTGTTTGGGCTCCAGGCGCCTTCTCCCTCAGGGCCAGGATCAAACTTCTGAGTAACGATACATTCCTCATCACAATCCTATCTGAGCGGCTGCAGTGACCATTGAGCCTTTGCGTTGTGTCGCCCATAGCAACTGGCCTGTGGAGGCCTGTTCACCCCCATCACTAACGGCCTACTACCTATGAGGGGGTCCGAAATGCGAGGGGGACAACTTGATAGAGGTTTTACACAAGTAGCCAATTTATTAAATTATAAGAGTGTGACAAAGGCCTCGCTTTCCCTAACCCAACGAGCGTTCCCCTGCCTATAAATAAACCAAGACCAAAGGAAAACACGCTAACATCAAAAGCTATCTGTCGCTCACCATTATACATGCAACAAAATGATGAAGGTATTATATGGCTGTTCAAACGCCACAAAATAAGTTTTACTTCAACACAAATGGTATAACCAAATGTCCTTGTAACCGGGGTCAGATCCCCTTCTGCAGGATTAATGCAGCATTTTCCAAAAAAAGTTCCAATTAGTAAAGATCCTTTCAATAGCCAAGTTCTACTTTCAACACAAAATTCCTTCTCTCCTTAAGGGTTTCACTTGGCACATGTATTGTCTTATTAAGCAAGGTTCATTGTTCTTCAAAATATGTTTTTACACAAGCCCATGTTTGCCAAACTAGAAAGTCTTTGTTTTCACTCTTTCAGTGAACATTTACATTTAACTTCTCCTCTTTGGCAAAGACAACTACTTCACATTTTTTCTTTATACACAACAATGTTTTCATCAGGATGCTTTTACCACAGTTTACCAAACACATTAGTGACTTTGCCACTTTCTTTCCAACACAACCTTTCAGCACAATCTAGTACTTCAAAATCTATTTCCTGTTCCACTAACCTACCAGGACTACCACAAACAGTCCCTTTCCTGGTATGCTCGCCTGCCAGGATGAAACTCCTTCCACTACTTCTCTTTGGTGAGGCTTACTACAAACATTCCACACAATAAAAATCTGCAAAGTATGACTTTCAACATTGAGATTCACAACTTCTTCCATAAGGATACAACACCCATTGATGCTGTTTGTTCCACTGATTTGTTTTGTTTATGCCACGTGCAATGCGTGTTATGTTCATCTCCGTCTTGATACTTTACACAAGGAGGGCTTCTCTCCTGCCTCCTTTGGGTTTCTACTATCAACTGTTAGGAAAGATTTCCATTTAATGTGTAATTTTCCCTCCAGTTGTGTACCCCCCAAAGTTTTGCTTTGTTTAACCACCATAGTCGGACTTTACCAGAGGAGCCCAGCTTTCTGCTGCACTCCCCTGGTCTTTTCACTCACTTTATGGGGAAATTGACATGCCCTTGCAGACAGTGAGTACTGGGAGACTTTGTTTCCCTTAGTCCTTGTCCATGTTGCAACTTTTCTGCAACATGTAACAAGTGCACAATGTACTTTCCAATATAATGCACTTGGGTCTTAGTCATTTCCAAAGGCCCTAGATACACTTGAAGGATTTTCTTTAGGAAAAGTGCAGATGTGTCTTGGACAGGACTGGTTGCAGCTTATCATTTCACATATTTTCAACCCTTTCCTAACAGGTAAACCGCAATTACCGTGTTCAGAACAAATAGGTGGCCTGGCTCCAAAATGGCCATGCCACAAGGTTCTTTGTCCTGTCCTTTGGCCATCTTGCCCCTTCACCTTCCCCAGGTCGAGCCTGCTGTCGTCGCACTCGACCCCTCCGCATCTGGTTGTCCTAGAAGGTCTGCAAAGATGCTTCGACCCATTGGAATAGTGGGTCCAACTATTCCCGGCACCTTTATCAAACCCTGAAAGTAAGCCTTCTCAGAAGTGTCCATGGGCCAACCAGTGGTATGGACCATCTTACGAAGGACCTTTGACCTGATGCCACCGCGTATCGAGGAGACATTCCGAACTTGGTATGTTGCTCGCCCTGTGTTCACGCCACTCTCGCACCAAATTCTGTACACTTGGCTTTCCCAGGTCTGGAGTAAAGTGAGTGCGCCCGAACCGGAGCATACGCGGTTACCATGTCGTCCAGCTGTGGTCACTAACTTTGCAGGTGCACTGCTTTTATGCCCCCTTTGCCCCTGAAGACTGCTGCAGGGAAACTGGCTTGATCCATTCACCAGAAGTGGAGAAATCGCCACTGTCCCGTTTGGGAATCAACGCTGTATCTCCGTCACTGAAAGACGCAGAGCTGCCAAATTGCCGCACTTGAACCTGCAACCAAAGTGTACCCGACCGCTGAAGTTTGGTCTGGTGTGCACCGGGGGTCAGTGACTAATTGCAAACCTAACTGGTGGCCCCTAGCGCCTCCATCCTTTTTTACGCCCAAGTGGCCCCTGAGGGCCCCTCTCCTTTCCACTGCTAGTGCGAATTAACAAACTATTCCCGAACTCTGGAACCTGTTAAGCCATGTCGGGGAGACCCTCCATGAATAGTGGGAACCTATTCTGCCTCACCTCGCCCACCTTCCTGTGCTGCTACAGACCCTGTTTTGCCCATCTGCATTACCGCGTGCACCTGCATTGCAAGTACATTTGAGCAGTAGGCTCCACTCTTCTTGGGGATTGGACTGCCTCTCAGTTAGGATTGTTTGATGCAGAAGGGACTAAAGACTATTTGCACTGCCTACTTCCTTCCCCTTTTAGGTTGTGGACCCATTTCGTGCATTAACACCTTAGACCCCATTGGTCTTGTATATATGTATTTAGATGGGGTTGTGTTGGCTTAAAAGTATTACTGTGATTTGAGTTGTGTTGAAACTCCAAGGCCTTGAAATACATGGATTTGTATTTTTAATATATCTACACCTGACTGTGAGTGATTTGTAAGTGTCCTTTACTCTGTGTGCTCATTGAGGGCTTTCAGTCACTCTCACCCCTCCTGAGACATAGTCCTGACCGCCGCCAATGCTACCTTGATTGGTTTGGCTTGTCCAGAAGGTTACCCTGTTCCAAGAAACTACGCTGGCCTTCTGAACCTCTGCCCACCTGGTCAGAGTTCATCTTTACCACCAGTTGCATGGTGTGTGTTGTCTCTTATTCAAGTTTATCTCTTTAAAAGTGGTTTTCCTTTTTATTTCTTTGGCTTGGGCAATGCTGGTTTTTATCTGGCTTAAATATTGCCCCCTCTTTACTTGGACAGTGCTGGTTGCAAACCTTCTCCTCGTTTCCACTCAATATGAGTATTGTGCCAAAAAGACTTTCTTTCATTAGTTGGGTATTCAAAACGTTTGCCACAGCCAGCGGTATATTACAGAGCACCCCAGGGCCACCTATCAAAGGCCAACTCGCCAGTCTCTCCTTGCACATTCACTTAACCCGCTGCTACTGGTCCGGAGCTTCTCATGGCTCTGGTCACATTCCCATGTCCTGCATATTTCACAACAGGAGCCTGCATTGCCGCTCCTGTTCCCCCGGAGCTTGCCAGCCACCGGAGTTTGGTACAGGATACAGAGAGCTTCTCTCTCCCACGGGACAGCCTGTCAGAACAACAATTCCTGCTGCGCAACCTGTATATTTCAGGCTTCTAACTCCTGTGACTCCCTCTGCACCGCAATCCGCTACAAGCACAGCAGCGGCCCCGGTGTCTTTCTCTGCCCTTGCAGCATACACGGCTGCTAACTACTTATCCTACTGCTTCTAATATCCTGCACCTGAAGGGGCTTCAAATAATCAAGTCCCGCTCACGTGTGGGCCATTAGTAACACTAGACTGCATACGGCAGTTCTATGCCTCTGAGCCCCTCTTCCTCCTCCCGCTACCTAGGGCATTGTGGGACTTAAGTCCCTAATGTTCTTATTCACCTTTTGAATCAAAGGTTTTGATTTTAACCTCATAACTCTTTCTGTTTATAGAATATCCCTCTCGGAAAGGGTTTTTAGAGGGATTCGTGGTTGATTTTTTGATTTCATAGCTCAAATAAAAGGGAGTTGCATTTATCAGAAGCTATGGTATTGATGTTTTGATTCTTGCATGTTCTATTCCCATGCTGGCCATAAGGGTTTTTACTACCAACACTTGGCTGTTTTTGGATGGGGGAGCCTTACTTGGACAGCACGCCATTGGGTATTCCGGTATTATGGACTCCTCACCTTCCGAGGAAGATGAGTGCCGCGTCTCTCCTAACGGAGTCCCCCTATTCCCTTGGTGGCCTTCTCCTCCCAGGCGATCCACCCGGCTAATACCTATCCCAGGGTTAGCATCAGGTGGTGGCTGCCATCCCCAGGCCACCGGGGCGGACACGTGAGATTCTGGGAGGACTCTGCAAGATTCATCACATACCCAGATTCGTTGTGTTGGTAAATCTAGTAAATTCACACTGTCCTGAGAAGGGACTTTCGGGGCGTTGTCTTTCCCACGTTCAGGTGCCTGAACCTTTGCTGAGGGCGTCAATAGAACTTTAGAGGGCAAATCGGCATCATGTGGTGACTTGGGGGTGAGAATATGAACCCCATTTTTTTAGATTGGGGTTAGACCGGGCTGCGGCTGTGCTCCCTTGGTTTTTTGCCAGTATATTGATGAAATAGCGACCCTTATTTACTGAATAAGGGTAACTCTGGCTTTGAAACCTTTCTGGGAGAGGCTATTTGCTCAGCTCTGTCTCGGCTACTCCACCGGCATGTGTTAGTGACTGGCTTCCTATGACGAGGTGTGGTGAGTGCCCACTCTCTAGGCATTTGTGCCCTAGGAATGGCCTTGCACTGCTTTGGCTGCAGCACGCTGGAGGGGCTTGATCAGGTATTGTGCACAACTACTGTGTGGTTACGGGCCGTCTAAACTGTGGATAGCGTTGTGTACAACACTTGGTTGTGATTAAATATTTTGGAAACCTCCAATCAGCATGCATTCTTTTTCGTCTTTACTGATTTTGATTTGCAGGGCTTTCTGAACTGTTATGCATTTTCTAAAAAGGCTGTATGGGTTATAATTTAATGTTTCTATTTTTAACTGTTGTCGTATTATGAATTGTGAAAGCCATGATCGTGTTGCGAGTGTATTGTGCTGTGTGTATTTGCGGTTGCTTTCTGCTTTAATGACGGTTGTGGAATAAACAGTTCATGCTTGCCTGGCCTACAGAACAGGTACAGTAGCGGCGTACAAGGAGTGCAAGCTTCAGTACAGCAAGGCCAGGCAGGGACAGTACAAGCTCCTCCCACATGAGCAGGTACAGCAGGGGCAGGCAGCGACAGTACAAGCTGCTCCCACATGAAAACAGCAGGGGCAGGCAGCGACAGTACAAGCTCCTCCCACATGAAAACAGCAGGGGCAGGCAGGGACAGTACAAGCTCCTCCCACGTAAGGAGCGGGTACAGCAGGGCAGGCAGTGTCAGTACAAACTCCTCCCACATAAGGAATGGGTGCAGCAGGGGCAAGCAGGGGCAGGCAGGGACAGTTCAAGCTTCTCTTTTATAGACTAACCAGAGCCGGGGACGGTGCAAGCTTCTCTCGCATATAGACTAGCTATAGCGGGACGGTGCAAGCTTTTCTCACATGGAGGGCATACACCAGGGACAGTGCAAGCTTCTCTTACATAGACTAACCAGACCAGGGACTGTGCAAGCTTCTCTCCTATATAGACTAACCAGAGATGGGAAAGTGCCAGCTTCTCCCACATAAGGAATGGGTGGAGCAGGGGCAGGCAGGGACAGTTCAAGCTTCTCTTTTATAGACTAACCAGAGCCGGGGACGGTGCAAGCTTCTCTCGCATATAGACTAGCCATAGCGGGGACGGTGCAAGGTTCTCTCCTATATAGACTAGCCATAGCAGGGAAAGTGCCAGCTTCTCCCACATAAGGAACGGCTACACCAGGGGCAGGCAGGGACAGTGCAAGCTTCATTCACATGTTTGACATAAAGCCTGGATGGTGCAGCTTCTTTCACATGTAGGACATACAGCAGTGGCAGGCAGAACAGTGCAACATTCTCTCGCATATAGACTAGCCATAAAGGGAACAGTACAAGCTCCTCCCACGTCAGGAACGGGTACAGCAGGGCAGGAAGGGACAGTGCAAGATTTTCTCGCATAGACCAGCCATAGCGAGGACAGTGCAAGCTTCTCTTATGTAGACCAGCCATAGCGGGGACGGTGCAAGCTTCTCTCACATAAAGGGCATACGACAGGGGCAGGCAGGGATAGTGCAAGCTTCTCTCTCATATAGACTAGCCATAGCGGGGCGAAGAAAGCTTCTCTAGCATATAGACTAGCCAGAGCTGGGACAGAGCAAGAATCTCTCCTATATAGACTGGCCATAGTGGGGATGGTGCAAGCTTCTCACATAAAGGTCATACAGCAGAGTCAGGTAGGGACAGTGCAAGCTTCTCTCGCATATAGACTAGCCATAGCCGGGACAGTGCAAGCGTCTCTCCTATTATAGACTGGCCGTAGCAGGGATGGTGCAAGCTTCTCTCATATATAGACTAATCAGAGCCGGAACGTTGCACGCTTCTCTCGCATATAGACTAGCCAAATCAGGGATGGTGCAAGCTTCTCTTATATAGACTAACCAGAGCCGAGACAGTGCAAGTTTCTCTGGCATATAGACTTGCCAGAGATGGGATGGTGCAAGCTTCTCTCACATAAAGGGCATACAGCAGGGGCAGGCAGAACGGTGCAAGCTTCTCTTATATAGACTAACCAGAGCAGGGACAGTGCAGGCTTCTCCCACCTAAGGAACGTCTACACCAGAGGTAGGCAGAGACATTGCAAGCTTCTCTCACGCAAGGAACGGCTACACAAGGGGCAGGCAGGGACAGTGCAAGCTTCTCTCCTATACAGACTAACCAGAGCCGGGACGCTGCAAGCTTCTCTCGCATAGACTAGCCATAGCGGGTAATGTACAAGCTTCTCTCGCATATAGAAAAGTCACTGCAGGGATGGTGCAAGCTTCTTTCACATATAAACTTACCACAGCTGGGACGGTGCAAGTTTACCAAGCATGGACTATCCAAATGGGCTTTAAGTGGGCTCAGGCTAGTAGGGGCTGGGACCCGGCAGGCTCAGAAATAAGGGTCTGATGCCAGGCCCTTCCAGGGCCCCCTAATGTCCCCTATCAGTCCCAGCGGCTAGATGACCAGACTTTCTTTCTAAAGCCCGAAGCTTTCGCTTATATGCGTTAGCTTCAGGCTTCAGAAAAAAATGCCCTTTCTCTATAATGGTGGTGCCGGCACTTGCAAGGCATCCCTTTTTGACTAAGAGAAAAAAGGCGAGGCCGCTGGAAGCAATGGCTTTTTTTTTCTTCTAAAGCCTGAAGCTCCTGCTCATTAACTGGAGCTTCAGGCTTTAGGCCTCAGCTTCCAGTGGCCTCACCTTTTCAGCCTTAAAGGTGCTGCTGCACCTCGTCAATTGCATGGTGAGGGGCAGCCCACCATTAAGACTGAAAACATGTGACTGCCGTCCCCGCCAGGCATCCTTTTAGGTAAAAGATGCGGAGATCAGAATCCTCTTCCCCAGGGGGGAGAGGGTGCTGATCTCTGCAAAGGGCTGCCTGGCAGGGGTGCCACTAACCAGGGGCACATCAAGGTAGCATGGCCTTACGAGACGTCATGCCGCTGGCTCATTTTCCCCTTTGCCACTTAAGGCACTGACTGTCCGTACACATTAATGGAGAATTCCTTTTCAAGTAATGTGCACTTCCCTTGCATTGAAGGACAGGGAAATGTGTATATTTTTTTTAATAAAACATCTCTGCGCGTCTGCTTTCTCCCGGTGGAGGGAGTATTATACAACCAATGCAATGCTGCAGGTTATTTTATGTTGAAGGTTCTTCTGCATGCTCTGTTGCCACCTGCATGGTCTCTTGGTGCTCTGGTAGATCTGTAAAGCAAGGAGGGCAAGTGTGAGGAATTCGACAAACCACACGTTGGGTGTGTGCTCGCCTGGGCTTTTTTGAAATTTTAAATTAAATTGAATGATGGTAGATCAACCTCTGGAAAATGTGTGAGGCTAATCTGCACACATTTTCCTATGCTCACTGCACAGCATACGCATAGACCTGTGTACTCTGGGTGTACACAGCCTACAAGCGCAGTCCCCCCGGACATATTTAGTTGGGATCTGACATGAGTACACAATGAATCTCCAGAGGGGAAGGACCAAACCTTCCCCCTACCATGGGCAGCCTAATTAACAAAGTCTCCATACCCACCCTGCTCTCTTGTTCAGCCCTGCAGCTGGTGGCAGTAGTTAACATACACACAGAATATACTTCCAACAAGCTGACATGGGCAACAAAGGAGACCGGAAACTCCAACAACCTTTAATATGCACCTGTGTCAACCTGAAGCCAGCTCCCACTCTCAATATCAATTGGCTGTGAGCCGTCATGTCTGGAACTGCATGTTCACAGTAGTCGACCCCACAGGGGGGCCCCATTCATAAGGTATGAGTATGTTGTTTGCAGGAGCCTGACAGTCTGCTCTCACTGCAACTTTAAGGGTGACCTGCCACTTTAATCAGAAACCACAGAACGCTCCATTAACTAGAGACCCTTTGATCCACAACAGACAGGAAGATGGGTGGGACTTAGCATTACATGTTTTCACCTCTTTACCGTTTCTGTTTCAAAGCACTCTGGTTAAGACCTCACGCATTTAGCAGATTGTTGGTGGGGACCCTGGATTGGTTCATTAAGGTACACCAATCACTGTGGCCCATTTAGCTTTAAGAGTGCCAAGCCCCTATTGACAGATCTGAAGGCTTCAACAGAAGGACAAACTAATTGGACCCTGGCTGAAGGTACAGTCTGCCTTAAATCTACTGTGAGTGAGTGAAGGAAGGCCAGGACCTCCAAGAGGGAAGCAAGATCCCTCCCGTAAACCTCTCACACAGAACAGAGGAAGATACTGAATCCAGAGGACCGTCCGGCAGCTCCAGAACTGGTGCTCAGTAATCACACACCGCGGCCTTCTAGGCTCTGCAGCAAGCTTCCTAGTTGGGAAGTGCCAGAGTATCTGAACCAAACAAGAACAAGGCAGCTGTATGCAGACACACATCTTTGGGCCGTCTGACATAAAGGATGACACAAGCTCAGTGAAGAAAGCAGGAGACGTGCATCTACCGATGTCTGTCTTAAAGGACATTTCCGAGCCAAGTCAAGCTGTAACCAACCGTGCTGATGACTGTTACGCTGCTGTCCTTAAAGCCATCAGACGCCTCGACCGGTACTTCAGAACTACAGACTAGTACTGAGACGATTTCTGATCTGAACTGCTGTGTAGGCCTGACTGCAGCCGTCTGTCCAGCCTCGCTCGCTGATGTTCCTGCTGCCTGATACTCGCAGTTTTCTCCGTTCTGGAATTGTTGCAGAAGCTGTAAAGTGCCCTGAAACTGACTCAACCCTGTCGAGCACCAAGAACTCCTATTGCACAAGGTACATTGTGGTTCTGTCCCTGCGGTCCTTTTCCGAAGACCCCTAGTGACTTACAACCCATTGCTCCCTTTGTATTGAAGCCAAGTATCCTAGAACGATTGCGATTAATTACTATACCTACTACCCTCCTCAATTATCCAGAGTGCATCCCTTTTTCCTTCTTCAAAACTGTCTGTCCTATGCATTCCTTTACAGAGTGGCTTGTATTTCGTAGTGTGCTAGAACTATCTCTTGTGATAATACTAAGGTATATATTTGTATGCAACCTCGTCTGGGCAGTCCCTTTTATCATTGGGTAATAATTGTATTTTTGCTGCGTTGCAACTAACCAATGATCCACGATCTTGCAGAGATCAGCCTGACGTTCCGTCCACGTTACCAAAATTGGACAAGGACGTTTATAATTTGCTTGTATTACAATCTGTTCGGATCCCTTCTGGTGTCCTAGAGGTGTGGGGCTGATTGATGGTTTAGAAACCGATATTCACCCCTGGACCACTGGTGCCCCAGAAGTTGATTAGTCACTGGGGGTGCAGGAAACGTTTGTTTACTTTATCTGGTTCTTTGCTGCTCTTCTGGGGCACGCCTAGGCACATCTTGTCCTTTATGCAGCCGTGCGCTGACGGATTCTATTAGCAAACCTCCTTTTCCTCGTCTGCATTCTGTGTGATCATTGTCCACGATTGCACATTACACTCCTGCTAGCATAATCCTGCCCCCCCCCCCAAGCAACTGACTCCCACCACACCCATGTTCTCTCCCTTTGCCCCACAGAAAACGGTTTTCCCCGGCCAGGGGGCACAATGCACCGCTATCTGAGCAGTCCATCTGCCCGCTAGGGCCTCTCAAGCAGTGGTTATGGCTGCAGTATACAAGCTTATTGATGTAATGGTGCTTTACCCTCCTGGCTTGGTGGGGGGCAAGGAGGGGAAGCAAGGGTCCCCAGAGTGTGGTTTTAGCTACAGGCTTAGTTTGCCCTTTAATAAACGGCATACTTTGTTTCTTTAAGGAATGTTTTGCTCCATGTGAAGTGCGTTAATCCATTCAGAACAGGAGCTGCTCCATTTAAACACGATGAAGGGCAAAATACATACTCTCTTGGCCGAAGGAAGCGAGAGTTTAAATGGCCCCGCAGCAGCGGTGCCTCTTGCAAGCAGGCGGGTTGCTAATTGGACCAATAGGCTCCCTGGAGAGAGAGCTGCTCCGAGCAATTGACGATGATATTGCTACAGACTTAACAAACTGACATGACCTCGATTTCAGACTCGCCCTGCGCCTGCGTTTGGCTTCCACGATTGCAGATGCCCCGGAAGCAGTTCACCCCACGCTTACTGAATGACAGTACCATCCAGAGCCTGCATTGGGGGGGTGTGAGGGCGCCATTAGCCCCCGCCACGCCATCTCGGGGGAGTCTTTTAAGGGCACCCTCAAGCTGGTGTAGTGGGAGAAGGCGCGGCAGGTGGGATTTTGCTGTTAAATGCACCCACGGTGGAGGGGTGCATTTAATGACAATACGGTGTTGTTGTCAGCACCCTATTGTCATTAAATGTGCCCCTCCGCCACCAGCGCCTTTAGTGACAAAAGGTGTCATTAGCCTCCCACCACGCCAGCTTGGGGGAGCCTTTCAAGGGCTCCCCTAAGCTGGCGTAGTGTCGGGTGTGGCAGGCCCCTTTTTGTCATTAAATGCACCCACGGCGGTGGCCTCATTTAATGATAATAGGGTGTTGACGCGCCCTATTTATATCATTACCCCCTCGCCGGAGCGAGGAGGATACAAAAAATAAAAGAAAACAAAGTGCCCCATCCTGGCCCTGCCCCCTTGTGCCCCGCCCCCTGTTAACCACCCCTTAAGCCGGGGCGCACAGGAGGCAAGGGGTGGTGCCAATTCTCCAAGGGCGCTGCTGCCTTTAAGGCCGGCCCTGGTTCTGTCCGTCCGTCCATCCATTCATCCGTCCAGGAACCCTGCCGCATTGAGTGCCCTGGCGTGCCTGCATGGCCAGGCAGGACGTCCACTGGGGGTTCACCACCCCTGCTGCCCACCATAGTCTATCCTGCTCGCACAAACCTGTTCAGAATCTTGTAGAGTGGAACAGATCTATGACCGCACACGCAGGGGTGTGGGTGGTCCGTGCCTTAGGTAGGGCTAAAAAATGAGCCAGGGCTCAAGGGGATGTGGCCTAATGGCAGGAGGGTTTGCCTGTGGGCACATTAGGCCACGCCCCCTTGACGCGCCCGTTCAATGGGCTACAGGCACCCCTGCCAGGCAGCCTTTTGTAGAGATCAACACTGGGGGACAGGGTGCTGATCTATGCATTTATTTTCGAAATGCTTGCCTGGCAGGGGACAGCGCCTTGGCTTTTCAGCCTTAATGGTGGAGCTGCCCCTCGCCAGCTGGGGAGGGGCAGTGTCACTGTTAAAGCTAGGAAGGTGTGGCCCCTGGAAGCGGAGTACTTTTTTGCAAAATCCTGAAGTTCCCTCTCATTCGTGGGAGCTTTAGTATTTTGAAAAAAAAGGCCTCTGCTTCCAGTGGCCTCATGTTGCTCTCCATAGTGGTGCTGGCGGCCCACGGGCATCTCTTGCTTGAAGGGATGCCTTGCAGGTGCCGGCGCCACCATTATGGGTTAAGGGCACATTTTCTTAAGTGTGAAGCTCTTGCACATGAGCGAGGACTTCAAGCTTTAGAAAAAAAAGCCTTGTCCTCTAGCGGCCGGAGCTGCCAGGGGAGATTAGTGAGGCCCAGCAGGGTCCCACCTCAGAACGAGATTTCTGAGCCTGCCGCGGCTTGGCTACGGCTGGCCCTGGCCCACTTACAGCCCTGTGGGTGGTGGTGTAGAGGGTGTAGAGAGGTTGTATGATGGGTTCATACATTGTTTTTGTTTAGGTGTCATTCGTAAAGATCAGCGTTTGACTTTTGTATGGCCTCTTGCCGCTGACTGCTGCCTGGGCGGTAAGATAATGAGTGGGTGTGTGTGCCCTGTTAATCTTGCTCAGGCTTGGAAATACCCGAAAATGTCGGAGGAGGGGGGGGGGCAAGGGGGGGAAGGGTGAATGCGGGTTTACAACGCATTCGGCATGGCCAAAAAATATCGACTCCCATAATGCCGAACAAACGGAGGTTGCAGGGGTGTCCTTCACTACCCTTGTTCGGCATTATGAGTTTAGGCTTGTCCCCGACTTCCATAACATGTAAAGTAGGGGGGAGGGGAGTAAAAACATATATATTTTTTAATGACCTTGTAGCGGAAGTTCCGCCCACATTGGGGAGGTGTCTCACGTTGCAGAGAAACATCCGTGGGAAAGGCAATCGGGTAAGTGCGTTGCCGTGTGCAATATCTAGGGGTAACCTGGTGGCGGGTGGCGGGTAGAGGGGATGCGGGCAAGGGTAATCTACGTGATTATTGTGGTGCTGAAAATACGGAAATTCAGTAATCACGTAGATCCCTCAGACTTTGGAGCCCAGAACTTTGCAAGTGGGCACAGGTGGCAATGTGGATGGTGACTAGGGCAGATATATTGAAGTAGGCGACAGTTCTTATTTTAAACCTCTTGCATAAACGCACAATTCGGCCAGAGTGTTGGTGCCACTTCTCTGGGGAGAGGACTGGTTCCCCTAAGCAAAGCAGGACATTGCGTCGCATCGTTTTTGGCACTGCCCATTTTGGCGCAGCGCATTGGCGCAAGACCCTTTTAGGCATGCCCTGGTGGCCGCGGGGAACTATGCACCAGGATATTGAGGTTTGCTTAAATATATTGTCGGCAACCTATTTGGTCATGCAGCGTTCACTCACAGTACAGCTCCATGTTCTGAGCGTTTAGCGTTTGCTTCAATATGCGGTCATCCAAAGCACTAGTACAGTGCTTCGTGTGACAATACCTTTAAGCAAACATCAATATGCAGGCACGTAGATCCCTGTGCCATGCTGCCCTGCTCAACGGGGAATGGCTAAAGGGGACCTGCATCCAAGGTGCAACGCCAAAAAGGCTCCACCGAAATAAAGTGCAACAACTGTGATGAATACAGGGTATTCGTCCCTTCTCCCCTAGGTTAGCCACCTCTTTTGAGGCTAGGGAAGGGAGCCCACTCAGCAAACCCTCCCCAGACATCTGGGCAAGTGGAACATCACTGGTAGGGACTCACCTCTTGGGGACAAGGAACCCCATTCCGTTAAGGAACTGTCTGGAATACACCACCTGCCTACATGGGAATTGGAAAGACTGTTACTTCCATTACGATTCACCAAACATTGACATTTCTTCCATCTCTTTGCCTTCAGGTAATGCTGAATCTCGCCTGAACTCCAGTCAAACAAGCCCCGCCCCTTTTGTTTCTGATGACGTATATAAAACCAAGACTAACTTTGAATCAAATTCCTACGCAAGAAGGGATACTCCTACGTAGAGGCAACCCTCTGGAGAGATGTCCTGGAGGGATGCGCCAGCTGTGGGGTGGAGAGTGAGCAAATTGCAAGCCGGACCCCTGAAGGCTGGCGTCCTAACCGGCAAATCCATTGTGTGCCTGGGGCCCTGTAAGCGACGAGAGACCAGACAGCGGAAGGGTGCACGGATCCCTGCATGAGAAGCGCGTTTGCTGCTGAGAAAAGCAGAAAAAGGGAAATGAATGCGCGTGAGGAGCGAACGCAATTGAGAGGCACAAACAATGATAATCAAGGCTGTGGAAGCCGACGAGATTACCGAAATTTGATTAACCTGAGCAGAGAGAAAGCAAGCCCATCATAGGGCCAAGGGCTTTGGAGAGCCCAGAGAAACTGACTGACTAGGTTTGTGAAGCCGCAAAGGTTACAGGAGCCTGAATCCCGAGCACACACTAAGCAAGCCTATCGGAGGGCCCAAGGGCTCCAGAGAGTCCTGCGAAATGAAGAGACTTTAACATTCAAGGCTGGGTTAGCTGGCAGGGTTGCAGGAACTGGAAAACCCCAACAGACTGAGGCCCCACTGAGACGGAGAGAAAGTAAGCCTATAAGGAAACTAGGCGACTTTGGCAAGTCTTCAGTCCATGAGCCCCAAGGAAAAGAACTGTAGAGAAAGAGAACCTTGAGGGTTTCAGACACTTTATCGAATCTGGGGAAACTGTATAAGAAAAATCTTATTTTTCCTAAGGAACAGGAAACCGTGGAAGATATTAATTTTGGACAAACCATACTGCAGTGAGGTTGTGAAGGGTTATTGAACACTGATGAACTTTCAAACCTACGGAAATTAACTTTGTTTAGCGACAATGAAGAATTTTCCTTTATTAAAGAAACCAAGATCCACGTGATCGTGCCGGGCATAAGCCAAAGACTGAGGCAATTGCTCCAGCCTCCGCTTCTTTGGTAGGGCCAGTTAGTGGAATAGGATTTAGAGTACAGAATATTTCTTTTGTGAGCACCTTTAGTTTTACTAGACCGGCAAGGTACATCATAGCGGTAGGGCTAGATGGGCGTTTTATTTGTAAAATAAAACTTCCGGTTAACATGTCGGTCATTAGTCCGACTCCTTCTGGTTTGCCACACAACCTTAAAGCAGGAATCAATACTTTCTACGTATTTCCAATCTAGTTTAATGTTTATATGATGTGACATTCTCTCCTCATTTCATCTCCAAAATAATGAAAGGTAGTGGCAACATTTTCTTAAAATGGATCAATATTGACAGTCAAAATTAGCAGCAAAGGAGGAACGTCTACAGTAGCGTCTACTTTATAGAAACCAGGAAGATGATTCTTATGCTGAAATGTGACTTTGTTTGCCAAAGATCTTAACTATATAGTCCTCCGATGCCTGGTTAGCCCACTCTTCGCCCACAGTTGGAGGTGACATCAAGCATAGTATCCCAAACAGGAGCGACATCTGACGGGCACTACTGCAGGGGGTAGGTGTGGACTGGGGAAGTTACCGGGGTAAGTAGGGCTATGTGTATTGAAGAGAACCCTCATCCCGCATACTCATTAATGATTAACCTGTGACTATCTAACAAGCACTTGTAAGGAAAGGTTTGGAGTTTGGTAGGCGGAACTCCCTCACTCCTGCGCACTCCTATTTTTGGTTTGGTACTTTATTACGACCTGCAGCCTAGTTCTTGTTTGTCAGAGAACCAACTCCAGGGTTCCTGTTTGTGAAGACAGTCTGTGGGATTTGGACAAACTATGGAACTATAGGCGCTGGTAGGGTATAGTAGTCCTATGTCCGTTGGTTTCAGCAGAAATTGTAGGTGAAGGATGAGGCAGATTAGTTTTATATTTAACACGTGATTTGTTTTATTTCTATTAGTTGAACAGCACTAATACAATTCTTAGCCAGTTTCAACATATTGATAGCTTTACACAGCCACAGCCCTATTAGTTGAACAGTACTAAAAAAATTTCTTAGTCAGTTTCAACACATTAATAGCTTTACACAGCCACAGCCGACGCGCGTTTCAACCTTAGTCTTTATCAAGGCCTTTGAGTAGTGTCATATCTCGAGATAGAGAACGTGACGAGATAGCAGATTCATGCCAGCCGGCACAGCTTGACTAACCAGTCCTCTGGCACCCCAACATGGGTAGGACCAGCACACCAATCTCTTGAAGCATATGACACTACTCAAAGGCCTTGATAAAGACTAAGGTTGAAACGCGCGTCGGCTGTGGCTGTGTAAAGCTATCAATGTGTTGAAACTGGCTAAGAAATTTTTTTAGTACTGTTCAACTAATAGGGCTGTGGCTGTGTAAAGCTATCAATATGTTGAAACTGGCTAAGAATTGTATTAGTGCTGTTCAACTAATAGAAATAAAACAAATCACGTGTTAAATATAAAACTAATCTGCCTCATCCTTCACCTACAATTTCTGCTGAAACCAACGGACATAGGACTACTATACCCTACCAGCGCCTATAGTTCCATAGTTTGTCCAAATCCCACAGACTATCTAACAAGCACATCGGGTTTGACCCCACATCACTGCCTGACTAACTCGGCACAGTGGCACTGGAAGATATCCAATTGGCCGAGAACTACAGAAGGCGACCCGCCACGTGCTGTCTGTAGTTTCTCACAAGTGGAGACGGCCATGTCGCAGATCATCGCATCTGGCACGTGGATAATTTGCTAGCCTCAGATGAAGCTGGGAGTACTCTCATGGAGTATCTCCTGGCAGAAGGACCCTCTTAAGCCATTGCATAGCTGTGATGAACTTACCTGCCTAGTGGTACCGCAGCCACCTTTTTGCTCCTCTACTCAATCCCCACAGGAACCAGAGACATTGTGAAGGATGTTGTTTGGTCAACGTAAATCCAAATTGTGGTCACCAATTCTAAACTTGCAACAAATACTTAAAGATGGAGCTCAAATATTTTTGGTAAAATAACTTTGTCACTGGAAGTCGAAAAAAATCTTTCCAAGTGTCCGGCATGAGAAGCAAACCACCTTGAGGAAATGCCCACAATTCTCATAGTATTCCAATGCTCACAGCGCCACTCGGGCTCCAGGAGATTGAAGTAATAGCCAGAGCCTGGACCAGAGACTTTCAGAGAACTTCGGAAAGAGCGTAAAAGGGATCCACTGGAAGAACCTTAATGATGAAAGGTATATCGAGCAGAGGCAGAGGTCTCCGCCAGGTGGCTGAAGCAGAAGAAGGATTATACGGACTGAAAGATGCTTCTAGATTCCTGAATCCCACCTCTGGGACCCATGAATACCAAAATAGCTACAAAGATGGCGCCATCTTTTAGTCTCTACCTGTGGAACGATGCTGATGCCCACCACAGGTCATCGGGATGCAGGTCTCCAAAGTCCAGTGCTTTAGACAACACCTTATTGATCCATGTCCTGCCCAAGTGACTTGACTAAGGAGTGATGAAAGCAGTGTCTAGCTTGAAGTACTGGCTACTTCAGGGGAACATGAACACAGGGGTCAGCAATGCTGAAAATTAGAGAAAAGCCAAAGTTGCCCTCTTGCTCCAGCAAGGCAATATCAGAATATTAAATGCGGTTCCCTCCTAGTGCTGCACAGAATGTTTAGAGGAAACGGAGGGTTAATGACCAGACGACAGTTTGTCAACAAAACATCACTGTGTTCAAGTGGTCAGGTTTTGGGGGGGGAGGGGTGGCAATGTTCTGGAATGAGAACGATGAACAGCAGCTTGGCCGATGCAAACCTGTCCAGCAATGCCCCCCCCCCCCCCCCCACCCCAGCCTGAGACAAATTGGAGCAAACCTTTCTCCCTGAGAGAAGAGTTCTGATAGGACTGACGCAGAAAGAAAACTAAATGCCCCCCCCCCGCGCTACGCCATAGGGGTGTAGGACCTCCAGTGGCCAGAGTGTTTGGTCACTTGATCATTTATTTGTATAGTGCCCCTGCCTTAGGTAATGGTGTCAAAGCGCTGTAGGAGGCAAAGGGCTTTTAGCAGACCAAGGTCTGAAAGGGGAGCGAGTGGAGCAGTGCAATGCATGGCAGCAGAGAAATGCTAGTTTAGGGGGAACTGTGTACAGTTGAGGGCTCTGCTATACTTTACAGACATGCACATGCGTGTTGTAGACGCCATGTGACAGATGAACTGAATGTGTCGTGGGACTCTGCATACTGGATAAGCAGTTGCATGCAAATAGATATTGAGTGGATCGCTTGCTTTGATTTAGCAGCGTTGTTGCAGCACACCACATGTGTTCCTTTTCCAGGACCACCAGCCGCCCTAGGCCCACCACACCTGCCTTTAGGTTCTCCTCTGCCACAGGTCTCCATAGGGGTCCAGAACATTAAACGGACCAAACCCATGATCCGGTGCCTCTGGGATCTCCTAACATGTGGGCGTTGCAGAGAAGGAGCCAAGTACCCCCACCTCCTTCGACCCGCCCCTTTTACCTGTATGCTGTAAACCAGAGTACGAGATATACACAGAACAGCTGAATCGCCAAGAGCAGAATATGGACTCAGTCCAGTACCAGTGAAAGGGCCAGTACCTAAGAGAATCTGGGAGCCAAGGTACCCATTGAAAAAACCTTATCTGCATACAAAGTAATATGATGGCCATCTGAATGAAATCCCTGAAGAAGCAGAACCAATAAACGGCAAGGACGAATGGTAATGTTACCACCACTGGCAAAATGCATGTCATATAGAGCTGAAGATGAAGTACATGACAAGATGCAGTGATCAAAGAATGCGGATATTCTATAAGGCATCAAGAAAGCAGTAAGGATAAGTGACATCTTGGGCTCAAGGTGAAGAAGCTTATGCCACAGAAACCGATGAAGATATCAAATGTTACACGTGTACAGATGCAGAAGAAACGCAATCAGCAAAATAATTGTGAAGCTAGCTCTAAGCTTATAGTACACATACATACGCCAATGTATACATACATAAAAATAAGAGAATTATGGATGCTTCCACTAAACGTATAATAGCAGGTTGGACATTAGCAATGCCTCAGTTCAGTGTGTTGCAGTTAAAAAGCAGACATTAAATTTCAGGCGCGGAGCTCAGAAAGGCGAGGTTAGATGAGCCCCAGGAAGTCAAGGTCTTATCAAAACTGGAGTAAGCTGACTTTGGATACAAAATCGTGTGAAAGAACAAACCTGTCCAGAAGGAGTGAACATAACAAGGAAGATGTCAGAGGTCTATTGTCATAAAATATTAAATACACAGAAAGGCTTGATTTTATGGTGTCTAGTGACATGGAAGTATGAAGTTGGATGAACGAGATGGTCCCACATATGCATGAAGGCAGACTGCTTCTCACTCCCTAATTTTCTCAGAGCTAAGAACACTCTTAAGCACGAAGTTCAAAGGCCTAATGGACAGTAGACCACTGATGTGATGATGGATTGATATGCTAATTGGTGGGAAACTAATGTTAAGGCGAGCTCTCCAGCATCTGGATGGACAGCCTGCAGGCTGCTAACATAGGTGCAAAAGTATTGAAGGTGGCAAGAGTGCCAACCAATTGTAGAGGACTCAGTATTCAGGGCTCCTATATTGTGTAAAACAATGGGATGTTGTGTATTTAGTGATGATCATAGTGACCATTTTTGAAGGGAGGGTTTCGTTTCCACACCTGATAAGTAACCAATCACAAAGTTACACTTTTTAGACTATTATGGATCATATACTTAGATGTTCACGCAGAACCAAAAACCCATGCTTATATGTTTTGTAGTTTGCCACGTAGGATGACGTTAGTACACTTGTGATTCAGACATCATTGATACATTGTTCTTGTAAAAGTGCAGTTTTTTCTTAGTTTTTTGAGTTTGAAGATCAAGCGTTTGCATTGATGTTCGTTATGCTCCCTGTTTTAGTTAATTGATATTGAAACAGTCTTCCTTTTGTCAACTTCCCGTGTAGGCTCGATTATTGATGTATGAGTAAGGTCTGCATCCCTATCCATCTGTAGGGTAATTGCTGCTCATAAAAGGGGCTCGACTATCCAGTTCACTGTCTTTTCCCATTGGAATTTGAGTACATTGTTGATGACATTGGAGTGCTCAAGCCTTGGTAGCTTTTCGTGCTCACATCTGTGGATGCTGGCAGTGTGCTCAGGGTTCCCCAGTAGCCACGTAAGCAAGTTTGCAATTCCCAGCAAAACATCCTGCACCTGGGCACCAGTTAAGAGGCGCCTCCTCAGTCTTCACAGGGCGTTTGGCCTGAAGAACAGTAAACATTGACCGTTTCCCTTTGGCCCTGAGGTACCTGCTGAAGCACATCTGGACACCCTCATAAACCGGCTCATGTTGCTGAGCAGGCAACCTTCTGGGGAACGCTTCCACTATCTGCAAATGTGTTCATGTAAGGCCTCTCTGATCGACATGGTCATCCCTGTTGTTCAACTGCGAATACTAAGGGGACTGCCTTTGTGTTTTATGGGTATTGTTACTGTTCATTCAGACCTCTGTACATGTGAACCTCTAGTTGGCTGGCCAGGTCTAAGGGTGCCCGCCAGCCCAGTTCCTTGATGGTTTGTGGTATCGGGCATACACGCTTGTCCGTGTCGATTCGTGCTTATTGATGGTCTGTAATGTCATCCATGCTCTCTGTCCATGTAATGGGTATATATGGACAGGCACTCTTTTGTCTGTCTGTGGTATCTTGGATAAAGGCAGTTGCCCATGTTCATCCCTGCCCCCTCCCCCCCAGATATTATGTTTGCTTATGGTCTGTCCATGAATCCGGGTCATTTCCATATGGTCTCTCCAGGTAACGGCAGTGTACAAGGTCCGGCAATCACGGCCGGCTATTCTCCTACGGGTACAGCCTGCACTCTGCGCAATGTGATTGGACTATGCTTTGTCCAAGATCCATGACTATTTGTCTCTGATTTTGCTCCTCTTTAGTTGTAATTCAGTCTTAAAGGGTGTTAATATTTGGAATGAATATCTTTATTTCTGTTTGAAAATACTGACTGTATGTGGGCATCTCTTCAAAGAAACCGCAACTGTGGAACCCCACCTTTCTAGAAATAAAATTAATTTCAGACCTACCCCAATGATTCCCCTTTTCCTGCACTCGTATGATCTGGTTAATGTAAATCAGTGTGAAATGTGACCAGGCGGCATAAGCCTTGCCCGATGGGTACACCATGGACCTCTGACAGGAAAGAGGATTGCATATTCCCTTCCCCAGAGCGGAGCCTATTTGCGTACCCACAATGCTTCACCCAATTACTACAAGTTATGTTTTCATTCCAACATGAATAAACAAATATCTACAGTGCACACACACACACATGTTCAGTTTAACACTGTTAAAATCATTTTAGTACACAAGTTATAAAGTCATCCTGACTTTGTTGAGGTCCTTAAAATGTATGCCACCTGCACTGTGCAGGCACTTGTGGTTCAACAGGAAAACCTGCTCTTTCATAAAATGTCTGCATGTTGTCTACTTTCTCAGGGGTAGTTTGTCTGGATGGGATACTTTGGTATTGTGGACTGGTAACAAGGGGGGGGGCGGGGGTGTTGTCACCTTGGTCTTCTGGGGTGACTATTACGAACCATGATTACCTATGGTTTTAGTTTGAAACCACAAATTGGCGACAATCCTCAGGTAAAAGTAACACGGGGTAACCAAATATGCCAGACTATTCACAGGTCCGTGTCCATGGTTCTTCATAGTCCTTCAAACTCTCCAGGATCGGGAGCAACCATGCATGTCAATGGCACACATCTTAAGACCATGTTTATCCATGGTTATCCAAGAGCATTGGTGTCCCGGAGGGCCATGCGTTACCATGATACCATGTACACGAGCAGACCATGGTTGTCCATACTCTACCCCTAAACTATTTACCACCCTTGGTTGTCAATGGGAAAACATGGTTTTACCATGGAGAACCGTGTTAAGTCCCCAGAGGTGAAAACGGGGTTCTGCTAGTAGATTTGATGTAAGAATAGATTCAACATCCTGTTGGCTTATGGAGGTATTGGACCAGTAAGGGAACGGCACGTGCATATGGTTTAAAACCTACATTATGCGCAACACTAGGTATATACTGCGACAAGTTCCTCGACCCGGACTTGTCCATAACCCCTTCATCCCTCAAAGTAACTGCTCTGTACCACCAAACTTGCAAAGAATAACAAAATCCAAAATGGCTGACTGGGTTCATAGCAGATGACCTTCTGTGGTTATGAGACTGGGACCAAAATGCAAAGCATGACGGGAAGGGGGCAGAACTAAATTTCCCAGAGTGAAATTTGAAAGGAAGATTAAGGAGGCAAAACTGGGCTCTTGGGGAGCTGGTCTGTTGCCTGCCTCCTTCAAATGGGCAACAGTTTTACCCCTATTGAAGAAACCCTATGATGACCTTAAAGTCCCAGCAAACTATTGTCTGGTTGCTCTGCTCCCTCATTATTCAAAGGTATTCAATCTCATCGCTAAGTACCTTGAAGATAATGCCTTGGAGATCCACTTCAACTTGGCTCCCCTAGTAAACTCTCCACTGAGACTGCACTCATGCAGGTCTCCAACTTTCTCTCTGACGCTCATCACTCTAAACTCTCTTCTGTACTCCTCCTTTTACGCCTCTCTGCTACATTTGACACTGTCGACCACTCACAAATCTGCTCTTGCCTCGATCGCCTCCTACCTGGAAGGTCAATCCTTTGAAATCTCTAGGAACTCTCAAACCTCTGAACCTCACCCCATGCTCAGTCTATCCCCCAAGGAGCGGTCCTTGGACCTCTGCTCTTCACCTTGTATATCTGCACCCTAGGAAGACTTATCTTGACCTTTGGCTGTCACTCACTTTTTCTGCTGATGGCCCTCCAATATATGGCTCTATAACAGAGAGGCTTCCTTTTTTGCCAGAAAGTGCCCCATATTGTCGCCTTTGCTCCAATTTGTATAACATTTTCTGCCGGTAGCAGATATTTTTGCAATGATAGGAATAGTTCCTTATTATAGTGTGGACTTCTGCTCATGCCCTCTTCCGCTTCTATAGTCTGTCCTGGTCTTGGCATCCACTACACCGCTCTTGCTTTTTTCTATTTTGTAATAAAGGGGGAGAGACCCAAACCCCCTCCAGCTGCCTTCCTAGGACCATCGAGACTCACCCCCTGACCTGCCTCTCTCCGCCTTCGTCACCTTTTCCCCTCTTTCCTTACCCTGGTCAACACCTTTGTGCCGCTAGCCCCTCCATCCGGGTCCCTTGCAGTAGGGTGTCAATATACAACTATATTTAAGGGAAGAAATATTTCATATCGGTAGCCGTATTTTGGTGGAAACACTAACATTCTACATCTGCATTACACAGTTTGAGGCTTATTAAGCAGCCGGATTCAGACTATTAAAGCATTTGGCAGAAAGATGGAAGTAGTTGCTGTAACACAATGGCTCCTTATTGATGGTCCTGGCCTAGCGCGGACACGCCGCGTCTGCCCCAGAGCTTTAGCCTACTACAGTGAATTATAACGTACATTATTACAAGCTTATCTGCTGAGAACACATCTTCTAGTTATCATTGATTATGCACACTCTGTTCCTTTTAATTCCCTGTACCTTCTTTTTGCACGTTAACCAGAATGTCGATTAAGTGGTCAAAGAGTCCTTGGCCCCACCCCCCTCCCTTTATCAAGGCTCTCCGTGATTATTTGCTGTTAGATTTGAATGTGTTTTTTTGCCTGCGGAGTAGAGTATCACCTCCCACAGCTGGATGGCGAGCACCACTGCAGGGCATGTTGCCTGTGTACGCTTCATTAGTGAGAGTAGCAATGTCAGGTGTCTTGGGTGTGGTATTGGATCAGTTTCTTCTAGGCTTGAGTCTGCCCTCCTAGGGAAAGCTATGTTATACTCCATCGGTAACCTGTTATACTCCATCGGTAACCTGTTGAACAGATGGTGAATGGAGGATAGCACAGGGGCAACACGCTGGTCGTGGAAGCAAGACCACACGGAGCAACAGAGGTTCGAATCACAGATCCGCGCTTAGAAACTGAACTTGGGTACCGTATTGGGTGCGTTATAAAAAACATTTTAATAACTAAAAAACAGCCACAAGATCAATCCATTTTTACAATATACAATGTTTATCAAATGGACTTGCATTACTTAAGCGATATGCCCTTTAGTGTCTGGTGAAAGCCTGGAGCCTGCTAGGGCCTCCCAGAGAGCTTGGTACTCTTACCGGTCAGTAAAGACCTTTCTCGGGGTCTGCATACCCAGGGGCAGGCAGGATGAGGTGCTGCCTTCAGTTCCCGTGACCCTAATTACTGAGCCGTCTGAGTGAGCAGCCACGATGCACGGTAGACTACGGAAGCTGGACTGCGATTTAGATGGGGGCCTAGTAGGAAGCGTGCCAGAAGGTTGGAGCTGCAGCGAACGCCGCCAGAGAGCAGGTAGAGGGGCGTGTGTGCAGCAAGCAGCAGAGGCGTAGCCAGTATTGTCTACCTAGTGGGGCCTGAAGCTGATGTAGTTGGGCCCACCGCAGGGACATTAATATCTGTTAATACCCACAGCGCACTGCTGAGTTCGGTGGGCCTTGCCCGTGCAAGCCCTACCCGGTCTCCGCCTCTGGCACGCAGCAGACTGGTGAAATGGAGGGAAGCCTGCTGCAGGAGTGGAAGAGGAGGGCAGATGCCAGGGAGCGGCAAGCAGTTTGTGTGGAGCTCAACTTGCCCAATTTGCCATCAGTCGAGCAGGTGTGCGGAACGGTGCAATGCTGGGTGCAAATGCAGAATTAATGATTAGCAGAATGGGTCTGATTTTTCATATTGGAACATTGTTCTGTTCCTTAATTTGGCACCCAGGTCTCCTCTTTTATGAGACTTTCGAAGCATAGCTAGATATATTCATTTGCGCAATATTACTCTTGCTGCTGCAAATGTCCCACAATGCTCTGCACTATTCCCCTGTTTGGATGAATATTGCTTGTTGAGATGTACTGACGGTTGGTATTGGTTGGTAATACCATTGTGTAAGGACGTCCGGCATAATGTAGGACTGATTTTGCTATGTAAAGCTAGCCTGATTAGAAGTCTAACTCTAAACCGCACTGCCATGCTTTTGCAGGCAGTGTAGATCCAGTGTCGGCCAGCGTAAGCGTAGACTCTTGTGTGTGACCCCGTCTTCGCTGGGGGACAGAGGAACGTGCCGTGCAGTATGTCTAATAGTTTGGGCTTGTTTTTCTGACAAGCACATGCGACTGTTTGCAGAACCAACAGCCTGCGTGCTCCCTGCGTTGCGACAGTCTTTCCCATTAGCTGTCCTCGCCTTCCTTATTTACTGGCCAAGTACCGTGCAGTCCTGCACCGCAGTAGACAGCACTGTATGCATCTTGTGATTGGTGAAGGCAGCCCGCACTTGTGTAATGTGGATCCGGGGCTGAACTGGAAGCATTTGGGCCGCGACGCCCCTATCCGTGCTTTGGTGGTGATGTTGGTCATGTGAATAGCACCCCCACTTAATTGAGGTCACTCATTTGCATTTAAGAAACGCCAACTGCCCTCGACCGCACAAGCAACCCTCCTGGGTGAGAGTGGCGGCTGCAGAATGACTTTCTCTCTGGCTATGGACAGTCTGTGTTCACGAACCTGCGCGATCGTGTTTCTTTGCAACAAACTAATGGACGATTGATCTCCCTTGCGTCCAAGCTGCTACCAGTGCAACGAGGCGCTTCCAAGCACACAGTCCTGCAGTATGGAGATCAACAGCACGAGCGCCACCGCGGGTGGGCAAACAAAGGATGCTAGGGGCGAGAAGTGGGGTTGAGGGGGAGATTGAAAAAGACACCAGGGGGTTTCCCCGTGGTCTACAGGCAGCCTGTGATATGATGGTATATTTATATAGCGCCTATATATACTGTGTTTCAAACAGTGGTCGAAGTGTACAAAAAAGTAGTGGAGCTATATTTCCTGTCGGTCTGCCCCGCTCTCCACAATCCCTATCGCTGCACCCCTCCCACACACTATCCAAACCCCTAAACAAACACACCTGTTATTTAAGGGAATGTTCAGTGCAGTGCGCTGAAGTGCAAGCTTCAACTTCTTCCTACACTTTTATTTTAAAACTAAACCGTTCCAGAACGGTTTCTTTTTCAAATAAAAGTATAGGAACAGTGAAACTAAAAAAAAAAAGTATAGGAGCACCGCTCCCGCCCACTTCGACCTCTGGTTTCAAAGCGCTTCAGGGCAAGGGAGGGAACAAGGGAAAATACAATGGCATTCTTACAGGCCATGAACAGTAAGGATGTGAAATGAACTATCGTACTCGGCCTGACGACATTTCAGATAGGGAGCGTGAGAGTGGGAAGGAAATGGAAACAGACGGGCGACAACTGTACTAGGCCTGACGACATTTCTGGTAGAGCCGGAGAAAAACAAAAGGTAAGGGAGAGGGGTGCAGAAAGGGAGAGGTGGAACAAAACAAGCGACTATCATACTAGGCCTGACGACATTTCAGATAGTGCTGGAGGGGGTGGGGGGCTGAGAGGAAAAAACAAGTAAGGGGGAGGAGACAGACGAGGTTGCTATCCTACTAGGTCCAGCGACAATTCTGATTAGAGTAAGTGCATAGAAGAAAGTAAGGGGAGGAGATAGGAAAAGGGAGAAGAGGAGAGAACGAGAGAAAAGAGAGCAAGTAGTAAAAGAGTGGAGAAGCAAAAGGAGATAGTGAATACAATTGCAGAAGTCAGTAGTAACACATGATGTTACAAGCCAGGATACAAGATGGAGATGGGAACAGCATGATTCAGGGCCACCATGAGTACAATATGCAAAGGAAGTCCAGCATGAGAGTTGAGAAAGGATGACGCACTGTGAATCAATGAAGTCCATAAAAGTCAAATCCAGCATTGGCCACAAGACGGTGATGGTGAAACCAGAATGTATCAGGACAGACTCCTGCAGAAGTAGGCTGGAGGGGGACGGAGGGGGAGCAGGGTAGAAGAATCGAGCAAAACAGGCAACACCTGTATGCGAGAAGGGAACATCACGGTGGGGACAGAGGGAGTAAACGCATGTTGGTTCATGCTTACCTGCTATCTGAGCAAGGGGTTGGGCCCTGGGTCCGAAAAGGTCCAAACAGTAATTGCCCTTTTCTTCAACGGCTCTGTGGAGACTACCAAAGGGGTGCAAGGATTACAGGAAGAGCAAGCAAGTTGAAGTGAAGTTTGGGAGAGCATTCAGGAAAAAGGGTGCAGGGGCTTTGTATGTCCAAAACCTGTCCTGATGGGGACCTGAAAAGTCATAACCGGTATGTGGGGAAATTGCTTCCCCAGGTCCAGATGGAGCTTTTGGCTACTAGTCTTCACTAATTTCCTGCTGGTCTCGTGGGGCAGCACCCCCAAAAGTGTTTGCATGCGTGCCCTCATGGAGACTAGGTACAGCTACCGAAGTGGTAGGTCAGGGTCCAACTCAAGCATAGTTGTGATCTGAAAGCGAAAAGGGAGACCCCAGCCAAATGCCCAAGGTGCCCGGCGGTTCACACCAAGGATGACCACATGTACCCAGTGGTCAGTGACTGAAACGTGTCCACATGAAACCAAAAGTAGAACTCATCTGTAGCCTAACCAAATGCAGGTGGTGTGCAGGTGTCTGTCTAACCATTCCCATTTTGCAGAAGGCTGGAGTCGTTAGTTATGCAAGGATGTTTTTGGCTCCAGTACTGACTTTGCAGTGCTGGTCATCATACCCTGCATTGCCTACAACACAACTTCATCTCGTAGGTCTTAGAATTTGGTGACTAAAAGAATGCCGGATCGGATTGAACTGTGGTTCTCGCAACCATATTATAGACAACTGAGGAGAGTGGTGAAGGCAACAGCTGTGTCCTTGGTTTGATTCAGATAATCTCTGGCACTTTCCACCTAGGAAGCTTGCAAGGCCTGTGGTGTGCTGGCTGGGAACCAGTTCTGGAGCTGCTGTATGGGTCCTCTGCGTTCGGTATCTCCATGGGAGATGTTTGGTGGCGGGATCTTGCTTCCCTCTTTGGGAATCCTGGCCTTTCTTAAGTGACAGAAGCTGCAAGGCAGGTTGTACCTTCAGCCAGGTTCCAAATGCTGAGTTCTTCTTGTTACTCCTTGCAAAGTCTTCAAATGATCTTCCAAACGAGGGGCTCGACCCTCTTTTAAAGCCAAATGGGCCACCGGGACTTGTGTAGGCTAGGCCTACCTTAATGAACCAATCCTGGGTCCCCACCAACAATCTCCTGTGTTCATGAGGCCATAACCAGAGTGCTTTGAAACGGGACAGGTAAAGGGGTGAAAACCTGTACTAAGTCCCACCCATTTTCCTGTCTGTGGTGGATCAAAGGGTCTCTCTGGTTAATTGAGCTCTTTGGTTCCTGATCAAAGTGAAGGTCTCCCTGGAAGTTGTGGCGAGAACAGACGTTTTGTCTCCATCAAATCACATACTTCTACCCTCTGAAAGAGGGTCCCCCTGCATGGGTTTCCTACTGTGAACAGTTGTCCGACATGACAATTCAGTACCCTTGATACTACGGGGCGGGAGCTGACTTCAGGTTGGCACAGATGTATATCAGAGGTGTTGAGTTTACTGTCCCCTTTAACACTGAGACCAGGCCTCTCCCAGGTCTGCTTCAATTCACATAGAACTGACAATGGGCAGGACAGATCCATGGAGCCGTTGATATATAGGTAGGGTGCTGGCTGTAGCAGGTTGAAGGTTTTGCCCTCCCATTTTTGAGATGCCTTTATGTGCTTCTATGTGTCACATTCCAACTAAATGTGACTGGGAGGACTGCGCCTGTAGGCTGCCCCCTCCCAAGAATACACTGGTGTAGAGGAGTAGCTAAGTACCCCCACTCCAACGGCCCCACTTCCAGTTCCTGTCGAATGGGAACCAAAATATGTGACATATACAGAACAGTTAAATCAGCAAAGAGAAGAGCGTGGGCTCCGCGCAGTGCCCATAAGAATCCCCATACCTAAGAGAATCTGGGAGGCAAGCTACCCATGGATAAAACCATACCTACATTCAAGACAATATGATGGCCATTTGAATTAAATTCCTGAAGAAGCAAAGATGATGATAGATGAAGGCAAATGGTGACGTCATCCAAAACCGAGCTGACACCCATAAAAGAAACAGACCAGAGAATGAAGACAACCTATAAGACATTGAGAAACACCAAGGATAAGTGACCTCTTGGGATCAAGGTGAAGAGGCTTATGCCACAGATCTGATGAAGACACTTAGTTTAAAAGGGTACAGATGCTACAGAAACGCAAGCAGCAAACTAATCCTGAAGCTAGCTACATGCTTTTAATAGATATAGAGCAGCACGCGCCAATATATACATATATGGATACATATGGACAAGTAAAGGATGCACCTGTCCACTACACGGTCTGAAGCAGTGCTGAACAAAGTAAGAAGGCCTCATTTCAGTGTCACAGTTAAGAAAAGCAAATTGAATTAAACAGCATAGAAGCTCAGCTAAGGAGTTGAATGAGCCAAGAAAGCCAAGGTCTTATCAAACTGGAATGGGCTGACATTGGATACAATTAGTAAGAAGGAACAGAGGCTCCTGTACGGAAAGGTCAAGCAAAAACAAGACATCAGAGGACTATTGGAGAATAAAGTCAAATACATGAAAAGCTAGATTTCATGGTGTCCAGTCACATGGTTGAAACAAGTAGGACGAACGAGGTGGTCACACCTACGCACAGAGACTGGCTGGTGCCCACACTCCTTGAAATTCTCCGAGCACAGTACAAGCCCAAGGCCAATCTTCAAAGTACTAATTGACACTGAACCATTGAGATGATGATGGATTGATACAGTACTTAGTGGGAAGCTAGTGCGAAGAGAAGCTCATCCACACCTGGTTGTTCAGTCTGCATGCTGCCAGACATAGGTGGGAAAGTACTGACTGGGTTAGAAGCCAACCAATTGTAGAGAACCGCGTAATTGAGGGTCCTATAGTTTGTCTAACCAATGGGACGTCGTACATTTAGTGACGTTCATAGTAGCCATTTTGATGGGAGGGCTTAGTTGCCCCACCTGATAATTATCCTACCACCTTCCTCTACAGTACTGTACAGATATAGAACTCTTACCTAGACATGCACATAGACCCAATCACACCCTCCGTTAGGTTTTTGTAGTTTGCCATGTAAGATGATGTTGGTAATGACGGAGGTCAAAACGTCATGACTAATTTTGGGTATAAGAGCCCAGTTTTTTTAAAAAAAATAAAGTATTGGGAGTGAGAAGATTGAGCGATTGCTGATGTTCGTTGTGCTCCCTGTTTTATAGACTTGTTAATAAAACTGACTCACTTTTGCCAAACTATTGAGTCGTCTTGATTATTGATGAATGATTAAAATCTGCATCTCTAGGGTCTTGCTACTTATCTTAAAGGGCTGTCTGAGAGAACACCCAGCTCACTGGTCTGTCTATGTTGTGTGGTGTGCATAGGAAAATGATGCAGATTAACCCCACACATTGCCAAGTTTGATCTCCCATCATTTGATTTCTTTTAAAAAAACAAGCCCAGGCGAGTGCACGCCCACCATGCGGATGCTCGAATTCCTGACCACATTATACTAATAAAAGTTTAAGCACTCTGCAAAAAACAAGCTGTTTTTCATACATGTGCAGTGCCTGACTGAATCCAATGTGTAGCGAACCCTCTCCATACATTATATAGTAGGTGCGTAGACTACCAACCCCCACTCTGCCCCCTCCCACACACCACACCGACGCCATAATGGGACTCGCACAAACCCACAATATCCCATACTTATTCTTGCAGGAAGCCAATTTTGTTGTACTTTAAACAACAAGAGTGAACACTCCAACTGTCAGCAATTGCAGATGCTAAAGTATTACTACAAACTAGTTTTTTAGTTACAAAACTCAAATCTCTTTAAATACTGGATTTAACATGCAGGTGAATCTGGTGGTAATCCAAAAAATGTTACACTGAAAGTGGATCAACTCTCCAGTGTAACACAATGTCAAAAGCAAATTACTTATAGTGCGTTCCGGATGCATTGTTAATTGTATGCAGGGGTGTTGCTAGGTCTGGAAAAGATCAGGGGCTACGCTTATGTCAGGACTCGGGGCTAGCTGGCTGTTTGGTTGTAACCATTGAGCTTCTATCCGGGGCTACAACCAAAAGACCTGGGGCTATAGCCCCCCCCCCCCTAGCAACACCTCTGCTTGTATGATTCTTAAATGGACTGCACTCCCCGCTCCCTAAGAACAGCTTTTTTCGAGATGCTAATAGTGATGTTACCAGCCAACAGAACTGCACTAAAAGATCCCAAAAAATGCACCCTCCCCTGAATTCATAGGTCAAACCTCATGAAGTTGAGCCCCGAGGTCCTATTTTCTGATGCCCATTGGGGAATGTTGTTGTCCCCTTCAGCAAAATCCACTCAACAGATGTGCACTCTACATGGCCGGTCTTTGCATCAGGCAGTGCAGGCGGCTGCCTGAGGTGCCAGCTGGTGGGGGAGGTGGGGGCGCGCCAGAATGACTCCAATAATGCATCATTTATTTGTAATTGTACAAAAAATAGAGGTATGAAATCTTGTACTCTGAGCACTACAGCAGTGACCAGTAGCACAAAAGCCCAGCCAAGGCGCTACTGCATTTGTCAGCAGTGATGCAGGCCCTGATTGCTGCAAGCCCCAGATGTTGATTTTTTTCTTAAAAGCAACATGTGTTGCTTCTCAGACAGTTCCCAGGCTGGCCTGACCACCTGTGCCTCAGCAGAGTTCAGGTGGGGCTCCAGAAGATCAGCGAGGACCTGGCAACAGGCAAGCCACTGCTAAGCCCACCACATGCAACTGAACTATCTAGCGCAGGGGGCGTGGCTTGGCAGCCATGGACTAGGCTGCTCTTCCCGTGAGCTCCTGTGGTCCGAAATTGATCCGGACGCACGCACGTATTTCCAAAACGCAATACCAGCTAGAAAATATGTCCAAAGCAATCGGAATGTAAGAGGACTACAACACATGTTGCTGCGAGAAGATTGAATGAGCAGATCGGAAGATATGGAACTCTGAGGTTCACGGCGGGCACTACGGAACTCGCAGCAAAATGGCGGCTGCCCCTGGACAAAGGAGCCCTTGGATGGGAGGACTGTGATTACAGTGAATGCCGGAGAAGACAGAAGAGCGGGCGCTCCTTGCGGGCACTGACAATAATTACCAGCATAGAACGTTAAGCGATACGGTGGAATGTAATAGCTTGCACCGGAGCACCCGCAGGACTGCAGCCAAGGGAGATTGCCCTGGGGGCAACCGAGAGGGCAGCGAGGATGGCCCCAGGAAAAGTGCGGGGCCGGCAACGCTGCGGAAGTCGGAGGACCCGGCAGAGAGGATACGCAATGCCCGCAAGCTGGAACAAACTTGGCGGCTCCAGGCGGGGCTAGATGAAGCCTTGACAGCCTCGAAGGAATGGGTGACCGGGCATAACACGGCAGGCACCCTGGATGCAGAAGCAACAAAGCGCGTCTGCAAAGAACGAAAAGGCAAACATTGAAAAGGCCGGACGGGAACCAGTTGGCCCGTATTGTATAAGTAAGATGTGGGGAAACGTGGCCATTGGTGCTGGCAATGGAAAATAAACATAAGCCGGATTCCATAGACTGGAAACAGAAACTGGTGGCGAGCCCGAACTCCTGAGGCACATGGAGGAGTTCGCAAACTGGACTGCACAGTACGACGAGCAGAGCGAAGTGGCTCGTTGCCGTGCGTGCATCACAAAAGCTGCAGTCCCGGCCCCCAAGGAGATTGGGAGGCGCGAGAGCACATCGCGGGTGCCCTTCCGAATACCCCCCCCGGGAGCAGGAACAGAGGCGCACGCGCACACACGCGCTGGGTGGGCGTTGCTGGCAGAGGGACATCCGCACGATCAGGCGACAGATGAAGTGAAGCGCATCCACAAGAGGCTGCAGTGCGCGCACAGACAGGCCGAGGGGGGGGGGAAGCTGGAAGCTGCCTGGAGACCGTGATGGAAGATTACGATCCCGGGGAGAGGGGGGCAAATGAAACCCCACACACCACGTGATCACTAGGTGACAGCAAGCACACCCAAGATTAGCTCAGGAGGTGACATACATTAGTGATCGCTGCAGCAAATTAATAACATTCAACCAAAGCCTGAGGATAGGCTAACCTACCAAGGAGTGGGAAACTGCCACTGAAAACAGGGCGGGACAACAACGGCTGCAGCAGGTAGTGTGCCCCCTCCCCTCCTGTGTGATCGACAAAGGAAGAGAACTCCTGGTAGGGTGGACAGTGTGGCGCAGGGCCCCTTCCCTGGGATGCTGTGAACGCGGAACAATCAGTTACGGTGACCCTATGATGATATGATGTATATACTGGCCATTGGAACGCATTAACCAGTGAACTGAATGAACAGGCCCCAATGGAAGCGCCATTGCACCTCTGGTAACGAGGGACGAATAATGGGAGCCACTGGTACTATGGAGGGCTGGGATGACCAGTGGGCCTATGAGAAGCACAAGGAGTGAACGAACAGTGGTAGTCACCAAGCAAAGCAAGGCATGCACAGCGGGCTCAAGCGGCCGGGGACATAGTCGGTGGTGCGTTGCACATAAGGAGTCTGGAGGCTAGGTGACTACACCAAGGGGTGGCGTGGTCTCTAGGGCACAGTGTGACGTTTGATACGTGGGAGGGCACAACCCACTCTGAAGTTGGAGCTCACCATACATAAGCTAACGCCAGGGCTCCTCTAGGATGGCTGCCCCATACCCGGGGAGGTACGCTGGTATAGAAAAGCAGGACTGCACATCTGAGGCCAGTCAACCTCAGGTGCATAACTGAGGCTGCAAGAGGACTGGGCGAGGGGCTGTGAGTAAAAACAAGAATAAGCAATCCACGATGGAGGCATTCGCCAAAACGCAACAATCTCCAGCGGCCATAGCGTCCAAAGACTTGATAGCACCGGGGGAGAGCGCTGCAGTGACTAACAATCATCAGATACTAGCGGCCATAACAAAGCTGCGAGACTCATTGGGGACAGCGATGTCGGACCTGCACACTTCCCTGGAGGCTAAAATAGATGCAGTAGGCATAGAAGTTACCCTGCTGAGGCAAGACGTCAGAGGGCTGGCGGAGAGAACGAGCAGCTTGGAAAGTGCGGTGAAAATCAACACGGACACCAGCACTAGCAACGTTAAGGAGATCCACGTACTCTAACAGGTAGCTAATCTGGAGACTCGGGCGGAGGAGGCAGAAGGGAAAGCGAGGAGGAACAATATCCGCGTGGTAGGACTGCCGGAGGGAGAGGAAGGACAGGACCCGACAGACTACATTGAGAATCTACTCTTACAAGAAATAGGGGCTGAAAAACTCTTGCAAGGGTTTGCGGTGGAGGGCGCACACAGAGCCCTTATGAGGAAGCCTAGGCCTGGGGCCCCTCCCTGAGCGATCATCGCCAAAATACAGAATTATAAAGATTGCGAGAAGATACTAGAGTACTTTCAAAAAGGAGGGACAATTGAAAGGGCTTCGAGCACCGTCACAGCGTGTCCTGACTATCCAATATTGGTCCAGAGGCAACGGTACAGCTATGTGACAATCAAAAGGAGGCTACATGCGGCTGGCATAAAATACATGCTTCTGTACCCTGTGAGATTGAAGGTGGTGCACAAGAGCAAAATGCATTTTTTTGATTCTCCAGAAGCAACATGGCTGGACCTGCAGGGTTGCCCGGAACAAGACCCGGAGCAGGCGCAAAAGGAACACAATAAATGACTGGTACACTGTATGCATACTTATAAGGCGCAGTGCGAGCACCTTAGTGGTGCATAGATGAAGATTGATACTGTTGGGTGCGACTAAATATGGCTAACATCTTGTTAAGATACCACTGTCTCGAACAAACTTTAAAGACTGGAATATAGCAATAAGTAAACATGCGTAAATTGTGTAGCTACGCGCAGTTAAACTGAAGCGAATAGGAGCGGCAAGGCGAAGCACCCTATCCCCCCCTCCCCCCCCTCCGAATTATAGTTGTAGTAGTAATAGGCTAGCCACTAGGGCGGCCTCACCCTGCGGAGCTTCAAGTACAGGCAAAGGCCGGAAAGGGCTAGATGCGGGGGAGCCTGAGATGCAGGGATGGAGCTTGGCAACAGTTAAGGGAGTGATGTTGGGGCAGGGATGGGAGGCGGGGAAATGGGGAGTTTGGGGTGTTTTTGGTTAAGGGGAGTTTAAAATTGAGTAACAAGTCTATGCGGATTGGAATGGAACTTAGAGGCAGACTGCACCTGTGGGAGGTGGCATGGAATTCGAATAGGCCATGGGAGACCTTAAAATAGTCACATGGAATGTATGGGGGCTCAACAGCTACTTAAAGAGTAACAAAGTTATTTTGTACCTGCGTAGGCAAAAAATAGATATTGCACTGCTGCATGAAACCCACCTCATACAAGAGAGAATGGATAAGATAGCTGGGAAATGGAAGGGAGTGATGGTGGGCTCATCATACTCTGCTTATGCGAGAGGAGTGCTTATTTGTGTGGTGCCACATGTCCCTTTCCAGCGATTGCCAGTTATAGCTGAGACGGACGGGAGATTGGTTATATTGAGGGGACTGGTGGAAAACAGGGAGATAAGTATAGTCAATACGTACGCCCGGAACCAGAACACAGCGGCGTACTTTAGAACATTGTGTAATAATTTGAGCGCATGTGTGGGAAGCGCGATGATCTGGGGAGGGGACTTTAACTGCGTACTGAATCCAAGGGTGGACAGACCGGATGGGAAGATGGATAGACCGGCCCCTGCGTCCAAGGCGCTACAGGCATTGCTAATGGACTTTGGCTTGGAAGATGCATGGAGAGTGAGACACCCCCAGGAGAGACAATACTCGCACTATTCTGCCCCACAGCAGTTATCCACGAGGTTGGACTATGTCTTTACCTCGTCTGAAATGATAGCGGAGATCATGCAAATAGAGTACAACGCTAGGACCACTCGCCCCTGATTCTTGAATGGCAAAACTGCCCCCCCGAGAGCGAGGATCCCGACCATGGTGCCTACGAGCGGAAACACTGAGAGACCCCTTCTTTAGGGAGGACTTGAGGGAGGAGATTGTGAACTATTTTGAAACAAACACTGGGATTGTGGACTCGGCGGGATCACTATGGGAGGCCTTTAAAGTAGTGATGAGGGGAGTAGCCATAGCAAAATCCAGGGGCCTACAAGGTGGGATTCTAGCTGACCTACGGGAGATGGAGGTGAAACTGGAGGAGGCTTTGAGGGGTGGGGATGATACAGCAGATAAGGTGGAATTGACACTCAAGCTACAGCAAAAATGTGTAGAATACTGGGACAGATTACGTAACCTCAATTATAAAAAAATATGCAGAGGGACAGCATGCGGGTGGTGATAAGCCGGGGAGACTTTTGGTGTGGTTATATAAGAGCGAGACTCCCAGAGTCACAATCAGGACCATAGAGAGAGAGGACGGTAGCGTACCAGACCCCCAAGAGGGAGTCAATCAAGCATTTATGGACTATTATGGGGTATTATATGGAGATGATGGCGGAAGTAGTCGCCCTATGATGAGAGAAGCGTTGGAGGACATAGGATTGCCAAAGATAAGTGAGGAGGAGAGAGAGGAACTAGATGCACCAATTACCTTAGAAGAGCTAGGGGTGGTGGTGAGGCAGCTGCCTACTAGCCAGACCCCGGGGACTGATGGACTCCCAAGTGAGTTTTATAAAGTGTACATAGAAGAGGTCCTCCCCCCCCCCATTGCTAAAAATGCTAAACGAAGCATTTGAGACGGGATGCTTGCCCGAATCATTGAGCGAGGCTGTCATAATACCGCTCCCAAAGCCCAACAAGCCTGGGCACAGCTGCGGCTCCTACAGACCCCTGTCGATGCTGAATCAAGACAGCAAGATATTGACAGCTGTCCTAGCAAATAGGCTGATGAAGGTCATTAGCAAACTAATACACCCAGATCAGACGGGCTATGTCCCATACCAATAATCATAGACGGCTCCATAGAATTGTTGAGAAGGGTGGCGAAAATGATGAGGATATGGCGATTGTGTCTTTGGATGCAATAAAGGCCTTTGATTCAGTTAACTGGCCATCGCTGCTTGCGGCCATGGAGTGTTATGGGTTAGGGCCTGGATATGTAAGGTGGGCAAAGATATTGTATAGCGAACCACTGGCTAGGGTTAAGACAGGATCTGTGATATCGGGAAGATGGCAGCTCAGCAGGGGCACCAGGCAGGGATGTCCGTGGTCCCCAATGCTCTACATATTGGCCCTGGAAGCTCTTGCAATATACTTGAGACAGCAATATGGCATCATAGGCATTGAGGTCAAGGGGGGGGGGAGAGACATCTGATTTCCCTGTACGCTGATATGTTGCTATACTTGCGATACCCAGAAGAAAATCTCCAGTACATTTTGGAAGTGATGGAGAGATTCGCTGGGTTGTCCGGTAAAGCGGTGAACCCCCAGAAGTCCAGCATGTTCCCATTGGGGAGGTACATGGGGATCCCAGCGGAGTGATTGCCTGTATTGCAGGTACCATGGGCGGTCAGTACATTTCGGTATTTAGGGATCAACATATACCATAATGTGGAAGAGGAGCATAGGTGCAACACTGAAGTAGCTATTACAAAAATTGAGAAGTGCATGCAATTCTGGGCCAGGTTACCCTTAGCAATGATGGGCCGGGGAGCAATGCTAAAGATGGTGGTTCTGCCAAGGCTTTTGCACTATTTCGGGAATATACCGTACCTGATACCTAAGAAGTTCTTCACCAAACTGAATAACATGTGTAGGGATTTTTTGTGGCATGGCACACGGAATATAGTGGCGTTATGGAAGCTACAGAATTTCCATGACAAAGGGGGATAAAACTGCCCAATTATGAGGTATATTATGTGGCAAGCCAATTGCAATACATCGCCAAATGGCTTTCTGATGAGGAAACCTCGTAATCTAGGCTGTTTGGGCGAGATTGTGCACCATTTTACTTGAAAGAAATGATGTTGGCACCCAGGGCGGAAATGATGGGGCGCCCTAAAATGCTGCTATTAGGGTGGAAGATATGGCGCACGGCATGCCAGATGATGGAGAACCCGACCCCATGCTCTCCGCAGGTGCCACTGGTAGTATTAACGGGGGCAGAGGTGCAGCTAAGCGTGACAATCGGGAGCCACTGGGAACCGGTTGGGGTGGCAACAATGGGAGACATCTGGCGGGAGGGCTCTAGTATTACTTTCAAGGAGCTGCAAGAAGAAACTGGGTTGCACGAGGGCCAGTACATTACATATTACAGAATAGTGCAGCGAATTAATAGAATATGGCCTGAGACAGTGCTGGAGGAGGAACCAGATGCCACCATAGATACGATATGACATAGCAGAAGGGGTCATGATATTTCCAGAATATATGAAATGTTGATGTCTAAAGTGGGGAAGGAAGTCACGCAGTTGAGGATGGACTGGGAAATAGAAGTGGGTGCCCCGATGGAGGATGGGATGTGGGAACGGGTGCAGGGGTATCATAAGAAGGTGTCTAGGAATGCGAGACTGAAACAGTTACAACTATGTTATGCATAGGGCATACATGACACTTGGAGGATATCGAGGTTTGAGAATGCAGGACGGCAGGCATGCCCCAAATGCGATGAGGAGAATGCGGGCATGGTTCATATGTTCTGGTCATGCCCGGTCATTGAACGTTTCTGGAGTGCAGTAAAAGAGAAACTGGAGAAAAAAGGGGTTAAGATCATAGTGGACACAGTGTGGGCCTGTTTGCTGGGGGGGTTCCCAAGATCACGGAAGCTCAAGCATGTGAGTAAATTGAAGGACCTAGCTTATGTGCTTGCAAAAAGGAGAATAGCCATGGGTTGGAAGACCTGCCATATGCCAAATGTGGAGGTGTGGTGGAGAGATTTACAAAAATGGGGCGAGACAGAAACCATGGTGTGGCAAGAGGCTAGTAACGCAGTGGGGGAGGAGGAGACTGAGTCCCTGATGGCCTGGAAACTTGATAGCCGAGCTGTTTGGGTCGATTGAAGACCTGGCAGACGCTATAGAAGGGGAGACCGTACCACAGGTTGCAGAAACGGAAGGTTAAAAGAAATAGACTCGTAAAGGGGGGGAGGGAAAGGGAAGCAGCAACTAGAAATTATGGCTGTATATTGAAGCGGTTGAAGTTCGCCCTGCTTGTTTGGTTTGTATTGTTTTGTTGTGTGAATAAGTTAATAAAAAACTAAACTATCGAGCGCAAAGAGGATATCAGGCCGGCCACTCAAGAGGCTCTGCTCTCGGTAAGTCCACTCTGCGTTATAATTTAATATATGAAGTAATGCCATTGCCTTTGTGAGCCTGCATGATGTCCCTATAAGAAATTGAAAGAAGTGCTTTCTGAGACTGACGGGGGCTTTTTTTTGCCAGCACAATGTCACTCTGAGTCAATGAGCTTCCCCCTCTCAGAGCCTCTACGCTGCCCCTCTTGAAGTCTGATGTGATATTGCCCAGATCACACATGTTGGTTAAGGGGGGATATAGAGTGCCTAGATGCACAGTCGGTCAGTAATGTGAGGCTAAGCCACGTCTCCTTCAAAAAGTTTAACTGTATGTAAACCTTGGCTCAGCATTAAACTCTGCACACCTCCCAGCCAGCCCTGGTTATTATACAGCAAAATATTAACGCATATATATGTTTGGCTTTTTACATGTAGATAAGAGAAACACTGCCAGCATTTTTTTGTTTTTTTGTTTTATTTGCTTGTATAGCGCACTGAGCCAGAGGGTAACTGGGTGCTTTTCTTAAGGTACATGTTACAAAGTTATACATATATACAGGTAAAATGAATTATACATTGGAATGTGCAGGACAATAATATTTACAGATATATACACAATATATAGATTTACAGCATGTACAAACGAGTTGGGATCATAAGAGCTAGTAGAACTGCCCCTGGCTTAGAATGGCCTAAGAGTAGGATCAGGTCGGCTCTAGGCATAGTCGGGTGGGAGGCAAGGGTCTAGAGATCACGATAGGTCAGATTGGATAATATAAGTTGTTTAGTTTGGTTGCGAGAATAGCCAGCATTTTGTTTTGTTCCGAAAAGAGAGGAACACAGTGTCAGTTTTTAGGTTAAGTGCGAGTTTGTTCCAGGTCTTGGCAGCTAGCACAGGGAAGCTGGATCCCCCTGCTGTGTTTAATTTAAAGGAGGGAATGTTTAAGCAGTGGGAGTAGATAGATCTGGTATGCCTTGTGGATTCTCTTCTGGAGAATTTGTTCATCAGATATTTGGGCACTGAATTATTGAGGCATCTGTGGGTGATCATGAGTGTTCGGAAGGTGATCCTGTCTTGGATCGGGAGCCAATTGGTGTTTTGTCTAGTTTGTGCGATGTGGCTAGAACACAGAATGTTGAGTGCAGCCCTGAGAGCATTGTTTTGCAATACCTGAAGTTTGTGAAGATTCTTTTGACTGATGCCCTTGTAGAGAGTATTGCAATAGTCCAATTTGGACATTATGAGGGCTCGGGCCAGCGTGAGACAACTTTTGGAGTTTAGAAAATGAGCTTGTGAAATGTTTTTGGAGACTGATCTCTTCCATGACCCCATCCCCTACACCCTTTGTTAATATTTACGAGGTTAACATACATAGTAAAGGTAGTCTGCTTTACTTGTATAAACCACAGCCAGGAAGAGACTGTGTAATTATAAGGGAAGGGGCAGGGGACCTTCTCCTAGCACCCAAACATGTTTTGCTCACAGGACGTTTTGTACATTACAAATGAAAATCTCACCAAATGCTTTTAGCATTTCAAAAAATGCATTTGTACCTTGTGTCATGCCAAACTGCGTAAAATGTTTGCTGCTTTTAACCTGAAAATACTCAAACAAGGGTCCGAAATTACTGTTTGGTGCATTGTGGATTTTCAGTCCTATGGAAATAAAACATGGCCACCCATCACACACAACCAGGGTCTATTGTCTGTCACCTTTGCTGGGAGCGCGGGGACACCTCATTGACACTTTATCCTACCTGTAATATAAAAACCCACACTAACTAATGATCTGTCTTTATGATCAGTGTCCTATTATACACTTATCAAAAGAACACAATGACAGTGCAGTGATTTCAGTTTCAGATAGTTTGAAGTACATAGAATGGAATTAAATGTGGCTTTTAAACATTTGCTATGATATGATATGGCATTTGTAACGCGCCTATACACAAGTGTTTCAAGGCGCGACGAGGCAGGGAGGGGGGAACAAGGGGAAGACAGACAACGATCCTACTAGGCCAGGTGTCATTCAGACCGCGCAAGTGCAGGGGTAGGGGTAGGGGGAAGGGGAAAAAGTGCAAAGGGAAGGGGGAGGGGGGGGGAGTGCAGTACAAATAAGTAGAATAGAAATAAAATATTAAATAAATAGGGCCAGCTGGTGGCAAGTGCAAGGTAAGTGCAGAGAAGTGCTTGGATGTTACTATTAGTTTAAGGTCAACAAATGATGTCAATCTCCACTGGAATACACCGGGGTGGTTGTAGGTATTGTCAGGTGCTGTGCGGCAAAGGACATTCAGGTTGCCCTTTTTTGCATATGTATTGACATCACAAAAAATTATCTTTCAATGAGTGACCTAATTCTTTCATACTAGAGGCAACAGAGGAAGTCAGTTTACTGATGACATCTTGCATGCAATGTGACTAAGAACCACATAACTTTTTGATATGCATTTATAAATTGCCGCTGACGAGGGGTGTTGCTAGGTCTGGAAAAGAACTGGGACTATGCTAATGTCAGGATTGTCGAGACTCTGGGCTAGCTAGTCTTTTGATTGTAGCCCTTGAGCTTCTATCCGGGGCTAAAACCAAAAAACCCAGATCTATAGCCCCTTCAGCCCCCCCCACCCCCCCCTCAGCAATGCCTCTAGCCACTGACCTATACATGAAACACAATACCATGAATAAGCCTTTTTTTGAATAGCATACACCATACGTGCCTACATATCTATTCCATTCAACAGATGCTAGTCTAGTCCTGGTTTAACTTCGTATTCTCGTACTTATAGTCCTGGTTTTTCCCATTTTATAAATCCTGGACTACTAGTCACAGATTGCAAAATTAAAAGCAGGACTGGAATTGCATCTCCCTAATAGAATGGATAATGTTGACATGTATGGTACAGCGTGAACTCAATACCTTCTAGGCTCTTCTAATGTTGGCAGATCAAATCATGTGAGCAGGATCAAACACTTTGTGGGGAAACTGGGATTTGAGACCATTATGTAACTTCGACACTCAAGCACATATATGCTCATGTCTGATTGGTAGAAATAGGTGGTTGTGCCTGGATTTTAAGAATACTCTGTTTTATAGAAATTAATTGAAAAAGTGCAACACGACAAATCCTTGCATACATATTGCCCATCACAGTAATTGGTGAGTGCAGCTTTGCCAAATTGAAGCTCATACCTCCCATCAACAATGAAAGCCTGACATACCTGACTGTTCTATCATTTGAAAATGACATTGGCCATTCTCTGATTCTATCTGATGTCGGGCTTCCATGGGCAAAGTCAAGAAAAGTTACTTTTTCAAAACATAATACAGATAACATTCTAAGATTGTGACCTATGATCTAATGTATGCATTCTGTATTGCATTTCTTTCAAGTCATTAGAGTGCCATATTCACAGCATTTGTAACATGCAATTTGTGTCATTTTTGTGGTTGGAGCGCCAAGGATGCTTTCTGCCTGGGGTGGAATCTGGGCTAAGACCGGCCCTGTGCACTCAAGTGGCAGGAGAAGCTTGTGCCTGGACCAATTACCCAGCAGTGCGAGGTTCTCTCAAAATCCATCCAGGATGTGTATAAACCCAGTGGGCCAAAGAGCCACAAACGAACCCCCAGACCCCAAAAAGTCTGCTCCAGGGAAAGCGATTGGCTGATACAGGAGTGCACGTATCAACTTGGATCCTCGGATCCTGCACTGCAGTATGCTTTCTAAAGCTAGTTTGCGGCCCCCTCCCATATGTCCTGACACCTGGGAGGGTGAAAGAATGTCCCAGAGAGGTGGAATACGCCCCTTGGTAGTATGGAAACAAATAAACGAGACAAATTACAAATGAAGTGTGGCTCAGACCCACTGGAAAAGGCACATCTGGAAAGTATGGCACAAATAACAGACGATTGAGCTCCACCTAGGACGAGAAGCTAGCGTGCATGGTCCTCATGCCAGGGGGGCATGTCCAGAGCTGCTGACCGTGTGCCTATCCAGCTCAAGGGGGCGTGCCTATCCAGCTCAGGGGGGCGTCCCCACCCGGGGCACGGCAGAGTGTTGTAGTGGGCCTGTTACTATAGGGAAAGACATAGTGTCTGCTGGACATTGAACAGTGGCAGAGCAGGGTGGGTCACTGTGCCTGGGGCATGGTGCAGCCCACCAGCAGTGTTCAGAGGTTCAAGTGACCTGCGCACAACTGAAGGCCTCCTAGTCATACACCACTCTAAAAGAAAAAAAACTCTCTAAAAAGGCTTTGTTAAATTTCAACCTTTTTTTTAGAAAAACCTTTGAAAAAAACCTTAGTTGAAGCAACCTTTACTTGACCATGCAAAACCTAAAAAGAACTGCTGGATAGGTACCCTGGCATTGCCATCACCCTGAGATCCAGAGCCTACCCCCGGCCTTTCCTTAGACCCACCCAGAGGTCCCGGTGGCTTCTGATTGATCACTGAAGCCCTCCTATGGACATCCCCTTTTGGTGTTGGTTTGGTAAACTTGGACTTCCTTTGCCCTGATGAAGAGTGTACTGCAGCTTGTGCACCTTGCCTCCTTGTAGACAAGTGATTCCCTGCTTGCTGCTCTGGCTGGCCCCGTTGCAACCCCCCCCCATTCCCCTTGTGTCCCCTCTCCGCCCTTGACTGCTCCCTGTTGCTCCAATCCCCCACCCTTTATCTGATGCTAATTTTGTAGCGTTACAAATAGTTTGCACAACTACACTGTTTCCAATTATAAATAACCCAATAAAGGGATTACCATTGTAACTCTTTGCCTTATATAAAATGTTTTTGTTAAACACTGATTTTTCTGCTTACTGCAATAAATAAAATATACACATATGTAGTGTCCTTATGCCTTCTTTTGAGGGACATCACAACGCAGGCGGTGGGTGAATGTAAAATTAATTTCTCCCTGTGGATCATGCTCCTTGTGCCAGTCCTTCACACTCCCCACTGCAAAGGTTGTTCCGATTCGATGAATTGGGTTCATTCTTATTTATCTACCCCCCCCCCTTGTCTTTATTGCAGGAAACATGGCTTGTCTTGTTTCAACCTCATTGATGAACTGCGTCTGTCATCTTGTACTTGGATGTGCAGCGTTTTGAGAAATGGTCTAAATGAATGTCTTGACTTTCAGGAACACCTCGTACTGCAGTAAGGTGGCCTTCCCACTGGAGGTATTGCAGAAAGATCCTGGTTCCTGCGTCAGCCAATCAGCAAAACCGGAGCTGGTAGAACTACGCTCGGGACATTTGGAGGTCATGACCTGTCCAGATATAGATGGATTTTATCCTCCGAATGTAACGCCCACCGTAACCTGGTACCTGGTAAGCATGGCATGATAGGACACCGAAGGGAGGGCTGACTTCTTGTACAGATCCTTTGTAGTCTCTGCTTTCATCTCGTGGGTCCATGAAATAGAATGAAGCAAACCAAGTTTGGACTTTTATCTGCTTGATGGAAATGGTTGCAAGGCACCTCCCCAGCCCTGCGATTGGCCCCTGCCCTCTAATTTCTACCCCAGTCAGTGCAAGGTTTGTCCTTCTGCCTCAGCGAGCGAGATGTCGCCTCTTCTCATCCCACACCCTTTTACGGCTCCCACTCAAACTATTTGATACTGAAAGTTGGAAAAAGGGACCTTTTTCGGTTGGCGTCATTTAACTAAAATTCCAAGTTTTGTGGACAGATCAGAAAAGTGAATGGTTTTTAGAAAACAAAATTCTTAAGGTTTGTTTTTCTCCCCAAAAGTAAATGTCTTCAAATACATGAGCTCACAACTCCCCCGCAAAAAAAAGGAAAGGATTTGGGAAGTTATCCACTATTTCATTCTCAGCAGTATTGGCGTCTTCCTCCGACGGGACCATGCAGTGTCCTGACTGTAGGACCCCAGAGGTGGAGATTCTAAAGAAACGTGGGACGATGATTCTTCCAGCCCCCTTTAGGAGGGAGGGATATTAACTCCAGAGAGATCAATGGGCACGCTTGAAGGGCCCAGGGAACTTTTCCAGCTTTCCAGCACCACAGTGTCTTGTGTAGGGCTGACCTGTGCACCGCTCCCCAATCCTTTTCATGGTCACTACATCATGGATGTTTGCTCCATTTTCGGTTATCTCTTGACGCTTTCTAGTGGCAACACCAGGTTGTGCCAGGCATCTATGGTGGAGAGAATGGCACAAAAAGCATTTTGTCTCTGCCTTTGTGTGTTATGGGTCCCTTTCTCTAATATACAATGCCCTCTCGAATGCTCACTTTAGATAAACTTCACAAGCTGCACTGCAGAGCCAGTTAATGCTTCATCCATCATATGTATCACAAGCCCCGCCCAGTGCTTCAACACTCTCCTCCCTATGCCCTTTTCATTGTTGCACAAGGGCCTCTCAACTCTGCCTACCCTTGTTACCCTTTGCTGCACTCCTTGACCAGACACCCCACTGGCTTCCGGTACACCAGGGCAGCTGCCCCCTGGATTCAGCCCCCCTCCCCTTGTATCAGGAAATTCCTCCAACCACACTCCTTTCTCTGTTCTTCCTGTGCCACCATGGCATGCAGCCCCTGAGCCGGGTCCACCCCAAGCAGCCCTGCACCCGTGCCCTACAGGTAAGGGGTGTATCGGCCACTTTAACTCCCCAGAAATAGGCAAATACCCTGATAAAATGAAAATAGGGAGCAAAAATACTCGCAGCAAAAAAACTGAAAACCGACACATAGGACCGTGTACCCCTGCCTTCATCCACACGGCTCCTATAATTACTGCCCGATACTGAGGTAAACTTTGTTTGTGTGTATCTTTTAATGTGCTTGAATAACTAAGTACAAATACATTATTACAAAACATTTCGTTTTCCAGCTAAACACATTTTTTGACTAGCTTATAAAATACTCCCATTGGCAATTGGAATTACTTGTGGACTCTCTAAAGATCATTTTACTCCCAACTTAATAAAATAGGGACTAAAAAATATGTTTTTTTCTCTCTGGCGCACTGCCTGGACCCATGCACTACGGTGGAAATAAGATGCTAGGGGGGGATCCAAAAGTCACTATAGGTCACCATCGATCCAGTCTTGTTTTCTCCATGACCCTGTTCTGCCATATCCTGGATGTATACATGATTTGGTCATTCTTTTCTAATTTTGCCTATTTCCCAAACCCTGTTCAAAAATATGTGGTGGTCGTATCGAATGATGCATTCCCTTTTGGCTTTTGTATGCCCGGACCTTAGTGTATTTCCAGCAAACACTAGTAAAACTACATGGTAAGTTGCCCACCTAGTCTAGATGGAGCTATGTGTTAAGGGTTGTGATGGCCAATTGGAGAGTACAATGGAAACTAGCGAAAGAAACCAAGGGTGTGTGGCCTGTGGTGCCCGCCTAAGCTAAAATGACCCCTGCAAAGCCCCCCCGCACTGATGCCTCCAACAGGTTAGGGCTTTGAAGCTCTGCATGCACGCACCTATTTCGGAGAACTAGGTAGTGGGACAAAGTTCTCTTTTTCTGGGGTAAGCAGTGGATTGGCCATGGAGGCCGGGTACAGCCGCATTTTGCTGGACCTGAGGACCACGTGGGGAGGACACCCTGGCCTACCCCACCTTTCCCAGCCCATGTGCCAGGAAGATGTCTTTGTGTATGAACCAAGATATTGTCCTTTAGTAGAAAGCGTTGCCAAAGTCAACCCATAATGGCACACTCTCTGGCATTGGTCCCACTTCCTCGGTGAACTAAAGAATGACTGCAACATGACCCCCTGTGGTTACATAGTTCAGAGAACTGTGTGAGAACGGGGAAAATTGTGCATGGAGATGCAGCCACCAAAATCCAGATGTTTACTCGGAGCCATTGCAGGGTGGGAAGGCACAGCAGCAGCCATCACACACGCTGCACAGGAGCCGGGCAATCACACATACAAAGCAATCGGATGAAAGCACACCTTAGAGTAAATAAAGGGCACTCTTTGGGGGTTGGTCTACATAGAGCAGCAGGTGGATCATTATGGGGAGGAGCAGAAGTGTGGAGAAGCGCACTGGAGGCGAAAGACTCGGAGAGGAGGAGGAGCAAGTTCGAAGAGAGGAAGTAACTTACTATGAATCAGCAGATGGAGACAACGGTGCGAGAGGAAGAACCATCTCAGGAGGGGGTGGGGATGCATCAAAGGAACGTACCATGACAGCTAGGGGCTGGGGGGTCATGGGAGAAGTTATCTGGTGTAGATGAGAGCAAAAAGAATACCATGGGGAACACGAAGAATCAGACTGGGGCGTTCACAACAAGTGGCCGTGATGAGCATCGGGACCAGGTGGTAGTGTTTAGGGGGGGGGTGTGGAAGAGGAGGAGGTGGGGCTGGAGAGGGAACCAGGAGGAGCTGGTGTCAGATGAGGTGTAGGCGGAGACATTGGTGGAGTGGATGGTAAGGAGATGCCTTGGAAGGCTGAGGTGTGGAGGGAAAGAACCACTGGCAGAACACAATGAGGATCCGGAGCATGGAAGTAGGTAGCAGGAGTAACAATCAACCGCTGAGAGGGTCACAGGCATGAGATCATTGCAGAGGAACAAGGAGACTGCCCAGAAGAGGGGCGGGAGCATCAGTAAGAAATCGCCCACACTAGCGCTATGAGGACCTTCCCGTCCACCCATCTACCAGGCCAGAAAACCTATGGAAGGCTTTGGCACCCTAAGCTTGATTCCCCCCACCCCCTTCCCCCCACAATTCCTTCCATTGCTTTCCCAGATCTGAATATGGCACAGTGGTATCTGCCCCCCTTCCACTCCCGACCTCACGAAAGGAAAGTGGAGGAGAAACCTACCAGTTTTGGATACTGTAAAGACATTGGTGGGTGAACGGAGCCCCCAGGTCTATTTTTTTTTAGAAGTGTCACCCAGCAAATGTACTCTAAGGGAGCGCATGTTTGGCCTGCGAGAAGACAGGTTGCGCAATCACCTCACCCACGTTGATAGTGCAGTGTGTGTATTGCACCATAGGTAAACTGGGCGCCAATTTGAGTTTCCCTGTGAGATCACTAACCCTGCTCTTAGTCATTGGTGGGCGGTGGCCAACTTGTAATTGGCAGCTGTGTCTTCATGCTTAATATGTGATCTAGAGAGTAAGGACACCACACCTGCCCCCATTGCTCAGTGCAGTGACTGCGCGTGCAACATGCCCCGGTCACTTGTAAGTGGAGGCTGCGTGGCAAGAGGCAGCAAGGATCTGCAGAGCATTTAGCGGTTAAAGTCAATGTAGAATTGTTGCTGCAGGCAAGTTTTTTTTTTTTTTTCTGTAAAATTCATCAATTGTAGTTAGGCGAGGAAGAGTTCAATTTTCTGGTTGGGTTGCTGCAATCATTGCCTCAATTGAAATCTAAATGTAAATGATCAATTAGCCAAACGATGCGCAGCGCCTGGCGGAGGCGATTTAGCTGTCATACGCCTGCTTGATAACTAATAAAAATACTATATTGCCTTTCTGTTTAACTTGCGCTGCGCCATTAATCAGGCTCCAAAACAAACCGATCATGCAAATTATACGAGTCTTTAGGTTTTTTCTTTTTTCATATTCCTGCTGCTCAGAGGAAAAGTGCTTGGCAACGTGGTGATTATCCCAATGCACCTTTAGTCTACTGGAAAATGAACCAGCTGCGCCTTCGAAGAGTGGGTGCGATGGAGCGGCAGCGGTGCCCTGCGTGCCCCCTACTAGCGATGGCTGAAGGATTTTGCTGATGTAAATGTAGTGTGAGGTTAATTATGACCCTCATCTACACGTTGGCATCAGAGTCTACTCTAGATGCCTCTTCACGTTCCCTCCGGATCTTCACTCCCCCCGGGGGGGTTGGGGGGGCATGAGGATCCAGACCGTCAGTACACAGCAGCCTGGGTTGGGTGAATGCCTGCTAGGATTGGCAGATGTGTGTTGCCAGCATGCGGGCATGGCCTCATGGTGCTGAGCTGACGAGACCTTGCACAGAAGCGGCCTTCTCTGGGAAGCATCAGGGCTCTGTTCTGGTGTTGCCAGGATTTCGAGGTGTTGGTCAACCTCTAGTGGCCCTGGCATACCCATGACGATGGGCACGTGCCTACCAGCAAGTGTTCCTCTCTCCCTCCTTTGTATAAACTGTGCCCTCAACCAATAGCCGCTGTTTGCCCTCCTGGGCTAAAGCCTCGAGCCTTGGCAGGCTCCGCCATCTCCTTCTCTGGCTCCTGCCAAATCTGCCCTCAGACTTAAGACGCCGTCTCTTTCTCAACGCGGTCTTGACTGCCCTGTTTGCTGCCTCCACTGAACGGCCTCAACAGGGCTTCTCATTACCGTGAGTTGGTTTTCCAACGTCTCCCCAGATTGGTTCCTTGTTGGCGTCCTTCTATGCTCGCTTCTGGATTGGCTGTGCCCTGGTACTCGTGGTTAATATTTTTTCGGAGCATGCACCTCTCCTGGAACTTACTGGCACCCACGTGTGCCTCAGCAGGAGAGCTTGTGTGGCTGCTCATAACCCGTGCATCCGTCCATTTTGGACCCCTTACATAGCAATGGCTCATTCCTCCTTTTCCCCCCCCAGAAAAGCGTGACATGAGCCTTGCTTAGTTTTTTGGCATAAAAGGCTGCAGATTTATTTTCCACAAAATCATAAAACATACTGCACACATTAGTGGAAATACTTTGGAAGATGCGGCGACTGCTCCGTGTCCAAAACCTGCTTCCCCCTTGCTTTCCAAAAGTCCATCATAGGCCCAACTCTCCCAACCCTTTGCGCCTGAGCCTCGCCTGCCCCTGCAGGTATCCGTGGGCGGGGAGAGTGCCGTTTCCTTGGGGGAAGCTGAGCCCTTGTTGTTCCCCCCCAGACGGCCCTGCCGTTTTAGGCTCCCAAGGGGCGCTGGTCTGGAAAGGGCGAAGACCCTTCCCGCTTTCTCCTGGCTCATCCGGAGTCTGTCTCTTGTGTTTGGTTGCCCAAACACCGCCACGCCACAGGTGGGTTACCGCCCACCGTGGCTCACCGCCCACCGTGGGTCCCCCCTGCTTCCTTCCTCACATTTCTTGGATTTCTGTGCAAAGGGTCCAGAAGAATATCTCCAACCCCATTGGTGACAAATGTACCCCAACTTCCATAATATACTCAAGGGAATTAAAAATAATCAAGCCGTGACTGCTCTGGCAAAAACCCTCAGAGGCTCCCTTTCCCAGTCTTGTCGGGTCAGCACCACCCAGACATAAGGCCAATATGTCCGTCTTTTGCTGTTTCCCAGGCTATCTGGCACCTGCCCCTGCAGCTGCGCCCCTATCAACCCCGGCACCCCACCCATCCCAATCTCATTTCCTCCAGGCTGCTGCTGGTGGGGAAAGAAGGTGGCATGTCGATTTTAAGTTCCTTTCGGCCTGATGTACCTCCTCACACCCAGGCCTCCTTCCCCCATGCCACCCGATGAGCACCAATTTTTAGAGATTATTCAGTGGAACTTAAGATGCTAAGGCCATGTCTGCTGTACTTCTGCCCCTGCCACCTTTCCCTCTTGCTCCGCCTTAACCAGGGTGTGCCTGCTCTGGGACACTTTTTCCATCTGTCCCCTTTCCATCCTGCTCCGCCTTAACCAGGGCGGGCCTGCTCCGGGACCCCTTTTTTCCTCTGTCCCCTTTCCATCCTGCACCGCCTTAACCAGGGTGAGCCTGCTCCGGGACACTTTAAAGTTAGAATTTCAGGCACCACCTTTGCCTTACTTCCCCTTTCCCAGTCCTCTCGCCCCACAAGAATCCGTGGTCTTGTGCCGTCTTTCCTTATTGTTACATTTCCCAGAGTTTTGAGCTGGATTCTACTATGGGGCTCTGTCCCTACTGCTGACAAATGTCTGCCATCCACTGGTTTATACTACGGGGAACTTGGGTTGAACCGCCCATGCCTGCCCTGTGCAATACCTTTCCAAGAGCTTTGTGCACCTTGTGCCCAATTGCCATCCACTGGGTTATACTACGGGGAACTTGGGTTGCACCGCCCATGCCTGCCCTGTGCAATACCTTTCCAGGAGCTTTGTGCACCTTGTGCCCAATTTCCAGTGACATTTCCTCAGCCCCGTGCTGGACCGGGCACTCACTCTCTTGTATATTCAACCAGGGACTCCATGTTCCACCCTTAGCAATTCATCTACCCCTTTACTGGACTAATGCTCCCCCCACCTTAATCTTGCTCCACCTGCTGTGAGCTACCAACCGGGTGATTGCCTGTGCTGGACGGGAGGAGCTGCCTTTATAGTCCCTTGTTAGACCTGTACCTCTGCATTCATTTCCCCCTTGTCTCAGCCAGGTACCATTTTTTTCCTGTCCTGTGTGTACCGCCTCCCATCTTTCACTAGAGGGCTCCCCTCTCCCATTTTACTTAACATGTAAGGCAACTGCCATAACCAAGAAGACAGCCTCTCCTCAGGCGTACCTAGTGGTGCTATCCCACAACTCGCTCTATATCGTTACCTGCCTGCACACCTTTACCACTGATACTTGATCATTCTCATTGGTCAGGTGCAAGGCTGCGCTGTCCCTGCTACCTGCGCCTTTAAACACGTTCCTGCTTCTCTCGGTGTACCACCTTTCGTTTTTAAATTTCAAGTACTTGAGCCCAAGCCAAACTGTTCCCCCCTCGCATCACTTTGCAGCTTTGTTAAGTGTGTACGCCTGACAACTGGCCCCTTGTCCGAATTCATAATTGGGAATTTGAATTCCATTCATAATTGGGAAATGAAACCCATAATTGGGAATGCTCCTAGCGCCCTTTTCCATACTAGCCTTGTGGCGCTCCCACGCCCAACTGGCAAGAGGCATGCAATAATGCTCTTAGCGACATTTAGAAGTACGCGCCCCGTGGCGCTCCCCTTGCGCTGCCTCCCTCATACAATTTTCATGCGCCATGGCGAGTGCTGTACCTCTGGGTACTGTAAGGGGGTCAGGCCATTATGCTCATAGTGCCGTTAAATCATACCCTCCTCCTGGCACTCCCCTTTATCATGAACGCGTAATGCAATCGCGCTTATAGCGCCATACCTCTATCCCCACCTACAGCGTGAAGGAACATGCAACCCGCTTATAGCGCACTTTTGTACAACGGCCTCCACGCGCTGCCCCATATAATGGAACGGGTCCTGCCATACTGCCTGCAGCGCTATTCTGTAAGGATAACCTTGCGGCGCTCCTACACCCACTGGACAGAGTCATGCCATACTAAGTTACCAGGGGGAACCCCCAATTGCCCTTAGGGATCCCCGTTTCTTCAACCCATCCCGTCCAGGAGAGGCAACAGAAGCCACAACTCCTTCCCCAGCTGAGCTGCACAACCCATACATTAGCATCGCTCAATATGTTCCCGTACCCATTACCCTAAACAACGCAAAGGGCGAAACTATGGAAGCATATACAAACAATTAAACCAAGAGTGAATGGATGATGCAGAAATACGGTATACCACTAAAGTGACGAGCTGACCTGCCCTCTTTAATGTTCTTGCGCACGAAACAAGGTGGCCCTTTAAATTTCCTAGTAACCCACCTGGTGTGCGTTTTCCGCGTGGTACCCGTGTTTAACCAATTAATGGACCGACGCTGCGCCCTAACCCTGCGTGATCTCTATTGGCAGCCTCACTTCCCTTTCTGCTGCAAGCCTGGTTGGTATGTGTCGCCCAGCCAATTTCATTCTGATCTTTGTAGTCCCCAACCGCGGGGATGGCCAAAGCCAGGCTCTTTTATTCTCTAGTTCTATTGTTACAACCCCCAACGGCGGCTTCTACCCGGCATTCAAACTGCATAGCGTATAAACGACGCTCTGCGACGAACTCCCTTGCATCAAATATGACCGGCGACCTGTTACACAGGGAGCCCTGCATGCCCTTATCCTAATTCATCGTCCGTTCATTAATGAACCTTGCTGCCAGGTCCCAGCCCCCATGGACGTCTCCTGGTCAGTAATACGTGCACCGTAAATTGCCTGGCGATATGTGCAGAGGCCCTGAACTCCTACTCCTAATATTCCTGCATCTGCGGGCCAATCCCTTAAAACACCTTGAGCATAAACCTGCACCCTGTATGCCCGCCCTAAACCAGTCAGCTACCTCATCCTAAAAAGCGCGCTCTGTACCTTGTTTATAAGCGAATAACTGCCATCTTTGTTTCTAAAGTGTGGCGCGAACATTCAGAAAACTGCTTACTCACTTGGTGACCGTAAGCATAACCTGCCCCTGGATGCCCCGTTCTAATCAGTAAGTTAAATCATCCTAACAAAGTGCGCCAAGAAACACTTGTGTATAGGCGTGTTATAAATGCCATAACGGTTTCTTAATGTGCGGGGCGAAAATTAAATAACCATTAAATAACTGCCGTGCATGCAACCAACAAGTTGACCACCAATACAACACAGCACAACCGCTTTGTAAGGATACCTGGCCGCATTTCTAGACCCCCCAATATTTGTGTATGACATATGATAGTTTGTTTACAATGCGCTTAATACCCCGGGGTTTCTGAGCGCGGACCGAACCTGGAGTGCTTGGTACCATCGCCCTTCCAAGGCGAGCACTTTGTCCCCAAAGCTATCCTCCACCTCTTTATAAAGTATGACTGCAGCTTTAAAACCCTCATCGGCCAACCTTCACACTGCTATGCCAACAACAATCACCTCCCTGTACCTGGTGTGGACACCCCGATCGCAACTGCAACATTTCCCCCACTGTGTGACCAGAGTGGGTATACAATCAGTACCCCTAGCCCGACAACCAAAGGTGCAATATGCAACTTACACCGCAAGTTCTGCTGCCGCTACTATTTATGTGCGAAATGTGACATTGAGAAACGGCCTACTCACTTGGCGACCTTAAGCATATACCTGCACAATGGTTGCACCGGCCTACACCAGTAAGCTAAATCATCCTAAAAGCGTGCGCCATGAAACACTTGTGTATAGGCGTTTTACAAATGCCCTATGGGTTTCTTAATGTGCGGTGCGAAAATTCGGGAACCACCTAATCCCTGATCGACCTTAATCATAAACCAGCACAAAGGATGCACCGCTCTAAGCCTTTAGGCTAAATCACCATAAAAAAGTGCACCAGGAACACCTGTTTATAGGCGCGTTCTGTTAGCTTGCCCGTTGCATGCGCCTTGCACCCCGTGCATGGGAAACACCCCCCAGAAAATGCATCATATTTGCACGCCTCGCGCCCTGATGTAGACAAGCATGCTGGCAACTGCACATGGGCAACTATCTTCCTATTGCCCTTGTATCACCCTTGTGGCTGCCTACCCGCGGGGCAAAGCAGCCCCTAGCCAGCACATCCTTAAGTTACTGCGACTAGGCCTGCGTCCAGACCGATGCACGTAACCCAGCCGGCCATAACCGCATACCTTCGAATCACCCAGCATGCTGAATTCACATTCCTTGACTTTACTTAGACATTCTTCAATGCAAACATTTGAAACAATTAACCGCGAGGCGTGCATCTTAACCCCCCCCCACAGTAACCTTAACTGCATTGCTTCCCCGGACGCTCGCTAAATGCCTCTGCATAGCGTCTACGCTTACAGCTTACATATCTACTTTTAAATCACTTTCTGTAACGGAGTGGCTTGCGCCTTTTCTCCGTGCCGCTTCCTAATCTTCCTGGACCCGCATGTGAGGAAAGGAAGCCACAGATTCAAACCTGCTTTCGCCTTTAAAAGACCACCGTTTCTCGCTTCCGACATCCCCCCACCCCAGTTCCCTGGGGAGTATAGCAGTAACTGACTGCTGATACCGTCCTGCCTGCACGTCTCCTTAATTATCCCACGTCCGCCCTGCGTGGGATTAAGCTGCACGAGCCGCAACCACTCAGTGCCCAGCCATTTACCTCTTTCTTTGCTCAAGCTGCGCCATCTCCATCTCCCGCTCCCGTGAACTGGGCAACACCTTCTCTGGAACCTCTGGAACTTTCCATACCGGACCTCTTCCTTCACTGGGGTAACACGAATCTCCTCGCCTGGTCACAGCCCCTCGAAAAACTAAGTCCTCGGTGGCAGGCGGGCGTCCCACGCCAAGGCTGGATGATGCCTGCAGTGGGAACCCGCCTGCTTTAAAGGGGGGGTTAACACCGCCCCTTTCCATTGTCCCCCTTCCGCAGGCTTTTTCTCCCCCTTTGCCGCGCTCTTCTCATTTCCGCGGGCTTTCCCCGCTTTTGCCGCGCTCTGCCTTTCTTCCCCTCCTTTGAGGAGGGGGAGGGAGATTTAGGAGGAGGACACCGCCCGGGTTATCAGGGTGCCTCCTCCATTTTCTGATTTCTTCGTCGACACCTGGCATTGTGAGCACCTTTCTTCTTTCACTCGAGTTACATACTGGGAGCCACCTGGAGTCTGACGGGGAGTCTCCCGCTCCCCAGCCCCCCCCCATATGAAGCTGACATGGCTGAGTAGGGGGGAGAGACTCTAAAGAGTTTGGCCCCATGACTTCTCTTACTGGCAATATTGCATCGCACCAATCTGTGCCCATTTGCCTCCCTGGGCATTCCCACAATGTGACTTCACCAGTCTCTCTCATCTGTCCTCTAGGGAACACTTCCAAAAGTGCAATAGTTGAAGCTCTACCGCTTCATCGCATGCCACTATTTACTCTGATGGAGAATGGCATGGAGTGGTACATCTTTCATTTACTCTCGGCCCAATGGGAAAGATGACCTCATTAGTATTCAGTAGATCTGTTTTCAAGTTGGGCTCCATGCATGGCTTGGTGGTGAGACAGTTGGCAGCGTGGATATTCCTGCCCACGTGCAGTCACCTACTACCAGCCGTCTCTGCTATAATCTGCCCCCACCCCCTCCCAGCCTGGTCACGCCTGCCCTTTGGCTCAGGCGGTGCAGGAGCTGGTTCACGCTCTTCCTGGGTCAGTTACAACTCACCCCGCCTGGCATCCTCCCTGCCCCTCCCCCCTCCATGGCGCTGCACTGCACCCCTAGTCCTCCAATCTGATTGTGCTTGGGACCGTTTGCGGAAGCACGTTGGCACTCGAGGCCTTGGCATCCCATACTCCATTCACTCTGTGAGACTAATTTCACCTGCAATGGATGGGCACTAGGACCCCTATACCACCCCGACCAGCACCTGCGCCATTTCCCTGATGCTACCTTGATCCCCTGTACACTTGCCCCCGTGTCCTTTCTCTGAGCCCGTCCTCACGGCTACTGTTGTGGCCCTTGAACCCATGACATTCCTATCTGAAGGCCGGTGGCACAGAGGACCCACTCACATCCTGGCAGACATGCAGCTCCTCGCAAGACCACTTGTCACGGTCCCAGCGCTCTGGGACTGTCCTGTAGCAGGACACAGACCGACGCCCTGCCCCACCCCCCTTTCATGGTGGAAGGGGGGAGAGGTGGAAGCATCGGTTGCCTGCAGTGTAGTCCCTTGTCTGAAGTCTTTGTATTTGGCTTTTAATTTTGTTGACAAGCCGTTTACTTTGCTAAGGGTGTTTGGGGGGTGACAATATTTGATTTCAAAAGCAGTAGTTGGTTTCTGGGCCTTGTGCGTGTCCCCAACTATATCATTTTTTAAAGATTAGATTTTGTAGCTCATTTTGTCCCAGGTTTTGCAACAATGGGCCTCATTACACGGATGGCGGAGAACCATGGCGCTATTAGCGACATGGTTCATGCCGGTAAAATACCGGCACCGCCTTGGCGGAAAGGGGAATTACCACCCCATTCCAAGGTTGGCGGGGCAGTAATTCCCCCTTCCACCATTGCCCTTCCCCATTCCCATTTTTGCCCCATAGGGCTCAATGGGAATGGGGAAGGCGCTAATTACGGTACCGCAAATTGCGGTACTGTAATTAGCTCCCTGGGTCCCTTTGCGGGTTGGTTTTTAACACCTGCAAAAAGCAGGCATTAAATCCCCCAACCCGCAAAGGGACCTCGTAGTAAGGCGGTAAGGATTTACCGGTACCGGTATTTTACCGGTACCGGTAAATCCTTACCACCATCCGTGTAATTAGGCCCAATGTCTTTCTTTCTTTCTTCTCGACTTCTGCTCAATTAGGATTTTTCAGTGTGCTGGATCTCTTGGCGGGTTGTAGGACTTTTTTAATGCAGGTCTCATTATATTTGAGAAGTTAAAGCCAGGCTTGGACTGGCCTATAGGGCAATAGGGCAAGGCCCGAAGTGCAGGACCAACATGGCAAGTGTGGGCCAGTCTTTTTGGTGAAAGTGGGGCTGTTTTTTTGGTGAAGGTGTGCCTGTGGGTCCGTTTGTTAGTTTTATTTTCTGCCTGTGCAGGTACATCATAACCTTATTTCTTATAGAGCACCTCTAAACATTAGCTATTGAGCCCCCTAAACATTCCAGGTGAATACTTTAAGGTCTCCCATAGCATATTATGTTCCCGCTCTTCCCCCCCCCCCCCCACAAGTGCAGTCCATGTCTCGTCTTTTCAGGGTGTAGGCCCCTACCCCAACTTAAACTTCCCCCAACCATTCCAACCCCGCCCTCCTCCCTTCCCAACCCCATCACACTCCCCAACTTCCCCCGCTCCCATACCCAACTTACCCTTCATCTCCCTATCCCCTCTACCCTTCCCCAACTGTTGCCCAGCTCCATCCCTGGATCTCAGGCACCCCCCGCATCTAGCCCTTTTCGGCTATTGCCGTACTCGCGGTTTGGCAGGGAGATATCGCGCTAGTGGCGGTCCTACTATTCTAATTCTCGGGGGTAGGGTATCTCCGTTCCGTTGCTCCTTTCTTCTAATCAAGTCCAGGGCACCTAAAGCCGCCCATATTGCATTGCACGGTCTATATTCCAGTCTCTCACATATTCTAATGTCTCGTGTTACAATGTCCCATCACTATGACTGCTGGCCTTGCCATCGTCATCTTTTCTGCCATCTCCATTTCCGGCTCCCCCTGCCCGCCATTTATCATACATGCCTATATAACCACTTATGGTGTTCATCTCGGCCTCGCTCCTCATCTTGTTCCAGACAGCCGTTTGCGGCAAGCCATGCCGCTGCACCCTCCGGGGTATCAAAGTACACCTTGCCTTTGTGAAAGATCTTGAGTTTTGCAGGATACAAGAGCATGTATTTAAATCCGTCTGTGCAGTCTTCTCTTGATCATCACATAGCTGTAGCGCTGTCTCTGTACCAGCATGGTGTAATCAGGGTATGCAGTGATGGTCGCCGATGCTCTTGTTACCGTCCCTCCTTTCCAGAGGAATTCCAAGATCTTCTCTCTGTCCCTGTAATTAAGGATCTTTGCTATAATTGCCCTCGGGGGGGGGGGGGGTGGGGAGACTCCGGGTTGCGGTTTCCTCATCGGGGCCCTATGTGCACGTTCAACTGCGAACCCCTGGGAGAGCTTGCTTGCTCCTATTTCTTGTATGATCATGTTCTCCACATAGTCTGTGGGGTCTTGGCCTTCCTCTCCCTCCGGCAGGCCGACCACACGTATGTTATTGCGTCTCACTCTCTCCTCGGCTTCTTCTGCTCGGTTTTCCAGGTTTGCCACCTGTTGCTTTAGTATGTGGACTTCTTTGGCATTGTTTACGCTAGTGTCTGTGTTGATTTTCACTGCGCTCTCCAGACAACTAGTTCTCTCCAGGTGCTCACATCTTGCCCCGGCAGATTGACCTCTATTCCAACCGCATCTATCTTCGTTTCCAGTGCGGTCCTCAGCTCTGCCATCGTTGTTCCCCACGAGGCCTTCAGTTCCGTGATGGCTGTTAGGATCAAATTGTTCTCGCTTGACGATGCCACTGCTGCAGACGCAGCAGCCGTACCCTGCGTTGGGGTGGTGGGGGACTGCTGTGCTTTAGCAAAGATATCCATTGTGGGTTGCTTGCCCTTGGTTTTGCCTCCCCTCACTGACATTTCCTGCTCTGGTTTTACCCCAACATCCGTTTCGTGCAACACGCAGGTCTTGCGTCTCCTCGCAGTTGCTTCCTGTGGCCGAAGGCATCCCGTGACGCAGCCCGTGCGCTGTTCCAGTACTTCTCTGCGCCAGATTCAGTGACTCCGTTCCCCTGTTCAGTCACTCGGCGGCCGCCTCACCGTAGCCGGTCCAGAGCAACCACCCTCATCATCTGTGCCGTTGTCGTCTCAATGTTCACTTGGTGTGTGCTCCTTGCGCGCCTTCCCTGCCCAGATAATGTTCTTAATTATTCCCCTATTTGATTCAGACCCTACTTTGGGGCCTGTGTGGTGTTGTGCCAGCCAGAGGGTTAAATGCCTGCTCTTCCTGGCTAGGGGCCTTGCAGAGGCTCCCAGCATTCTGCCATGGGGATACCTTCCTTCATTTCACCCCAACTGTGACCCTAGCTTACTTCCTCTCATTCACCGCTAGCGTGCTTCCCGCCATGGCGTGGCCCTCTGTCTCTTAGGGGGCCTTTGCCCTGCTGTGCCCAGTCCTTGCCTGCGTATAGCAAGCGCTGGCTCCTGTATCGGCCGTTGCCACCCAGTGCGCGCCTGCCACGGTGCCATCCTTATTGCCACTGTAAGTTGGTGCCTTTATCTCACGGACCTTTGCAGGGGTGTTGTCATGTTTTTTTAACAATGTTCCTATGTCGCTGGGGGGCACTGCCCTTGCATGCGTGGTGCCCTACAGTAGTACTATGGTCCGTGGTTCACGTCTCCTGCAGCATGGTTAATCCTGGATATTCGTTCCTGTCCATGTACAAATGTGCACCAGTCAGCCTTTTCCCTAGCGCTCTCGGCGCCCCGACTTTAGTGCCTCCGCTTATATATCTGCAGTGTGCGCACTCCCACTTTGCCACTTCTAGCACGGAGGCGCATACCTGGCCCAGCTCCCCGACTTGTGTGCCGGCTCAGGCGGGTCCTCGCTGATCCCCTGTAACCGCGTACCGGCTGCGCTATGTGCTCGTTCTCTCCTCACCATTCCCCACCAATGGCGCTGCTCCTTGGTGCCGGTGGCTTGGCCCCTACTTTGGTGTTCTTATACACGGGTCGTTCCCCGTGTCTGGGGTGCGCCGTCCTCATCCACTGCCAGCAGGCCGCAGCGCCGAGTCTCCGAGGCGGACTCGCCACAATGGGTCCTAGCTGCGCAGAGGTTATAGCAGGCCAGTCATTGGCCTTCAGTGCCTTCCTGTTTGGCAGCTCCAGACAGATTTCGCGTCTTGTGGTGCGCACTATCTTCAGTCCCTCTAATGCTCTGGCTCATCCCTTTGTTCTTCCACATCTGCCATCTTGGGGTGGTCCTCCTCGGGTCACGTCTCTTCGGTCATGTGGCCATATCTTGGGGCATGTTCATCCGTTTGACCTGAAGGTGACGACGGAAATACAGAAAGAAAATGGAGGAGGCACCCCGATAACCGGGGCAGGGGCCTTCCTCCTTCCGCTCTCTCGTCCCTCCTCCCCCCTCGGGGGCAGGGGAGAGGGCGGCAAGAGTTTCAAAAAGAGCGCCAATCGCAACAGGAAGCCCGTGAAGGGCAACAATGGAAAGGGGAGGGGCAAGGGCTTCATATGCAGCGGGCGCCCGGCACAGGAGCACTTGCAGCTCTTCCAGCAGCCGGGCGCCCGTCAACCAGGAGAGGATTTTGTTTTGCATCCAGCCCCTTCGGCAGAGGACGTCGCACGCCGCGGCAGGATTTCGTTTTGTTCCTGGTCCTGGTTCGTGTGGCTTGTTCGGGATGCGGTTTCCGTTCCATGAGAAGTGCGCAGGACGGCCGGTTCCAGTGAAGGAGGGGATGCCATTGCAGCGGAACCAGAATATGGTATGAAAGGCGAGCTGGGCACATTCGTGGAACAGAGCCTTTGCTTGTGAGATGTTTTAATGGGGTTTATTAGTGTCATGGCCGCTATTATCATACTAGCGGCGGGATGCAGCGGCAGCTTGGTGTGGGGAAATAACGGCTGGGCTTGCCTAATATGTACTACGCCTGTCGTGAGTGGGAAGGGGCCTCGGGTCTACTTGGATACACTGTGCCATTCGTTTTCCGGGGGAACTAGCATGTTAACATTGTAATGTAGAGCCGCGCTAAGATTGCCAGGGTCGTGCAAAGTGTTTGGATAATGGGTTTGTTTTTTCGGTTCCGTGTCCGGTGTGATGAGCTTGGTGTTTTCCCGAGCATACTGACGAGCTGGGGGCATGGTTTTCCGAGAGCAAGACAGGCTTTCAGCGAAGCGACTACAGCCCCCGAATTTGTTGTGATGAAAAACGCTCTTAGAACAGCTACCAAAGTGGTTCAAAAGAATGGCGGCGGACACAAGTGGTCGCAAGGCGAGGGCGAGAGTTCGCCGGAGTCTGGTTTTGTTCTCAGCTCAGCGAGGCGCGTGGTTACACCATGGGAATGTACACTGTTTTTGAGGTGATGGAGCGCTGTTATTTTAAAGAAGAGTTAATTTATTGCAAGCATGGTTAAGTGTGTAAGACGCCGCGCAGCACCTTGTTTTATGGGTGCAATGGAATATAATACGCGGATTAGGTTTCGGCTATACATGCATTTAAGTTCAATTGTAATAATCTCATACCGGCGGCGAGTTTTGCTGGTTTGGTCGCAGCTAATGGTTTGGGCCGAGATATTATGTGACAATTTCTGTTTTCTCTGGTCGGCTGCTTGGGGGTTTCTGTCCATTGACTGCATTGTGATCATTTCGGTGCATTTTAGGGCGTTTTTTGTACCTGTGTAGCCATCGCCCGTCGCAAGACGTCTCTTTCCTACCCTATGGGCTTCTAAAGGGCGATTGTTGGGAATACAGCATGATGCTAAATGTGAGAAAGCTACCACTGCCAGATATTTGTATGCCTGTATGAGAGTTTTAAGGCGGGGTTTTGACGGTAAATGCATGTTGCACATTTGGGTGTGTCGTGTGCCTTTTTATCTCGTCCGACGGAGTACGATTGGTATCTTATCTGGGGTGTTGGTTGAAAATACATCCTGATGCTAATTTTCAGTAAGCACGGAAATTATATGCATAATGTGGCGATGGTATCTTAGCACCCTTTGGGAGTTATTGCAAAACACGATGACAGGAAGGAAACAAGAAGGCGGCGGGAAGATCAGATAAGGCTTGCGAAAGGCCACAGGGACACGAGCGGGGTCACAACGCGAAGCGGTGCAGTAAACAGGGGCTGAAAGGAGAAATACTTCGTAGGAGGAGCAACTGGTTGTTGGCCTTCTCAGAGTAACCTGTATGGCGGAGCTGGGGCGCTGAACTCGCGCACACACAGCAGAATAGGCAGTAAGGTTCTGCAGGGGTACATTCATAGCACAAGGTTATGCAGGGGAGGATGGTACGCAGGCCAGGGGAGAACAGGCCTATGGGAGATTCTGGGAGTTCTCAGTGAGCCTCTGCACCCTAGGCAGGGGAGGGCTGGCCTAGAGGGAACTCGGGAGATTTCCCGGCGGGCCTTGGCACACAGGGCCTCTTTTGTGTGGTTATTCCAAATGTGCTCATAAGAAAAGAATTAGGCTTGCTGAAAATGTGTCATATGGGGCCACTGTGAACATTATTTCCAAGGCCTCTTTTGGTCCCCAGTAACGATAGCCAGGGCTTCTTTCAGTTCCCTGCCCTTCCCGGAATCGGGATGAGGTGCAGTTGAAAGGGGAAATGTGGGGATTAAGGCGCACAACTATCCCCGGGGGAGGTTTTGTGGCAGTCGTACGGGTGGGACATATAGAGGGTCGGTGGTTAGCCAGCCAAACAGGTGCCATTTGACGCAGTGCGGACCTAGGTGCATTAAGGACGGATCAGAGAAAAGGGCATGCCCAACTCCGGCATTTGAATGGCAGGACATTTGGAATGGCCGCGCGCGGTGTTGAGGGACTACAGCGAGGGGTCGCGCAGTGGGAGCTCTGCTAGAGTAAAAATGAAAGCCACATCCTGGGCGTTCGAGCACTGGGGGAGGGACGTTGTGCTGTAGGGGTGTTTGCAGCGGTAAAGGGGCTTATGGTCCGCATGCAAGAGTTGGGAGAGCGGATTCTGGGTGCCCAAGATTACTGCAAACAGAGTATGCTCGGTTTAGCCCAAACGAATTGGTGTTGCGATAGGCACGCGTCTAAGTGATGGAAGCAGGATGTGATTATACGATACCCGTGGGCAAATGGTTACCTGGTGGTGTTATAGACGGTACACGTGTAAATTTCACCACAGGCGGAGTGGCGTCGCTGTTAGAACTACCATTAAGGAAAGAGTATCTAGGTACAGTGCCGGTTCCGTGTATGATTGAGTAGGCCTTTGGAGGGTGGGCCTGGAACGGTGCTGCTGGCAGGTGTGGGTATATATAATGCGGACTCGAAGTGGTGTATGCACAAGGAATGAGGCGATATTGGCTTGGGGAAGCATGTAGTATTGGCGGTAACTATATATGTTCTAGACTCACGCTTTCCACAATGCGAAGGGAACGCTAGCCACATAGGGCAGTTGTAACGCACCGGTACGCAAGTGTTCACTACTTACATCGGTATAGGCAGCCGTGATGTGCATTTGGGACGACAAAGGGCTAGCTTTTCACTTATGATGGTTCACTATGGGTCAATTGGCAATGCACAGCATGGTATAGGCCCAGTGTTCGCTGGTATGGTTGAGGGGACTGGGTTACTCACAGTGGCTCCATTGGGATTGGCTGGACGGATGCAAGTGGGCAGTGGGTAAGAGCCCGGAGTCAACAGGTGGGGGCTCACGGGGGCACTTGTGCTTAGTATGGTTAAGGCACTGAATGGAAATAAGGCTTGGGTTGAGGTGGAGTAAATAGAGCGCAGGAGCGAAAGCTAAGAGAGGCGGTTCTGCTCCCCGGAGGATAGCTCAGGGGGAGCAAGCTCGCCTTGGAAGCAAGATGACACAGAGCAACACTAGTTCGACCCCATGTCAGCGCTTGGAAACCTTGGGGTATTAAGCGCATTATAAAGAACCTACTCTCATACCAACGTGCCAAATGTTATAAAGCAGGTTGGGAGAGGATGGGGGAACAGGCCGGCGAAGAAATAAGGGCACAGAGGTAGATGGATACCCCTGTAGGCCATATCTGGGCAGATGCTAAGGTTCACGGTATGGGACACATGTCTAAATTGGCCAGGGGGTGAAGGTGGCTGGGTCACTCAGGTCAGTGGCTGATCCACCGAGGTGGATGCACAAGAGGGCATACCCTACAAGGTAGTTTGTTCAGGTTTGGGGCATGGTGGGGTCCCTTATCACTGCATGGTCTGGTAGTTGCAAGGGCATTGATGCGGGGGAGATGGCTCAGGCTATCCATTGGGCTGCAGAAGTGGCCAGGAAGGATACTACTACACTGCGCAATTTATTGGGGCTTGTGCGAGGTGGCCAGTTAAGTTGCAGAATGCAAGTCAGTATGTACAGTAGCCTCAGGTATAGACTCCACTACTCGGGAGTCGGACCAGCGCCTCTTGGGAGCTTAAACGGCAGGGGCAGCTGGTGTGGCAACGTGGGCTCTGCTTCCTCGAACAAATGGCGTTCTCTCAGCCCAAAAACACCTGCAAGGGCAGGGGTATCAGACACGGAGGTTTGAGAGAGTCGTATCTACGAAGGAGATGGTTGGACAAGGAAAGGAACAGAGTCAGACTAGCGCCCCGTGGGAGCCTGAAACAGCAGGGGCGTCTGGTGGTGGCAACGAGGGCTCCGCTTCCTCGAACAAATGGCGCTCTCTTAGCCCAAAAACACCTGCAGGGGCAGGGTGGTATCAGGCACGGAGGGTTCAGAGAGTTGTGTCTACGAAGGAGATGGTTGGGCAAGGAACGGAGTCGGACTGGCACCTCTTGGGAGCCTAAAACGGCAGGGGCGTCTGGTGGGGGCAGCGAGGGCTCCGCTTCCTCGAGCAAATTGCGCTCTCAGTCCAAAACACCTGCAGGTGCAGGTGGGTATCAGGCATGGAGGGTTGAGAGAGTGGTGTCTAAGAAGGAGATGGTTGGAATATGCAAGGAACGGAGTCGGGCCAACGCCCCTTGGGAGCCTAAAACGGCAGGGGTGTCTGGTGGTGGCAACGAGGGCTCCGCTTCTTCGAACAAAGGGCGCTCTCTCAGCCCAGAAACACCTGCAGGGGCAGGGGAATAGCAAGCACGGAGGGTGAGAGAGTTGGGGCTACCAAGGGATGGTTGGAAGAAAGGTGAGGCAGTTGGCTTCAAAGCGGTGGTCGAACCAGGAGCAGGTTGTGCGAGAGTAGGTCAAGGTATGACGGAAAAGATGGAGGGGACGGAGGTATCCCTAGATCAGACACAACCGGCAAAGGTGAAATCCCTGGTCAAAGGAGGATAGACGGAGTTGCACTGGGCAGCAAGGTGTACTCAGATCTGCTAGAACTACAAAATAGGAAAAGGGGGGAGCCACGGTGGGCGGTAACCCACCTCTGGCGTGGCGGTGTTGTGGCGACCAATGAGAAGAGAAAGACTCCGAATGAGCCATTGCTAAACCGGAAGGGGCTTCGCCCAGTCTGGACAGCGCCTCCTGGGAGCCTAAACGGCGGGGGCGTCTGGCGGTAGCAATTGGGGCTCAGCTTCCCCCCAACAAACGGCGCTCCCCCAGTCCGCAAATACCTGCAGGGGCAGGCGGTTCTCAGACTCGAAGGTCTTGGAGTTGAGCCTGCAATGGACATGGATAAAAAGGGGGAAACAGGACAAGGAGCAGTCGCTACATCTTTGGAACTATTTTCAAGATCTGTTTGCTGTGGTTGTATTTATGTGAAAATAAATCTGCGGCCTTGTTACGCCAAACCAAAAGAAAATGTCTCATTCAGCACCTTACTAGAGGGGACAGGAAAGGGGCTGGCAAGAATGAGAAATGGGTGATACACATGGCCTAACTAATGGACAAATGCCCAGGTTATGAAGGTGACGACGGAAATACAGAAAGAAAATGGAGGAGGCACCCCGATAACCGGGGCAGGGGCCTTCCTCCTTCCGCTCTCTCGTCCCTCCTCCCCCCTCGGGGGCAGGGGAGAGGGCGGCAAGAGTTTCAAAAAGAGCGCCAAGCGCAACAGGAAGCCCGCGAAGGGCAACAATGGAAAGGGGAGGGGCAAGGGCTTCATATGCAGCGGGCGCCCGGCACAGGAGCACTTGCAGCTCTTCCAGCAGCCGGGCGCCCGTCAACCAGGAGAGGATTTCGTTTTCCCACCCACCCACCCTACAGCTACGGCAGAGCCTGGACGTCGTCGCAGGACGACAGTGCGGTGTTGTGGCGACCAATGAGAAGAGAAAGACTCCGAATGAGCCATTGCTAAACCGGAAGGGGCTTCGCCCAGTCTGGACAGCGCCTCCTGGGAGCCTAAACGGCGGGGGCGTCTGGCGGTAGCAATTGGGGCTCAGCTTCCCCCCAACAAACGGCACTCCCCCAGTCTGCAAATACCTGCAGAGGCAGGCGGTTCTCAGACTCGAAGGTCTTGGGGGAGTTGAGCCTGCAATGGACATGGATAAAAAGGGGGAAACAGGACAAGGAGCAGTCGCTACATCTTTGGAACTATTTTCAAGATCTGTTTGCTGTGGTTGTATTTATGTGAAAATAAATCTGCGGCCTTGTTACGCCAAACCAAAAGAAAATGTCTCATTCAGCACCTTACTAGAGGGGACAGGAAAGGGGCTGGCAAGAATGAGAAATGGGTGATACACATGGCCTAACTAATGGACAAATGCCCAGGTTATCAGTATGCGCTCATCCTGCGCTCCACTTGCTCCGACAGCCACATATGCTATTTTCACTAGTTTCCAGGCTTGCGCGTCCAGATCACCGTCGGATGTATAGGAGCTCATGGGAAGAGCTGCCTTCTCCATGGCTGTTAAGCCACGCCCCTACGTGGGTCCGTTTGTTAGTTCACTGTGTAGGTGGTAGGTTTGACCAATGTTAATGAACAAATTCTTTGAAATGCACAATGTGCAGCACATTTGACCAAAATGCTCCCCCTTTGGTGCAACCCAAACAGTCACAAAAAAGAGCAAATTGCCATTTGCGACCATGCTCCACTGTTTCATTGGTGCCCAGACCTATTTTATGCCCAGTCCGACCCCGGTTACAGCTGCAGAGCTTAAGTGCCCGGAAACAGAACTTCCGCCAACTTGGAAATGCGAGCAATAAACTGACCGAGTTTCTATACACTCCCTGGAACTCCTGGGCCTGAACCCATTTACAACTTTCCCATTCTGGACCTTTGAAGGAATGGCTGAATAGGCTGGACCTGGATTTAAAGGGACTTGTTTATGAACTCAAAGACCATCCCGACTATAGTGCCAAGGACACGTATGCTCGTCCTTTTTGCATAGACTTGCATAATAGCCTGGCAGTTAAGGGGTTAATGTGAAGCGGTTATCTCCTTACGGCCCCCAGAAGGGCCCCTGCTCCTCCTGCTCCACTGGTCGCCATTTAGATATCAAACTCCGAAAAGAGCAGGAGGAGCAAGCTTTCCAGTTCACAATGCCACCCTCCGGAACAACCTTTTAGATGTCGCAGACAAAGGGAATCATTCTTTCAGTGAATGAGTGATGTGAAGGACTGAGGGACCAGTGCGTTTTCTTTATTTCAATTCTTAAGCATCCTGGCCAAAGAAAAATAGTCTACCCTATCGCATGCATCTAGAACCATTCTCCAATGCCCCTTATTTTGTGTAGAACTTCTCGAAGGAGCGCGTTAGTTGTGGTTTGCTGCGTTAGTTGTGGTTCGCTAAAATGGCCCTAGTAGTACAAAATCCAGCAATGAACTTTTTTGCCTGCTTAATGCGGTCACAGAATGCCCTCGATCGTTTGTCCACAGCCCAACATACACTCCCGACAGCCGCTACCACATGGGGGGGAGGGGCGGGGGGGGCATTGCGGAATACCATGTAATAATATGCCATAGGACGGGGACGTTCACATCAGCAATACCACAAGTTAGCAGTGTATCTAGAACCCACTGAAACCTTCGCCCGGCAATATCAGAAGACTCAGCCATGGGGCAAGTGACACTTTTTATTCTCCAATAGATGGGGATCCTACAGGAAACGACATCTCCAGCAACCTCAGCATCTGAGCTAGTCACCCAGTTCTGTATCAAGGTGATGCGCAAACATTAACACCATCCACAAAAACCTACAGGAACCCCCTATTGGTTGGCTCGGGCATACTACCTATAGAACCTATATAAATGTGGATTCTCACTGATCTTCCCATGTCAGGTAACTTTGCCCGAGGATGCCCCACAAAAGTATCTATTACTTACGGGTCAACTAGACCCTTGACCTGTGCAACGCTCTACACCACCTCATGATCTGAGCATCTGGGTTAGCTGGAGCAGGTCCCCCGGGCCTGGGACCCTGTTCTGTTCACAGCGCTCAGTGTACCTTTTCAAGGTAACGAGGGACTGTGTCCCCATTGTTGCCACTGGTCTGATCACTTAGCCTGAGAGAGTGCCTGCAGGTTGCAGTTTTGGTGAACAACGCATGTATCCATCTTGTCTGCTTCGTTGGGAACGGCGCCTCTTCTTACCATGAGTACATTGTCATGATGCCTTCCCCCGGGGATCCAGCTCAAGTCCAGCAGCCCCGGAAGCAGCCATCAAGTTACCCCAAGTAAGCCCAACAACCCCTGCTAGGGGCCGTTTGGGTGCAGTCCTGGCATCTATGGCGCCAGACTCATATGGAGAGTCAGTCCTGGCGCCATTGGTGCCAGGCTCATAGATTAAAATTTACCTGATGCAGACCATGCTGCAAACTTACCTGATGCAGACCATGCTGCAAACTTACCTGATGCAGACCATGCTGCAAGAATTCCAAGCCAAAAGAGGCTTGGAAGGGACTACTTTACCTAGGGACTATTTCTTACTCGGGTGGGGTCAGGGAGGAATACTTACCTGGGACTACTTTGGAGGCTATTTAAACCACGCCCGAAGAGCAGCACACGCTTCGTGTTCTTCTGCATCCAGCAGCGCAACGCTCACCGTGCCTGCAAGTCTGCATCCAGTCTTCTGCTACGCCCGCCTCGAGCCCGGAGCTCCTAGAAAAAGGGGGAGAGAAGGAGAAAAGGTTAGAACAAGAACAATACCTTTGATCCTTACCTGAATTCCCGATCCACCGCGCCTTCGACTGGAAGAAAGTAATTTTATGCGCGTCACCTCACCTGCTGCAGCGCCGCGCTGAACTCACCGGCCTTCGCAGCATCTTCACTATCCACCGCATCCTTCTGCATGCTCCCGCCGCACTCCGGCACCTAAGGGGAACACAAGAACAGCAAGGTGAGCCAAAGGAATAAACAGAGGCAATATTAGTTACCCCCCATAGACTTACCTGATTTTACCGCCGGGGGTACTATTGCACTTCGCGGGTCGGCGCAGCCTCCACCGCATCTTCGCCGTACCCCGGCCCCTAAGGGGAACAAAAGGACAGCAAGGTGAAACAAAGGGACAAACGAGGAGAATCCTTCTCACCACAAAAGACTTACCTAATTTTACCGCCGGAGGCATTATTCCCTGAGACTTCATAATTTCTCTCAGCACCTGAATAAGGGAGAAGCAACAGGTTACATACTGACATTATTTTATCAAACTGTGTTGGATAATACAAATCCTTACCTTGATGTTGCCAGTTGCCATGAGGAACTCTTCGCTAGGGTCAAGCTGCAACCTGCAAGGAATCGGACAAGAGTGAAAGTCAGACATTTGAACTCTTACGAACTATATACTTACGGCATCTCGCCGGAAATCTGAGTCAATATTGTTCTGGAACTCCCCAATTCCTTCGAACCAGTGAAGCAACTGGTTATCTACGCGCCCCTGCACTCAATGCAGGATGGAGAGCTCATCTTTCCAAACCATCAGGTGAGACTATAAGAGGGAACATTAAAGGTGATCATTGGGGAGAATAGCGGGGGTGGGGGTTAACACTCAACTCCACGGGTGGTTAATTCCCTTTCTCCATTTGCAGAAGAATACTCCTACGGGCCAAGCAAACGAAGCTAGCTGGGCCAGTCCAGTCTGTCATCTCGGCACTACCCGTCACATTGGTGGAGACTGTAGCTGTCCAGTTCAGATCGCCCCTGTGGGAGCCAGGTGAGCGTAACATAAATAGTCATTGTTCGGTTCTGCTGGGTCACGTGTGTGAGGCCATCAAAACTGAGCCTTTCCGCCTACAATTATGAGGATTGTATTTTGTGTTTTGCAGGTGGCTCACCGCCTCAGGAATCCTTTCCCACCCGCCCTTTGTCCTTGGCTGTGAACACTGTCTCTCTGTATTGTGTTGCAGGGACAGCACTTTCCCTCCATGGATTTGAGGCCTGTGGTTTCACGTGTATTCACTAGTCATTCTATGGTTTCCCTATGCGTTCTGATATCATCTTGGAGGTTAGTTGCACTAGAGCACTATAGGTGCCTTATATGTTCCTGTAGATCCGTATGGTTAGTTGTAGTAAAAGCGGTTGCAAGCTCGGACCATGTATGCTTGGCTTGCAAAAGATTTAGGACGACAGGTGTTTGGCAGTAAACCCACTTGGTAGCAGTCTGTACCACACAGATTCACTTGGTAGCTGTGGCTGAGCAGTCAGACGTCCCTCAAGAAGAGTTAGGCAGTATACAGAGTATTCACAATAGGTCAAGAGAACACAGTAGAACAAGTAAACACTGACCAGGGCTTGGTGTAAAAGAGATATAATTATTTATTTAAAACCACATCTAGAAAAACACACAGGCACTAATAGTAAGCAATTCAAAAACACGGTCACTAAAAGATATACACTCCCTTAAAAGAATATTAGACAAGTCTTAAGTAAAGCCCCACTTATTTTCAGACAGCGGTGAGCGCTTAACGTAGATGGCACTCTAATACTTTCAGAGGATCCAAACGAAATGTGTCCAAGGTCACACGGTTGCAGTGCACAAAAGTCTTGTAAAGGTTCAAAAAGGAGTTGGAGCAAAGAAAGGGACCAGTTAGAGGGTCAAGGCGCCAGCCCAGTCCAGAAGGTTAAGGGGTTATTATTACCTTGTAGCAATCTTTAGAAAGGGAGGCCTGGCGGACAGGGCACCTTAAAGTGGTGAGAACGCTCCAGCGGGGGCAGTTGTTCCTGGAAGCGGGTGCAAGTCGGTGCTTCCTCTGGGGGAAGAGAGGATCTCATCGTGTAGGAAGACAGGAGTCCGTTGCACTGCCAGGGAAGAAACCAGCCGCAGAGTTTCTCAGGTACAAGGAGCGGTCCAGTGATTCGCGGTTCAGTGGTGAGTGGCTATCCGGCTGCTGGGGTGCTTGGCACGGCAGTTTGACCACAAGCCGGTCTGGAAAGGTAAACTGGTTGTGCCCACCAGTCAGGGGAAGAAGCCTCTCTGTCGTCGGGAAGTGATGAGTCGGTTCTGCAGGGCTCCACCGGTGGTGTCGTCCTGGTAGGTCCGCTCAGCTTCTCCCTCGTCGAATTCTCAGGTCCTGTGGCGACTTCTGAAGTTCCAGTCCCCAAAGCCCTGCTTTTATGCAGAAAACCCCCATTCACTCAGCCTAGCTGTCACTCAAACATGCTAAGTGGTGAGCCGGCTGGCTCACCACTTGGGCCAATTACACAAGAGTGCGACTTGAGTTACCAAGGTAGCTCAGTCCAGGGAGCCTAAACCCCCTCCCACACCCAGACAGAGTGGCACCACTTTTGGAGACTTCTGTGGAGAAGCCCGCCAAAAAGGGGAACAAAGGGCTCGACTTGGGTTGGAGTCACAGAAGAGAACACAAATGCCATTTTAGAATCGAGTCTTGGCAAAAAATACCAACCGGAGAATTAATATTAATTAAATAAACCAGCGGTATGTTCGAGGCTATGAGAATTAAATCATTAAAGTTGGTAGCCTCGAACAATGGGAAAATCCCATAGGAAAATATTTGCGGTCGAATATAAAAAGTAGTTTCCACTGCCACCAGCCAAAACTCGATCATGGGGGACGGAGACGTGCCCCCTCGACTAACAGACCCCGGGGCAATCGAATTGCCCCGACCAGTACGTCCACAATATGATGGTTTGTACTGGTTTCTGTTAATAATTTGGGACTAGTAAAGCCAATGGTGACTTTACATGCCCTGGGAGACAGTAGTCAGTCCCAGGGTATGGAGTCTATGGTGGGGTGTCACTATGACACCCCTGTGTTACTGCACGGAGGGTGCTGTGTAACGCACATAAGAAAAACACATGAGACCCTATGGAGTAAAGGACCCCATAGCCCATAAAACACATTACCAGTCAAAGGAATACCATAAATCAGGTCCAAGAGTGGGAGAAAGAGTCTCGCTCTTGGCAGGAGAAAAACACAAACTCCAGAAATCCAGCAAAGCTGCTGGGGGACTCACTAGGTTAGGAAATTCAGCTTAAAATTCTCCCTAACAGGGGAGAATACGCATTAGAGGCATGCAGGGAAGAAATATTTCTGGGAATCCCGATTGCTGCTGTAGCTTATGGGGAGGGCGACGGACCCAGCTGTCCTCTGCCCTGGGTGTTGAAACACAAACACCAGCAGGGGTCAATCTTTGAGATTACGGATGCTTTGGGATCGGTAGTCGGAGACCTTTGTGGGCTCAACTCAGTCTCCTGCGATTAATATGATCACATATATACCTCTCAAACTCAGGCAGCACGTGACGACATTGGGTGTTTTCTTGACCAGGTGGCCTTGGGATGGCTAGGTCCTGTGCAGGCCGATGCTTGGAACGAGCCTCCATCTGAGGAGGAAATATGCCATGTGATTCTGTCTTTCCCTAATGGTAAGGCCCCTGGGATGGATGGCATTACTGCAGAGATGTGTAAAGAATGTCGCTATCCTTGTGCATCACTTGCACAGCATGTCTGAATCCTCATTGGTGGCGGGGCTGTTGCATAAAACTACTCGGACTGCCCTGGTGATAGTCTTGCTGAAGGCTGACCAAGACCCCCAACAGTATGCCTCATACCGGCCTCTATCCTTAATAATTGACCATAAAATCATCCCTAAGGTGCTGGCGGACGGGCTGCAGCTCCATGTGTCAGCTCTGGTCCTCCTGGACCAGTCAGGCTTTTTCCTGGGACGGTCCACGCAAGTTTCTGGTGCCTGTTTGCCCTGAGGCACAATGTAGACACTGAAGTTCCTATTGTCGTCACCGTACTCGATGCCAACAGACTTTCAACTGAGTGGCCTTTTCTGTTTGAAAGTAGGTGGAGAGCTGGGCTGGGGCTCGCTTATCTACAATGGGTTAAACTCCTTTACACAGCACAAAGGGCCAGAGTATTTACTACTCAAATGGTTTGAGGCCATATTGGTCCTACTAGGAGCACTAGGGTCTTCCTTGGATAAGGTTGCAGGGACATCCAATGGCGAGGTGGAGTAGCATAGCGTATTTTGGCTGCAGGGCGGATCGCTGGGTGGGCCGTGGGATGTTTTGTAGGACAGGCGCCCTTGAGACTGCTGGGTGGAGGGTAGGGTGACTTGACCATATAGACGACCAGTTTTTCTTGTGATTAACGTGAATTTGGGACTGATCATGTTATTTGTCAATCTGCTGCAGCTGTGCTCGTCCTTCTTGTGTGTTATGATTTCCTTAGTTGTATTTGGGCCTGGGAAGTTTTGCTTCCGCAGTTTTTTTTTAAAAAAAATTTTTTTAAGCAATAAAAACATATTAAAAAAAAAATCGTCAGAGAATGGACGATCAGAAATGGAAAATTCAATTTCCTTCAACGACCTGTTTCTGTCATCGTTCTTTTGTCTTTCGCAAACTATCTCTGCAACGTTAACGCCGGTGGAAGTTTTCTTTTTTCTGTAGAGCAGGTGTTGGGACACCCTCATTTATAACTCAAGCTAGAATCTGTTTTCAATTTAATCAAACCTTTTCAATACTGATTTCTTTTTCTCGACCACTCGCAGGCCACCAAGGAGTGTTGGTAGGCTCAGGACTACCCTGGAATTCAGGCTCTTCGTATTCTGCCCTTGGATTCGTATCCCAGTGGTGAAGCGCTTTTCAATAGCATTGATTACCGGTGGGTTGTCACTTTCCTGTGCATGGCTATCAGCCCTCCAGTCTTGCCCTCCTCCAGATAAACCTGAAACTTTGGATCTCGTGGAACTTTGCTTTAGCAGAAATGGTCATTCCACATTTTTCTGGAAGCCTCCATCCCTACCTCATGAAATCTGCGATCTGCATGTACATTTGGAGCAGGTGCTGCTGAAGTCTATCCAGGAGTATCTACCCCATTTCCTATGAGGTGGGTGGCTCAGCCGTTGAGGGAACTCATAGCTGTATAGGTAGATCCCATCCCTGCCTGCAGTCCTGAAGCCCCCCTTTTGGACTGCAGATGGGTCCTTCTTGACTCATCTGCTGCATTGGACACCATTGATCATGGGGTATGTTTGGAGACTATCACAGTCAATGCGGATTAGGGGTCATGTACTGTAGTGGTTGTATTTTCTTTTTCTTGTGCCATTTGGAGTACTAATCCTGACACCTGTGCTCTTTCATTTATAAATGGAGCCTCTGGCTGCTTTGGCTGTGAAACATAATGTGCATATGATCACTATGTCTGAGACTCTGCTTTATATTAGGGTGTCATTGCCATCTGAGCGGGATATTCTTCTCCCAAAGATTGGGTGGATTCTCTTTTTTGGAAATTAGGCCAGTCTAAGATGGCTGACTTGTTGTCCCATTTCAATTAATCATTTCCTATTGACAATTGGGTTGTTTTAGCAAATATTCCAGCAGCAGTCTGGTTTCCCCTGTGCTAAATCATTGTTTGCACTGGGATTCCCATGTGTCTATGATCCCTCAGGAACTCCTCTGTTGCATCTGCTGACCTTCATTTCCTTTCTTTAAGAGCTATTCCATGTTTAGAGTCTTCTGTTTTTGTTTATTGGTCCAATCTTGAGTTTGGTCTTGAAATAACTGATGGGACTCCTCCCCCCCCCCCAATCTTCACTTGCCCCTCTAAAAGCTGCGGATCATGCAGCTGCCAGGCCGACTTCGGTTCAATGAAATTTGGCAGCATTACTCCCATGTTCAAGTCTGCATTGGCTTCCCTTGAGGTTCCTAGCTTTAGACAGCCTCCTTCCTGTAAGAAGTCTATTTCAGAGGCCAGAGTTGCAAATTGGAATGCTCAACCTCCCGACCCTCCCAAAATATGCACTGTCCAGATGACCTGATATTTAGAAACATTTTAAAGTCCTAGTGTGATGGATCAACTTCCGGGGCACCAGTGGTCCATGGGTGAATATCGGTTTAAGCCATCAATCGGCCCCACACCTCAAGTACACGAGAAGGGATCCAAACAGATTGGAAATGTAAGCAAATTATAAACCTCCTTGTCCAATTTTTCTAACTTGGAGGGAACAGCAGGCTGATCGCTGCAAGATCGAGGATTGTTGGTTAGTTGCAACACAGCAAAAATACAATTGCCCAATGATGAAAGGGACTGTCCAGTCAAGATTGTATAAACATATATGCTTTATTATGATCATATCGCGGTTCTAGCACACTACAAAATACAACCCACCCTGTAAAGGAACACAGAGGACAGACAGTTTCACAGAGGAAAGGGATGCACTCTGGATACTGACAAGGAGGTAGTCGGTAAAGCAATCAGTCTTAACTGTTCAAGGTTATTTCCCTTCAGCACGTAGGGAGCAAGGGGTCGTAAATGTCACTACGGGCCTTCAGAGAAGGACCACAGAGACAGAACCACAACGTACCTGGTGCTTGAGATGATCTTGATGCTCGACAGTGCCAAGTCTGTTCCAGGATGCCTTGCAGCTCCTGCGACAAGTACAAGGCGGGAGACGGCTGCGGCTATCAGGTGGCAGGCAGTTGGGCAAGCAAGGCTAGACTGACGGCTGCAGGCTGACCTACATGGTGGCTCAGGGTCAATAATTGTCTATGTGCTGGTTGGGGGGGATCCAGAACGCTGGTTGAGGCATCTCAGACGGCTCTGGTGACTGCGGCGTGACAAGTCGGTGGTGCAGCCGATCGTGGTTCGGGGCCTCGACTGCCTCGAAGATGTCCTTAAAAGATGAAAAGTGCTTGATGCTTGTTGTGGTGGCACTCCTAACGTCTTTGCTGGGCACGTATCTTCCTTTAAGGTGGACGGGCCAAAGCTGAGGAGAGTGTTTGCAGGCAACACCCTTGTTGTTTAGTCAGAGCTTACTGGCAGAACCTAGCAGGGCATGATGTGTGCTGGCTGGGTACCGGTTCTGGAGCTGCTGGATGGGTCCTCTGAGGTTGCTATCTTCCTGTTTTGCCTGTGAGATGTTTAGGGGAGGGATCTTGCTTCCCTCTTGGAACTCCTGGCCTTCCTTCACAGGTGGAAGCCTTAAGGCAGACTGTACCTTCAGCCAGGGTCCAAATGAGTCCTTCTTACACCTTTCAAAGTCATCAGATCTGCTAAGAAGGGAGCTCGGCCCTCCTTTAAAGCCAAATGCAGCCCAGTCATTGGTGCAGGCTAAGCATACCTTAAGGAACCAACACTGGGTCCCCACCAACAATCTTCTGTTATTCATGAGGTAATAACCAGAGTACTCTGCAACAGGACAGGTAAGGGGTGACAACATGTACTACCAAGTCCCAACCATCTTCATGCCTGTCGTGGATCAAAGTGTCTGGTCAATTGAGCTCTCTGTGCCTCCTCATCAAAGCACATGTCCCCCTTGAAGTTTGTGGCAAGAACAGACTTTGTCGCCATCATATTGCATACTTCTTCCCTCTGAAAGGGGGTCCCCCTGCAGGGGTTTCTTACTGTAAACGGCTATCCCAGACATGCCATTCACTGCCCTTCAAACAGAAGGATGGGAGCTGGTTTCAAGTTGACACATAGCATATCAGAGGTGTTGGTTTCCTGTCCCCTTTTGTCAGTTCTGCAAACAGGCCTCTTGCAGGCCTGTTCAATTAACTCATCAGTATGTGCTGCCACCAGAAGAACTTTGACAATATGATCCATGGAGCCTTTGATTTTTAATTAGGCTGGCCATGGCAAGGGGAATGTGTTGCCTTCCCCCTTCCTGAGATGCTTTCATGTACTCTTGGATGTCACATTCCAGCTAAATGTGTCAGGGAGGACTGAGCCTGTAGGCTGTGTACCCCCCAGAGTACAGACGACTGTGTTTGTTGTGCGAGGAGGAGAGGAAAATGTGTGCAGATTAGCCCCACACATTTTCTGATGTTGATCTCCCATCCTTCATTTTCATTATAAAGCTTAAAAAAAGCCCAGGTGAAGGCACACTCCCCGTGCGGATGGTCGAATTCCCAACAGACATCATGTAACTGGTTGAAGTCTCAGCATACAGCAGTTCTGCTTTGATTCTTCGTGGTCTTGGAACTTTGTAGTCAAGTTCTAACATGTATCCTTTTTACTGTTCTCGCTTGGTATCGGGAACTTTTTCTCCCACTTCCAGCCATCCTCCCATTCAATTACTCTTCCTTGCTTTTATTTGAGGTTCTCCTGGGATGGCCCTCTGTGGATACTTGCCCTTGTCATTTCTTTACCCTTGAAGAGCATATGCAACCCGCTAGTCTTGGTTCTACTCAGCATGTCCTAGTTCTCCCTGACTAGTCCCTCGTGCACACCTCCCAGTGAAGGAAACCTTTTGCAAGTTTCTGTGGTCCCAGCATTTGCCGTTCCTCCTCTACATCCTGCAGAACACCCTAGATCTCGTGTTATCAGAAGTGTCTCACACTACATCCTCACTTCTGCTTATGAGCTCTGTGTCCAACATTTGCAGGCCTCCTCTGCGCATTCTGTCTTCGTGGAATAGCTGTCTCCCTCCCACCCCCTGCAGCAACCCTGCAGCTCTGCTGGGTTCATTCTTGCAGTCGTTTTCTCTCTGGCATGGGGGGGGGTCGAATGATTTGTTCATGGGGAGGAATATTGGCAATCCTCTGGTTTGTGCCACTAACCTAACACACCGCACAGCAATGTTGGAGGTCCTGGCAGCAGAAGAGCGCAGAAGTAGGCAGGTAACCTGTGCCATAGACTTGACACCAGAGGCCACAGCCTTGCACATTGAAGAGGGTTACATTGAATCCTGACAACGTCACTTGCTGCCTTAAATTTGTAGTAGCTTTGTGTGGAAATGATTGCAATTATTACCGCTGTAGACATGCCTTTTTATGTGCATAGGTTTGTCTTCTGCATGTCCAGGTTAGTGTAAAAAAGTTTCACCTCTTCCCATAGCATTGGTGAGCCCCCTCCCACCCCCCGATCGATAATACACATTTATGTTGAAAGTTCCCAGTTGTTCAGAGTCCTCTAAATACATGATGGGGGCGTTCACCCTGGTTTGTTTTCTTGTCCTAGACTTGCAGGCTAGTTTATAATTATAATGACCGCTACCCTCATGGCGAGAACTTGACGTTCACCGATGTGATCACCCGATACCAAGGGAACTACACATGCGTTCTGGTGTTTGAAGACAATGGCAAGAAGTTCACCCTCACCAGGACCAGCTCCATGAAGGTGATCGGTAAGGAGGCGGGGGCACTATGGGAATGCGTGCTGACGCGAGTCACACTTTGTAGGAATGGTGGTGGGTGTGGTGTGTGTGTGTGGTGTGTGTGGTGTGTGGTGCATCAATGAGGGTGGTCTTAACAGGCATATTTTCTTCAGAGTCCACATGACCAGCTTTTGATTTTTAAGTTCTTAAATGTTCATTTGGTAGATGCCTGGCCTAGATGGACCTCTATCCTTGGGTTGGGGGCGAAACCGATTCCATTTAGTGGCGGAAGGGTCTCCTTCATAAGGGGAGACTACCTGGAGTAGGCATCTGTGCAGTATGGACATGTCCCTCTTGGAGGGGCATTCCACCATGATTATTTTAAAGCAAAGCTGCAGTACCCGGGCTTGTATCCCTCCCCACGTCCCCCACACCACTTCCCGATAGTCCTTTTTGAAGTGCCTTGTGCATGTGCTTCTCGGGAGGTTCAAGGAGTCTGTGGATGCAGAAGTGGTTCAGTGAAAGTTACTGGCAATCTTTAGAGCTGATGTTGTGAACTTGGAGAATTCCCTGCTCTTAAATCTAATGACTGCTAAATGTTTTTGCCAAGTGGGTGGTTGTGCACCAAATGCTTGCCATAGATATTGGGCAAGGCTTTGCCTCGTCCAATTATATTTTCTTATAAAATGGCCTTTCTGCTCTGGGGATGGTAGACTCCTTACTGGTGCCTGTGGAAATTTGGTGTAACTGGTCAATTTAGAAATCCAGTTTCAGTCCAGTGTGAGGTCTGCCAGGCTTGTGTTCTTACCCTGATACTTCTCAACTCCACATACACAAGGTTGTGAGTTCTCGAGTGTGGTTGTGAACTCAACATCCCCTACTACTCCTCCACTCCCCCCAATGTCAATAGGACAAGGACACTGGCTCTGCTGTCTTTCTGCCAAAGTGTTAGTTCTGGCCAGGGTGGGGAAGTGTTGGTGGTCTTGCTCTTTACCTAGGAGAATTTACTTTGGCCCGGACACTCGAAATGACTTCAGATTTGGGCTGTGGATTTTAACCATGGACGTTGCCATCCTGATAACCCCACTCTCTCTGCTCCATACCTGTATAATCATTGTGCTGTTAGATTACAATGCCTTTTTCCCTTGTGGGAAGTTATGGGTGATCTCGAAGTCTGGGCATGAGGGGAGCGTTTCCATGTCATGGCTTGTGATTAACATACGAGAAACTTCAAAATGCATGCTTTGTTTAGCATACATAGAAGCCAAAATACCAAGGTGGCAGTCCATTTTAACAAAAGCATTAAGGTTTGACAACTACCATAAAGTGACTCTTCTCGAAAGGCAAAGCTGTTTTTTTTCCCAAGATCATCTGGGCAGATGATACATTATGCAGCTAATGCATGCTTCGAATGGGGGCAGCCCCTTCGCGCATGCTTCGAATGGGGGCAGCCCCTTCGCGCATGCTTCGAATGGGGGCAGCCCCTTCGCGCATGCTTTAAATGGGGGCAGCAGCCCCATCTCTTATTCTTCGAATGGGGGCAGCGACCTCATCTCTTATTCTTCGAATGGGGACAGTGCCTTCTCCCTTTGAGCTTCTTTGGGTGTTTTGAGCTTGGCTCGGGATACGTCGGGAATGGCATGAGGGTCGTTTTAGCCCTAATGGGAACAGCTTCTCCACTTGAGTCAGGTAATTAAATAATGCTAAACCCTCGTTCAATAGTTACTGGTCACCCCCTCAGAAGGTCAAAGGGGCTCTGGCAATGAGTCCCTGCCCAATCAGTTGGATGTTTTAGGTTTGTCATGTTTGCCTAAATGCAGATGCCTCCCACACCCCCAGCTCTGCTGCTTACTGTCCCTACCTATTCCAAGAGCAGAGGAAGTTCCAATCTATGCCGACCCCCCCCCCCACCCCCCGCCTCCACCCACTGAATTTTTTTTAAAATAGGGCGGACCCTAATAGTTACATCACTACTTCTCTCCAAACCCCCCCCCCCCCCACCACCGATCTCTTTAGTGCATTGTGGAGGATGTCTGGTCTCTGTGATTGTCATCCGATGACCCCTGCATTGGCCAGGCCTTGACTGACTGCAAGGATGACTAGGCTTCAGGTTCTGCCCCTGCACCCCCCACCCCACGTGTATTTCCAGTAACGGGCAACATACCCTGCCGGCCCGCAGTGCCTCTTCGCATGGACCTCAAGGGGCTTATGGGGGGGGGGGGTCTGCTGACGGTCCGTGTTTGAACCGCTAGGTGGGAGTTTCTAGACGATTGAGAGCACTAACCGACAGAGGTGCTCACAAATATGGGTGGGGGAGGGGGCTTGATCTTCACTGGCTCCCCCAAGAGAACTGTTAAGTGAGTGTTTTCTAGCAACATTGGCGAGATAAGGGAAAGGGAACCCGGATGAATCCGAAACAAGGGCCATGACTTAGTCCTCACTATTAATACCCACATGGCCCTTGGAGAGCTGGAGCCAAGAGGAGTGAACCTTGGACATGTGCAGTGTCTGGGGAGCAGTGCCAGATTGCACTCCATGAACACCTGCCTCTTGAGGCAGGAGGGCAAGGAAAGTCTGGGAGATGCTGCACAGGTTTAGGGAAGACTGCTGACCTGATGAAGCGGTGGTGTCGCGGGCAATCAGTTTCATTTTCCTCCAATGCGATTCGGAAGCTGATGTTGGCACTGTGCCAGCACTACAGTTTGAGACTTGCTTGGCAAGAGTGCACTTTAATGACATTATCTGACATTCAGCCCTACGGCACAGCATTTCCTGGCGCGTTGGAAATATTGATGGCTATTTGCTTACTTTGCAGGTTCTCCACGAGATGAAAGACCACCGACCATCCTCGAGCCGAACGATAAGGTCGTCTATGAAATCGAAGCAGGTAATTAAAGACTTGGCACACAGACATGCAGTGGGGCCCAGGTTTCATATTCCCAGACCATTTATGTAAACCGTGGTCAGATGGTATGCAAGGATTGAGTAGGGACATGTCCGCCTTCGATTGCAGGAGACAATCTTGTTTTCCATGTCTTGTACCACTGCTGCGCCCCATGTGCCAGGAGGCCATCTTGTTTTCCATGTCTTGCACTGCCGCTACGCACCATGTGCCAGGAGGCCATCTTGTTTTCCATGTCTTGCACTGCCGCTGCGCACCATGTGCCAGGAGGCCATCTTGTTTTCCATGTCTTGCACTGCCGCTGCGCACCATGTGCCAGGAGGCCATCTTGTTTTCCATGTCTTGCACTGCCGCGCACCATGTGCCAGGAGGCCATCTTGTTTTCCATGTCTTGCACTGCCTCTGCGCACCATGTGCCAGGAGGCCATCTTGTTTTCCATGTCTTGCACTGCCGCTGCGCACCATGTGCCAGGAGGCCATCTTGTTTTCCATGTCTTGCACTGCCGCGCACCATGTGCCAGGAGGCCATCTTGTTTTCCATGTCTTGCACTGCCTCTGCGCACCATGTGCCAGGAGGCCATCTTGTTTTCCATGTCTTGCACTGCCGCTACGCACCATGTGCCAGGAGGCCATCTTGTTTTCCATGTCTTGCACTGCCGCTGCGCACCATGTGCCAGGAGGCCATCTTGTTTTCCATGTCTTGCACTGCCTCTGCGCACCATGTGCCAGGAGGCCATCTTGTTTTCCATGTCTTGCACTGCCGCTACGCACCATGTGCCAGGAGGCCATCTTGTTTTCCATGTCTTGCACTGCCGCTGCGCACCATGTGCCAGGAGGCCATCTTGTTTTCCATGTCTTGCACTGCCTCTGCGCACCATGTGCCAGGAGGCCATCTTGTTTTCCATGTCTTGCACTGCCGCTACGCACCATGTGCCAGGAGGCCATCTTGTTTTCCATGTCTTGTACTGCCGGTGCGCCCCATGTGCCAGGAGGCCATCTTGTTTTCCATGTCTTGCACTGCCGCTACGCACCATGTGCCAGGAGGCCATCTTGTTTTCCATGTCTTGTACTGCTGGTGCGCCCCATGTGCCGCTAGCGCTCTCGTTCTCTGCACCACTTTATACGTTCTGTGCAAGGTTGGGATGCACTGAACACCCACTGGTTTAGAGAGATTTTGATGTATTGGGATACATGTTCAACTGATCAGAAATGCAGCAAGTGTGTTTCGCTCACATCGAGTTTGCGTTCTCCCCTATCTGCAGAAAGGACTTCTTTCTGGGACATTATCGGTTGGCTTCTCTCCTCTGGCACAACTTTTTCGCTTTGGTTTCTGGAAAGTCTTCATTGTTTGTACACGCCAAAGGGGATGTGTGTCTCACTATTCTTCCAAACACATCATAGGAAATGTGCTCTCTCCCGTTTCCATTTGATAGTTTTCAGGTTGGTCATCACTTGAAAAATGTAGCCTATGGATTTCGTTTTTTTTTCTGTGTGAAGCCCTCGTTCCTTCCTTAAAAATAATCACGAAACCTTTTACCTGCATGTATTCCTGTGTAATTAGGGCACTCCTTCCGGGTTTACCTTTCAAGGGCTAGGCCTGGCTCTGGATTCCTTCCTGTACCTGCCACACCAGTGGAGACTGGTTCTTAATCCCTTCTGGCAAGGATCAAGGGCGGGGCCGTGTCACACCTCAGCATGCATTATGACAGGGACCCTTGTAGATGGGTGGTCATCGTAAAGCCAGGTGTTTCCTGCCCATCCTATGCCGTGTTTGTGTGGTTCCCGCTCAAACATCCCACTTCTTATATAATGAACATTTATGTTGCCCAATGTACCAGCATCCGGGTCTCATGTGCCAAGGCTTTTCCCCGGGCAATGTGTTGTGCCTGCGGCCGGGTTGTTTCTATGTGTCTGCAGAGGATTTGTAAAATAAATGTTTATACCCTCGCCACAGGTGGTCCTTGAGTTCCTCACTGAGTCCTGAGAAGCAGGCTTTGGTGCGACAGTCTGTGTACTGGGCATACATCTAGGTTTGGAAAGCCTACTTGTATGGCTGGGTCACAATCTATGTACTAGGGTGTTGGGTCATTTCCCTGTTTACCCATTCCTCAAGAACTTCGGCGAAAAAAGCTTTCCACGGTTATGCCGGGAATCCTGATGTACTGAACCAATCTTCAGTTTAGATCAGAATTTGAAGATTGTATTGAGGAAACTACAGTTGACTAGTTTAATGCCTTAATTTGAGCATTTTTTCGCTTCATCCCCTGCCAGTGTTGGTTAGACCAAAGATTTCCATAGGTTAAGCTTTCATCCACCTGGAACTAGGATGCCAAGCCTTGGTTCTAGTAGCTTCTGAGGTTGTAAAGACTCCAGCTGTATTGCTCAAGTGCTTTATTTTCCTTGTGGTCCTCCAAGCACTTGCAGTCCATAAAAGGGAAGGGGCAAAGCACTCCTACCGCTCTGCTCCCGGTTTATAAAATAATCAACAAAACCACAGACTCCAGATTGGCACACAACAAGTTTCAGTGTATTCTTTTGGCCTTTTGAATTTCAAGTAAAGTTGGGGCTGTAGGTACCAAGACGAGCCTAGATCCTTTGGCCCAGAGCTCCCTGGTCTCCCATTTTAGCTTCTGACTGTCCCAAGGAATTCTCAATCCCACCATGTAGTTGTCAGAGCTCACTTTATTGGGGGTTTGTTCCTCCCACGGTTTAACCACAGCATGTACAGATGTTCCTTGTTTTCACTGACTGGACCTGGGAGGTCTCTTCTCCAGCTGCAGCGACAGTCGTCTCGGGCATGGTTTTACCCGCAGCTACTTCTTACCCAGCTGCCGCATCTAAGGCTATGATGATTTCATGTTGCATCGAGTCCACAGCCTCATGATACTCTACCTTCTCCTGTCCAGGTTCGTTTTGAAAGCCCACCTAAAGAGGGTCAATCAGCATCTTCAGTTAAACCCGCCAACGGTTTTCCTTAAAAGCAGTCTTCACCCATGCACTTGCACACCAAGACGGGGTGTGTGGTGGGCGGGGGGGGGGGTCTAGTTGTTTAAACACAAACTAGTATGGAAAGTAAAGCTGAGATGGATACCAACCACCGGGGGTGAGACCAGCCTTTCAGTATGTGACGAAATCCCCTACCTTATGGACAGTCCGTACCCCCCCCCCCCAATCTCCCCTGGGGTCTCTCCATTGGTGACCCCAAGACCCGCCAGAGAAATCGGAGAGAAAGAACCACCATACTCTGGAAGGAGCCCGAAATGCCTACTAACCCAGACCCAAACACTCGATGATAAAACCAAATCCTTTCCTTTTTAAGGCAATGACAGTTCGCCATTTTGACAATGGGTTCAGTAAATGCATCCCTCCAGTAACACTGGTGAACACTCATTCTTACAAGATCATGGGATCTCTACAAATCCAAGAGAAATAAACAAATGTTGGTTTCTTCTGTGAGGATTGATGTAAACATGCCTTGTTCTCCCGCTCCACTAAGCATTGCAGGAGATTTTAATGATGCAGTTTTACAACAGACAGTGGACACTTGGTAATGTAGACACATCGTTCCCCTGGCTTTCCACAGGTAGAAATTTGCTCCACATGCCGGGGAAACAGAAGGGCTCAATTCTGGGTCGATCACCTCTGCCCGGCTTCCAGAGGGAGGGAAGGGGCACACTTGCATATCTAGTAATGATTACAAAATGAGGACTGGCCTTGGAATAACCTCGGGTTAGTTCCCGTGCATAGCACATGACAGCAGGAACTTGGCCCAATGACAGACCATCCCAGCTCACTCATCCCAGGTGAACATCGGATCAGCAAGCACCACCCAAGTGGAGGAGAGATCACCATTTTAATGGCATACAGCCCAGTTAGTCAATGCAATGCCTTGGGAGATCTGACAAAAGAGCAGACCATGGGAAAATAATGCCCTGGATACCTAGTCCCAGAAGGGCTGAACCATGAAGTCCAAGGAGGAGACACTGCTACTTGGTAAGGGGGAAGAGGTTAGGTCGGAGGAAGAGCTTGTGGTGCTGGATGCAGGGGTGTAGTCGTTTTCTGGAGCCTGGTGGGAGGTCCTGGTGTATGTGAGAGAAAGAAAGTGCTTGGTAGCGGAGACAGATCACTCTGAAGAGTAATGCGAGTGCTACCACCTGAAAGAGGAAAATACTAATATTGTGCCGGAAAGAGCTTACTTAAGCAGGACAGTGGTGGGAAATGGGCTGTTGGAGAGCACATTGGACATTTGTTTTAGGGAGCAGGAAGAGTGGAGACCTAGGAGAGGAGAAAGGAGGCTACTTGAACACAAGGAAGATTGCAGTGAGAAGTAGACGTTGCTGCAGACAAAGGGGTACTGTTGGCAGGAGTTGGAAAAGGTTGACATCAGAGGGAAGAAGATACTGAACGGTTAAAGTAGGTGGACCAGTGGGTTGTAGAGGTGTGCAGTGCCCAAGTCTCTACCAAACCCCTACCAGGGTGCACAGGGTTTCATCTTGAAGGACCAGCCTCGGGCCCAGTATATCAGGAAATCCTTGCTGGACCTCCATGTGTGTGCCTAAAGCAACCTGGAAGGAAGTAGTGAGGAGGAGGACTAACATGTAACTGCCCGAGAGCCTTGGGGCCATGGCTGGGAAAATATCTATGGCCGGAGCAAAAGGACCAGGCGACCCCATTAATCCTACTGGGAGGAGCAATTACACCCCTCTCCCCCTCCCCGTCCCACTCCCCTTATGGAGGGACCTAGAAATGTTGGGAGCACTTCGATTTGCAGCAGCCCCCCCTGGCTTTTAATGTTTTTGGTTTGATTCATGGACGTTGACCAGACCAGACATTTCCCCATCTGTCCCCCTTCAGAGCAAGAGGAGGGGGAAGCCTCCTGTTGCCCATTTTGTAGAGAGACTTGCCCTTCTCTTACATTGCACCCCGCCACTTGTAAACCTATCATCCTGGCATCTTGGTCATTGAGACTTGCCTCCATCCTAAAACATTATGTTCAGTTTGTATTACAAGGTTAATAGGTTGAAAGGGAAAGGTTAATGAAAAGCCCTTAAATCCTACTTGGTGTCCGAGTCTCAGTTCTGGGAGCAATGTGACAAGCTATCGTGGTGCCCGCCTTTCATGCATACCTTAGACAGTGAAGCACCACCCACACCTTCTGAACAGGTCTTTGTTGGCATTTGATCACCAGATGTGTTGACTACTGAGCTGTGCTTTTAGTTTAAGATTTGGCAGAATGTGTCCTGTCAAGTCAAGTCCCCAGGTACTTGGGCTTTTCAAGGAAGTTAATCCTAAGTGGTGGATCACGTCCAATGATCTCACGGGTCACATACAATTCCCAACCGGCTATCATTTTAAAACCGCAGACACTGGTAATTCTGGTCACCTGCACATATCCACTTGCTCTCATTTGATTTTTTTAGCATTTTAATAGTGTATACCTTGCCCCAGTATTTTTAAGGTTTGGTGGTTGTCGGGTAAAAACATTTAAATTAGTAAAAGTTCCAAAACCTCCAATCTTCAGTTTAGTAATTCCTATGTGGATATTCCCCAGAATTGGAGGTTGTTGCAGTGAGTCTGTGAAACTCCCAGACTCCTGTATGGAGAACCTGGGACCAAAAGTTTGCCGATCCGATAGGTGACGGACAGGAGCCGACTGACCCTTGTAGTAGACCTCTGCCTGCAAAGCACTTCGAAGGTGGCTGTCAAGCAGAGGCCTCTAGGATATAACTTGCCAGCACCACGTTGCGCTTGCTACTGCGACCGTAGTCTTGCGTTATACCTGCCGGCCACAGTGTCCACCTTGTATCCTGTTTGGTGCTTCGGGATTGAGGACTCAAACTCCTGTGCGAGTTGCACCAGCCTTCCCCGCACTGACCTTCACATGTCATGACCCTTCCTACCTCTTTCCCTAGCGCGGGCTAGCTTTTGCACGTGGTCCTTTGTTCCTCCTGCCACAGTCACCCGAGTCATCTGACTCCCCAAGACTGGTGAACTGCTCCCATAGAACCCTGCATTTTCTGTAATGCCAGCCACTAAGTGTTTCGTAAACCTGCATAATGAGCCAGTATAACTTGGGCAAATATTCTGTTTGATCTCCGAGGTATTCACCCAACTGGACAATTTAGCATTTTAACAACAATGTGTTCTGTTACGAAGTCTTTACTCTTATTAATTTATGAACTCTCTATATTAGTTCATATAGTAGTACCCTTTTAGAGGCAAAATACTTTATAGTGTTAACACTGCTTATTAAAATTGGTTGATTTACTTAATTTTCTCCAAACCAGCCAGAATAATGAATGGGCTGAGCCAGCCATGTGATGAGGCAGCGGTTGAAGGATGGCTCTGCTTGCTGTGAGACTCGAACCCTAGGGACCACGTTGAGTGTGCACGCAGGCAGGGCATTGGACCAAGTTTGCCCGATGCTCGGCCTTCATTCACTGGAGATGCCTTTTGAAGGTGTGATAAGTGCCATTATACTATTGCTTGAATGTAAGAATCAAATCAAGGTCTACAATGTTATGCCGGATGAAATCCCAATAGCTTGTGGTACCACACAAGGCTGCCCTTGTGTAACCTGTCGGCTACGAACCTTAGGATTATCAGTCCTGAACGGGCAGCCAGGATATACAGGGCAGATGTGAAGTTGCATCTGTTTGCTGATAACATGATCCTCTTCATGGGAAAACCAAAGAGCACCTGCCCTGTTGCTTACAGTCCTGTATCAAGCTATGGAGTCTATTGGGGCGAGGGGTGGATCTAATGTAATGACCATGAGCCACAGCGATTGCATTTCGAGGGGTGTAAAGTGTCAATTTAAGGGTGGCCACCGATAGTGCCATATACCAGGAGATCCATTTTCCAGAAGATCAGCTAAAGACTGTAGCGGTCAGCATGGCTCAGCTGACGCGTGTAATCGTGAACGGTGGGCTTTGTGGAAACATAAATCTAATACAAGTTCTAGTTTCACAGCAAATTCTATACATCATCTCAAATGTACACTCTGTAATCCCTAAAACTAAATTCCTTCAGATGGATTAGGTTATCTGGTACTTTGCCATGAAGGGGAGAACACCCGGGCAGCCACTGGCCAAGATGGAAACGCCTGTGAGCACACAGTGATACGCATCTCTCCCTACATTGACTACTGTGACTCCACTGGAAATGCTCTCAAATGCTAGCAAGGCCTAGAGTGGGCTGGTTTCATCTTGAAAGAGTAACTCTGAAAGATTCCTTCTACAGCTCAACTATTGCAAGTTGGCGAAGTAACGAGTGAGCTTGCGCATTGCAAGTGGAATCCTAAGAACAGGTCAAAAGGCAGATTGTGACCTACAGAGCCCACCAGGTCCCCCGACTGTGCCGCAGCCTGAATATCGATATTGAGATGGAAATTGGAGCAGATCGCTCAAGTTTCCTCTGGTAATCCAGCCACCTGCGTTAGACGAACTGGCCCTCAAGCCAATGCAAGGTGATCATGGTGAGATTTGCGGCCACTCACTGAGCTCTCGAACACTTTAGATTTCAAACCTGATGCGACTCCATGATCCCCAGCTATCAACAAAAATATCAAATTATTATAATGTTTTTATGCCAGTAGTTGGAATAACCAGAGCAAGAGTGGGGCATGCATATTTAAACTAGGCATGCCTCGGGGCAAAGGTTGACAGCCTGTGGTATAGTGACCCATGCTGGAGTCCATATCACCTCCTGAATTTAAGGATTCTATGTTCTGAAGGGTTTGACCAAGCAGTGCAGCTCCCACTTTCCAGACATCCACAGCAAGTGCTATATTCACACTGGAAGGACACGGGTGCTGCGCAATGTTAATCTGCAAGACTTGAGCCGCTTTCATGAAGGTGGTATTCAAACCTTTTCATACTGAGCCCCCTTGGAAGTAAACATATGGCTTCGTGCCCCCCACCCCAGGGGGCCCAAAGGAGGTCCAGAGGTGCCCCAGATGCTTTAAAATACAAGCAGATGTTTACAGCTCATATCTTCTATTAAACACTCGCCATAATCCCTTTTCAAAGTTTCAAAGAGTCTGGGGCCCCCTGGACATCCTTTGGGCTCCCATAACGGGGCCAGCCACTCAGTTTGAAGACCACTGATTTAAGATATTTGAAAAGGTATTCAGACAGGACCTTGCTTGGGGAGGGGGGTGCAGGAGGTGGAGGCAGTGGCAGATTAGGATGGAACACCTTATCTGTGCAGATAATGTAGTGGTTGTATGCACCAGAATTGGCCCGGGGAGAGTAAAACCTGTTAATCCAAAAGGCACAAGACCTCCAGGGCCAGTCATCAGAGTGCATGAGAACAGGGGAGACCTGTAAACTGTAGTGCACTAACCTAACTGTGATTATAAGTTGCACTATGTTGACAAAAGTGCACCTCTCAATGCGAGGCCCTCGTATTCAGTTTGTTGACTTGGGGTAAGGAGCATGTAACCTATTTTCTATATGTATTTTGTCCTCCGGTTGCCAGGAGACCAGGCTCACCTCCCTTGCGAGGTCCTCTTTTCCTTCGTGAAGGGTTCTCGCACGGACGTCTGGTGGACCATTAATGGAAAGAATGCAGGAGATGCGATGGACCCCAGGATCAATATCACCAGCAGGTGAGCTATCTTATCTGGCATTTCTAGAGCGTGTTTTCTGTCATTGGTTTGGTCTTGGAAGCCGTGATGGCTTTTTGGCTCTGCATTGCTGTAGGAGATACGACCGATCCCGGGATCAATGCCGCCAGCAGGTGAGCTATCTTCAGTTATGTGGTATTTCTAGAGCATGTTTTCCGTCATTGGTGTGGTCTTGGAAGCTGCAACAGCTTTTTGGCTCTGCATCACTGTAGGAGATACGACGGATCCCGGGATCAATGCCACCAGCAGGTGAGCTTTGCTATGTTGTGTAGCATTTTTGGAGTGTGCAATCTGCCATTGGTGTCCTCTTGGAGGCGGTGCAACGCTGTGGAGGGACTCAATGCGACGGCAGGATAAATGGCACCAGCAGGTCCGCTGTTCCTTATTATTGCTACAGCTCTGCCGTTGGTGTGGTCTTCTAAGCGGTGATGGCTGTTTGGTGGTGCATCGCTGCAGCAGCTGTAGACCCACTGTCTCCAACCTTTTCTGTAATTGGATAAATCGGATGAACAATTACTAACAAACATACATCCTTCCACTGACCCTGTTCTATCTGGCTGTGTCCCGCCCGGAGCACCTCACGGGACAGGGAGGCCTACTTTCAAAGATGGATCGTGTTCAGATTCTTTTATGAGGGTGGTCCAGTCCACTGGTAGAGGCTGCAGGTGATGACTCGCGTAGTTGATGTACGCATCTGCGATGGAGGGTTCTGCCTGCGTTGGCTCAGTGGGGTGTCTTGATAGTCTACTGTGTTTTTTTTTTTGTCTTTGCCTGTGCGGTGTATGTCAAATTTGTAGTCCTGTAGCCACAGGCCCCAGCGTGCTATTCGGACATTCTTACTTTCGGGTCACTGTAGATCACCAGGAGAGCTTGGTGGTCCATGACAACGGTGAAAGCCTTGCCATATGAGAAAAGGTGGAAATATTCACAGGCCCAGACGACGGCTAGGCTTTCCTTTTCTGATAGGGAGTATGCATGTTCTGTGCATGTGAGATTCCTACTTGCGTATGCCATGATGAGGTATTGCTCGTGTCCATAGGGTGCAGCTGCATCAATATAGCCCCCAGACCGACGGGGCTGGCATCAATTATTACTTCTTTTTTCCTGCATTGAAATACGCCATATCCTCGGCCTTAGATGTTGTTGCGAATAGTGTCGAAAGCATGCCGACGGTCCGTTGACCATTCAAAGGGTTGGTCTTTCCACTTGAGTAGTCGGAGAGGGGTGCTGAATGTCGCATAATCTTGGAGGTAGCTTGAGCAGTAGCTCGCGAGTTCCAGGAATGAGCGGAGTTCAGAGACATTCTGTGGTGGCTGGGCAGTGTTCACTGCAGCCACCTTTTCTGGGTCGGGTCGCATCCCCTTCTCTGAGATGTGCCTGAAGAACCTAAGTGAACCCTTCTGGAATTTGCATTTGGCTTTGTTGAAGTTCAATCTGGCTGCTTCAAGTGCTGTGCTTATTCTGTGAAGTGCTGTGTTATGTTCTTTAGTTTTGCCAAATGCAAGGACGTCATCTGAATAGTTGAGGCAGTTGGGGACATGCCTTATGACTTTATGAATTTCGTCTTGAAACATGTACGCGGCAGACCAGATGCTGAAACGGAGCCGTTTGCATTGGAAGGGACCCAGATGTGTTACAAAGGCCGTGATGTAGCGTGCATCGGGAGCGATTTCAAGCTGATATCCTTTTGTGAGGTCTAGCTTGGAGAAATACTTTGCGGCATGTAATAGGTGGATCATGTCGGTTATCCTGGGTGCCTGGTGTCTTGCATGCTCAATTGCTTTGTTTGCGCTCGTCTTGTCCACTCATTGTCTGATGGAACCGTCCGGTGACTTTTTAGGGACAGGGACTATTGGTGATACCCAGGGTGTGGATGGGACTATTGGTGATACCCAGGGTGTGGGGCCTGTCACTGGTTCGATGGCATGTTGCTTCAATAGCTTGTTAATCTCTTCTTCAACTTGCCATTGTATGTTGATGGGTATGCCACTGTAGTGTTGGGCTACTGTCTTGACGTCTGGTTGATGTGAAGTTGAATTTTTTGGTTTTTGAGTTTCCCCAGTCCTCGGAACAATATAGGGAACACCATCTCGATGTCCTCCAGCCTCACAAAGTATTCAGTTGGTACAGGATGTGTACAAGGCCCATCTCTATGGCTGTTTTGAAACAGAGGATGCATCCACTGTTTACCTCGGTCTTGAGTCTGTGCAGTGGGATTTCCAGTGTGAGCTTTGTGGGTGCACGTGGCAGAGATAACTCTGTTGCATGGTAGTGGGGAAGTCGGCCTGTATGGGTGCGCCGCTTGAGCTTCAGGTGCCGGTGGAGTGACTTGTAGGCTTCTTCGCTTATATTTACCGCTGCTCCGGTGTCTGAGAAATTCCAGTGAGCTATCGTTGAGCATGACGACCGGACTATGTTTCGCATGTTGTTGTTCAGCACCCAAACATATCCCTTTTTGCGCTGGTCATGACCTGACAAAAACGAGTCGCTACTGGAGGGTGACCTCATCTTGATGTATCGGACGTATCGCATGCGGCCCCCATGTCTTGGACCATCCGACGGCATTTGGTCTTCCGGTGCGTGTGGTTTGCTGTACACCTGCTCGTCCTTCTTGCGTCTTCTGGGTGTGTCAGGCCAGGCCTCGTCTGGACTCACTAGTGTCGGCCTCCACTGTTCTGAGTGATCATCTGCTGGCTGAGGGCAGTGGTGCATTTTTACATACAGCACAAAAGTGGTCGTTGCCACTGCAGGTATCACATTTTTGTCCAACAGAGGGGCATTCCCCTTTATGAGGGTGTCAATATCCACATCTGAAGCACGTGGCGTCCGAGCATCAGGCCGGAAAGTTTGGGGTGGTCTGTAGTTTGCCTTGGACTGTATGGTGACCTTGCCCAGTTTGTCCAGCTGTGACTAGACTGCCGCTTTCATCCATGCCAAAGCTAGAATCTCCTCCCGTGAGCTCTGTTTTTGCAGTAGCTTCTTCCGGAATGCTTGGGTGTCCCATCCGGCGATGACCTGGGATCTTAGAGCCTCTTCGCTAGAGTATTGATGGAATTTGCAGTGTTTCGGCTTTATTCTGTGTCTCATGACCGAGTTGTCTAGGGATTCACCATTGTTTTGGCTCGTCGTATGAAAGCTTTGTCTCTCATAGTCAACGTTGGCATGAGGTGCAAAGTATTCTGCTAGTTTTGTGTGGAGGTTCTGGAATGTTGCTGTGCCGAGGTTGAGAATTTCCCCTGTAATGTCCCTGACTGCATGGCCAACAGCCATAGAGGGCTTGTTTTTTTTAGCCTCTCGTCATCGTTGAGCCCTATGTCTCCCACGTAAAATTTGAAGTCTCTTAACCATATTGCCCAGCGTGGCTCAAGGTTGGTCATGTCAAATGTGTGTGGTAGGTGTAAAATCTGTGTTCCCCCCGCCTGAGGGAAGGGAAGGTCTCGAGGCACCACCTCCAGAAGTGGAGGCAACGTGGTCTCCCGACATGTGGATGCTGGTCTGTTCTGTGTGTACTTAATGGCTTGTTCCATTGCGGGGGCATTCCTGCCACCTTGCCTCTCTGCTGTTGCCCCCAGTGTAGGTCCCTGTGTGCACTCGCTCTTTTTTGTTTTTCTTTACTCACTTTTTGCCTTGCGTGGCCCTTGTTCACTTTATTTGTCCGGGCCCAGGCGTGTCCCGCTGCAGCCGCTCATCCCATGGTGCACAGGTGCTTGTGGGGCTGCTTGTCTCCCCTCCCCCACTGTACCTTGTAATGGCGCACTTGGGCTGTGTGTCCTGCGCTGACGTGCGTAAGCCATACTCGACGGCACCCTCCTTTGTTGCGGCCTTGCTGGGGTGCGGGCAGGACGGCCGAAACCGCGCAGTCGGGTGATGAGCAGCTTGGCTCACGTCCACTGGTGTCCTTGGACAGTCGAGGTGTGGGTCCTGCCTTGGGCCACCTTCGTCGCCAGTGTTCTATCTGTCCGTGTCCCGAGGGCTACTTTCAAAGATGAGACATACAAAGACTGGTGCAAGTAAATTGCGTCTTTATTGCACACCAAGTGTCTTTACCCCGCCCTTCTCCCCAGCCCAATGTCACTTCCTATAGTCTTGACCCAAATGGGGCAGGGCTACATGCCCTATTTCTGGCATGACCGACCCCTTAAATGAAAGGATTTTAAATTCTCTCCCGGAGTAACAACCCCTTCATGCCTAACAGCCTGGAATGGTTTTGATGGGCTCCGCCTTTAGTTTGCAATTTCTTTATTCAGAAAGCACACATTTCTTCACGTAAAAATAAATAGCAGCAGGGCACAATATGGCAAAGCAAGAGTAAAAACACACAATGCAATATCATTGCAGCTAGTGTCTTTAAAAACTTCACTTTCAGTAAAATGGGTAAAAGCAGTTTTCTCCTAGTCTTAAAGTAGTAACGACTGGAAAAGACGAAATGCTGCTGCCTTTAGTCTAATAACAGCAGAGGGGACACTTCTCAGGAGAATTGGGGTTCCACTTGACAGCAAATGAGGCTAGCAGTAAAAGGCAGAATCTGAACTTCCTGTATAATGTGATATTTGTGTGGCACTGAGCAGCCACAACATAACCTGGGCATTTGTCCATCGTTGTACCAACATGCTTGCTCATTCCATTCGCCACCCTTGATACCCCACCAAGGAAACAAGGTGCAGAATGAGACATTCTTTCTTTGTTGGCATAAGTCAGCAGATTTAATTTCACAATATACCAAACTCAAAACACTGCAAACCAACTTTGTGAAAATTATTCTGGAGGTGCGGCGGCCAGCCGACTGCTCTGTGTCCAAACCTTGCTTCCCCGCTTTCCCAACCAAGTTCACTGTAGGCCAAAGTCCCCCCAACCCTTCTTATTTGAGCCCCGCCTGCCCTTGAAGGTGTTCCTGGGCTGGGGGAGTGCCGTTTTGTCAGGGGAAGCCAAGCGAAGACCCTTCCCGCTTTTCCACGGCTCATTCGTCTGTATCTTGCCACTGGTCACCAAAACACTGCCTCGCCGTTCTGCGACAGCAATGGCCAGACCATGCCAATCCGCCATCCTATGAGCAGGGTGGGTGGGAGGAAAACGAAACAGGTCCCCCTTCGGTGCGCAGCGTCCTTCTGCAGTGCTGCAGGCACCTGAAGGCGAAGCCTCCTGGCCCGCCCCTGTCCATTGTTCCCTTTTGCTGGCCTGTTGGCCCCTTTTGCGGGCTTCCCGGGCTTCCTGCACACCTTCCCCTTACCCAGGGGTGAGGGAGGAGAGGACGCTTCCTCTGTTATTCTGGTGCCTTCTCCATTTCTTTTTTGTCGACACCAGAACGTTTTTGTAACCCCAGGTAAAGGTTGCATATTGCACCGCTTGCCTGCTCTTTAAAAATGAAACCGTGCCCAGGCATTGGTTATTTCTTAAGAGTCCAGTGCGTCTGCATGTCTGCCCCAAAGCGCGGCCAGATCCAGCCCCTCAGTCTATTTTATATACATTAGTTATTTCCATTTTGCGGTTTCTAGTGACTCTCAGTTCCCACAACACCCCCTTCTCCAGCATGGGGTCTGGCATGGATTCACATGCTCATGAATATTCCCCGTCGTCAGGCTGGGAATCCTCGGTAAAGAAGAAATCAGTATCAGTTTCGTTTCTGATCTGTCTTTCGTAGTAGTAACCAATCGCTGATCTCTGCGTCATACTGACCACAGCCAATGACTGCCCTCTACCTAAGCCCCGCCTCTGGCAGCCATCTTCAGATTTTTACCGCACGTTCAAGTGTTGGGAGTCCACGTGCTTAGCTCTCGAGCTTTTACTGCGTGTTTCGCGCTTTTTCAGGTGAATTTTCACATTTTTTCGGTTAATCGAGCCTCAAGCTCCACCGTTTCTACTCCCGTTAACGGCTACCCGTTGCGGGATTTTCCTACGCCCCTCAAGGGTGAAGATTTCGTCGAATCAACTTCTTGGAGGATTCCAGAAGATTAACGGCCTACTTCGAGATGGCCCAGGATGCGAGTTTGTCGCCCGGACCCAAGCTGTTACGCAGCTGCCCTGGATGCGGGCTACAGAATGTGTTTAAGGAAGACGAACACTCGCAATGCCTCTACTGTCTTCATGGGGACAAGACTCATGTAGAGAAGGACTGCCAGTTCTGCAAGAACTTGTCGGAGCGGACCATGAGGGACCGTCGATCCCGTCTCGCCAGCTGGTTGGAGAAGGGCTCAACGGGTGAGAAGAAGAAGAAAGGGTCAGAGCGGGCTTCTAAATCCTGTGTGGGCGCCCCCGCGACGGGGGCCCAATTCCAGGCCAAGCACCGCGAGTCCGCTGGCTCCGGGAGCGCCAAAAGGTCGGGCTCTTCGGTCGCCAGGCAGGGCGCACCTTCCCCGGCACCATCAACCACGAGCCAGCGCTCCGGTTTGGGGAAGAGGAAGTCCGAGACCCCGGGTAAGCTTCGGGAGAAGCCCCGTCCGATCTCGTAAGAGGGGGAGCGAGGCGTCGCCCCTCCCCCGAAGGAGAAGGCTCGGGACGCACCTAAGGTGGTAAAGGCCCCTACCCATTTTGTCTGCCATCCAGTCCTTATGCTCTGAGATAAGGACGAGATTCCCATGGCCCAGGCCAGAGGACCCGCAACCTGGCCCGTCGGGAAGTCCTCAGAACAAACGACTGAGGACCCCCAAGTGCCTAGCACCAGTGGCGGCGCGGCTGCGCCTGCAGGGGATTCACGTCTACCCCTACCTGGACGACTGGCTCATCCGCTCAAGGACGAGGGAACTTGCCATCGAACACACTGCGAGGACTGTCCAGCTACTCACAGACCTGGGATTCGCCATAAACTACCCAAAGTCCCACCTGGTGCCGTCGCAGGTGGCCCTGTTTCTGGGAGCAAAGCTAGATACAGTGAGGCGCCTGGCGGCCCCGTCGGAAGAACGGACGGAGACCATTCTAGGCAAAGTGCAGCGCCTGCTAGCCACGGACGTGGCCAGGGTGAGGTCCATAGTCCCTCCTGGGGATGATGTTCTCTTGCATCTACCTGGTGCGCCTCTGCAGGCTACGGATGCGCCCTCTTCAAGAATTTCTCGACACCCGTTGGATGCAGGCGACGGGCACCTTCGAAGACAGGGTCCCCCTCAACGAGGTGTTCCGGCGGGCGATTCAGTGGTGGGGCGTTCGAGCGCACCTCACGGCGGGCCAGGTCTTTCAGACACCGGCGTACCAGGAGACGGTGACGACGGACGCCTCCCTGGAAGGTTGGGGCACCCACACCGGAGATCTCCACGCAAGAGGCCTTGGGCTCCTGCACATCAACGTCCTGGAACTCCGAGCCGTGTTCTGGGCTCTCAAATCGTTCCTCCCATCGCTCAAGGGCAAGGTGGTGCGGATCTTCACGGACAACACCATGACAATGTTTTACATACAGAAGCAGGGAGGCACCAGATCCCCAGCCCTATCCAAGGAGGCACAGGATCTGTGGCACTGGGCGGTCGCCCAGGGGATGTTCCTGGTTCCCTTCCACCTGGCAGGAGAAAGCAACACCATCGCCGAATCGCTCAGCAGGGAGCTGTGCGCGTGTCACGAGTGGGAACTGCGCCAGGATCAGGTGGATCAACTCTTCCGACGATGGGGCAAACCCCAAATCGACCTGTTCGCAACAGCGACGAACTCGAAGTGCAAGAGGTTCGCCAGCAGGTTTCCCCAGCCAAGAAGCATGGGCGATGCGTTCTCGTTCCCCTGGGACGGCCTATACCTGTATGTGTTCCCTCCGTTGCCGTTGCTGCTTCGACTCATCAGCCAGCTCAAGAGGTCCTGGTGCAGGATGATCCTCGTCGCACCGGCGTGGCCGAGGCAGATCTGGTTCCCGGACCTTCTGGACTTGTCAACGTCCCCTCCCATCAAGCTGTCGGCGGACACGGACCTTCTCTCCAGAGAAGGAGGCGCCATCTTCCACCACGACCCGGCGTCGCTGAACCTGCAGGCTTGGCTCCTGCAGCGCTAGAGATTGGAGGCTACGATATACCGGCCGATTGCAGAGAGGTTCTTGCAAAGGCCAGGGCGTCCTCGACTCTCAAATGCTACGGTCATAAGTGGAAGAGGTTCTCGGTCTGGTGCCGAGCACAGAAGATCAACCCCCTATGGATTATGGCCCCTCAAGTGCTGCCGTACTTGCTATCGCTGGCTAAGGCTGGGCTAGCCCATGCCTCCATTAAGATTCATCTGGCGGCGATCTCCAGATATACCAGAACCACAGGACGGACGTCCCTGTGGTCCCATCGACTGGTAAAAGAGTTTATGAAGGGACTGTTCCGGTCGTTCCCGCCAGTGAAGGCCCCGGCCCCGGCGTGGGAACTTAACGTGGTGCTGACCAGGCTCATGGGGCCCCCATTCGAGCCGATGCACTCCGCACCGATGAGGTTTGTGTCGTGGAAGACTGCATTCCTGGTGGCCATTACCTCCGCACGACGAGTGGGAGAGATCCAGGCCCTATCGTGCAAACCACCGTACTTGACTTTCCATGCCTCGAGGGTGGTGCTTAGGACGCACCCCTCCTTTATGCCCAAGGTGCCATCGGACTTCCATCTTATCGAGCCATTGGTGTTACCTGTTTTCTTCCCGTCTCCTTCGTCGCCGGCCGAGAGGACTTTGCACTCGCTGGATGTGGCTAGAGCGCTGAAGTTCTACGTGGACCGCAGAAAGAGTTTCCGGAGGACATCACAGCTGTTCGTGAACTTTGGACCTGTGAATCAAGGGAAGGCTCTCTCGAAGTCTTCTATTTCCAGATGGCTCTCCGGCTGCATCATGCACTGCCACCGGTTGGCTAACCGACCGCTGCCAGGCCGTCCGAGAGCCCATTCGACCAGAGCGATCGCTGCTACTACAGCATTCTTATCTGGTGTGCCCCTGCTGGACATCTGCAGGGCTGCTACGTGGAGGTCGACGCACACCTTCACGAGATTCTACTGCGTCGATCGGGATTCCAGGGAGGAGTCCAGGGTCGGCCAAGCAGTGCTGCGCAACCTGTTCGCTTAAGGTGAGCCTGGTGAGGAGGTAAGAGATGCTTAATGTTGAGTTTTTTGTATTGCTTAATGTTGAGCCTTTTGCCACCTCCCGTGGTTGTGCATGTGTGTACTGATATGTATTCTTATATTCATGAGCATGTGAATCCATGCCAGACCCCATGCTGGAGAAGGAACAAGTTACTTACCTGTAACTCTTGTTCTCCAGCATGGGTCTGGCATGGATTCACATGCGAACCCTCCCGCCTACCCCTCTGCAGCTCTTCACTTGGTCATACTGCCTCTTCACGTGCTACCAAATCTGAAGATGGCTGCCAGAGGCGGGGCTTAGGTAGAGGGCAGTCATTGGCTGGGGTCAGTATGACGCAGAGATCAGCGATTGGTTACTACTACGAAAGACAAATCAGAAACGAAACTGATACTGATTTTTTCTTTACAGAGGATTCCCGGCCTGACTGGGAATATTCATGAGCGTGTGAATCCATGCCAGACCCATGCTGGAGAACAACAGTTACAGGTAAGTAACTTGTTCCTTATCAAACGTCACATCGTGAAAGGGGTTGAGGCAGAAATGGGTCTTCTGGATGCCTAAAAGTTCCTGGTTGGTGCCCAACGTCACCGTGAACTGGTACAGTGGGTGCACTGCTAGGAAGCCTCAGCTTCCAGAAATGCCTTCACCCCGCGGAACAGAGGTGTTCATGATGCGTGCACTTGCTACGTCCAAATTCCTTTCCACCAAACTCTGTCCCAAGTAGCCTAAATAATGGACTTTGTTAATTATTTGTTATACTATTCATCAAATATTTGTATTGATTGGGACGGGTGGCACACCACCCCACTGTCTTGGCCATATTCACAGTCAAGCTCTGCTAAAGTTGGATCTATGAATGTCCAATTGCTTGGCCAATCCATGTGCCGTTGGAGAGATTAAAACGACGTTGTCCACATAGAGTAAAATGGCCATGCCGGTGCCTCCAATTTTTAGGGCATCACAATCCAGCTCCTGGTGAGTAATGCTGGATCGTTTATGTATAATAAAAATAGCGAGGGTTCCAACAACACACCCATATCTAACTCCCTACCCATACCACAAATCTGTGTGCATTCACCTTCAGGACCACACCACACTTTGGCTGCATTGCACCTATAGAGCATTTGACGATCATGGTTGGGAGGGAGGGAGGTAGAGCTTTTTCCTTTTAAAACGTGCGATCAAAAGCACCTATCCACGATGTCCAAGGCCATTTTGAAGTCCACAAAACCCAAATACAAGGGCATTTTCTTCTGAACTGTAATTTTTTGCAGCAGGGCGGTTACTAAAAATTTTCTGTTGAGCCTTTATTTTGGCTAAAGACTCCTTTTAAAATACTAACTACAGACGATGCAGAGACCCAGACTCGGAGCCTTTTAAAGACAACGTCGCAATTGACGTTAACAAGGGAATCTATAAGGGAGATCGGGGAGATCATTCCCTGGGCTCTTCTTTTCACCGTCGCCATTGACATTCGCAAGGGAATGGATTGAGGAGATCGGGGAGATCATTCCCTGGGCTCTTCGTATCCCCGTTGCCATTGACGTTAGCAAGGGAATGGATTGGGGAGATCCTTCCCTGGGCTCTTCTTTTCTCCATTCTTAAAAATCGAACAGCAGCAGCTGTGGTCCAAAATCAAGGTAACACACATGAACATTCTATACAATTATAAAACTAGGCTACAAAGGGGGCTCAGACCGCAAGGTTATTCTGATAAGTCTATGGGTATTTGCTAGTACCCTCGGCCACTCGCTGGGATATTAACCCCTTAAGTGCCAAAGACGAATATGCTTGTCCTTTTTGCATAGACTTGCTGGCACTTAGCATCCATCGGCCGCTGGCTCCAAATCATTGACTCGCAGGTTCATAAAGTGCTCGGAAATGCGCTGGCCAAAGAGTAGGTGGGATGTTGGCTGCGTCAGTCCCTTTGGTTTAGTTTTGCAGCCCTGAAAATGTTCAATTTTAAGCTTTGAGTAAATTGTGAACCAAGAAGTATTGCGCTGTTTTTGCCAAGCGATTGTCCTGATCTGTGTTGCAAACTCTGACTGTAAAGTGCGGATGCTACCAATATTTATGTGTGCCATGTATGAGTGCAAATTCATATTTTCTACTGCAAATGAAACGAGTACTCTCAAAAGCGATATTTGGATACGACTGTAGTCTTTGATCACAGGCAACCTGTGTGCTGGCCTTGGAATCCAAACCTCTATAACATGTGGATAATGGGTGACTTGTCGTCTTAGCCCTGCATACTCGAGCCCTGTGAGCAGCCCCTGCCTTCTGCTCTGAGAACATAGAAAGAGGACTGTTGGGTTTGAGTGTTCACTCCAATGCATAATTGGTACTCGGCAACGGAGGACACGTGCTGCTGGTGCCCACTGCTTTGCCTTTGTTATACATTAGAACTTGCTCAAGTACTGCTATGTGGTGGGGATGGCACAGCTTAAGGTGCCAAAGTGCAATTTACTCGTAGCCAGCGAGCCGGTGGCCTCTGACCATTGCAGTAGAGGTAGACTGTATCTCTGGCAGATCCAACAAACGCGTGACATACATGTTTAACATGCTTTTAACTGCCAGGCTAGGGTTTGGAGAAACGCCTATGGGGATTACACGTCTAACGAGAACAATATAGAACATTTTTTCATAGAATCACGTTATCTGATAATGTAATCTGTCAGGATGGAGCAAGCGGAAAGGTGTAAGTTCTTGAACTAATAAGGACGCTGGTTTCCCTTCGCTTCTGTTGCGTGTTGCACAGCCGCTCGGTTATAGCATCCGGGACACTTGTCCATAACAAAGGAAGTGGTTGAGAAATCCTTATGGCTCTAGAGGCTTCTCTAGAACGAGAGGGGTCGTCCTGCCTTGGGACTGGCCTAAACCAGCAAAGCCAGGTTGGGTCAACCAGTATTGTTGGGACTAGTCCTATCGTGGGGCTACAGCTCTCCTCCCTGCCCCCCACGCTCTTAGATTCAACACTGAGGGATACTGCTTTGCCACAGGTCCTCCCTAAAATGTATAACGCCCTCCAGGCTTTTGTAATCCACACCAGAAAAGTGTCTGGCACGCTGCTTCCTGATCAAGGGTTATCATTCTGCATATCATGGTGAAAGGTGGGGGCCCCCATTACCCACTAAGGGTTCCCCTCTTCCCTTCCTCTCACATATTCTTCAAGGGATAGACTACCATGGGCTGCTCTTCCCACTACAGGGTCCATCTCACCCCGTAGCCTTTCTAGTGGATATGCTGCTTTTCTCACCCGCGAGGCTCCTGTACCACTTTCGACAAAGGGATGCAATGCCTTTATCAGGTTAAGGCATGGGCCTCGTGGGGGGTCAGAAATGTGAGGCGGACAACTTTGAGAAGGTTTTAAAAAGGATGCCATTTTATTACACTCAAAATGTTGGATAAACCCTGCACTATCCCGACCAGCATTTCCCTGCCTAAGATAAACTGAAGGAAACACTCGAATGAAAGTTTTCTGTCCCTCACATTTGTACATCTATCAACCTAACAAGGTAATATATGTCAGTTCAACAGCAACAAATGTAACCATTAAAGTCACATCATGATAATTATTTCTCCCTATAATCTGGGTGAATTCCCCTTCCCCAAATTCAAGCAGGATTTTGTTCAACAGTTCCAAAAGGATAAGGAAATCCTGGCTCATAACAAAGTTCCACTTCAGTGCTCTGTGTTCCAACTTGGTTACACAAAGTTCCAACTTGAGTAAAGCCAACAGTTCACAAGTTTTTTCCTCTTTTCACTTGCGACAAAGATCTTGAAACAACTTATTTTCCTCAACAATTAATTATTCCATATTTCATTAGTTTCAACAAAAAGTTCTGTTGGATTATTTCTGCACCAGTTCACAAAACCACTTTATCAGCTTAAATAATGCTGCAGCAGTTTACACATTTGCTTCAGTGATATTAATTTGTCAGGATGATTCTGCATTAATACACAAAACACTTTAGTGGTTCTTTAACTTCAAGATTTTTAACCACACCACAGTACTTCAATGGCTTCCACCTGGTCCACTCACCTGCCAGGCCTACTACTCCAAAGTTCTCTGCTCGGGTGGACTCTCCTGCCAGGCCAGAATAAACTACTAAATGCAAGTATTTCTGTGGTAAGGGCTAGCTTCGCAATGTCTCTTGCACCACAACATCAAGTTTAAGAATGTCTTTAGGGGAAACAAGAACTGCACTGGTGCTGTTTGTTACAAATGTGTGAGTGCCACACTCAATACAGGTTAGGCTCCACTCCTCCTGAATACTTTTTATCAGAAGGGCAGCTCTCTTGCCACTATAGTTTTCTCACATCTGCTCCACAATATGAATTCAAGTATTTCTGAGAGAACAAGAACCACACTGGTGCTATTTGTGTGATTGCCCCACACAATGCAGGTTAAGCTCCACTCTTCCTGAATGCCTTCGATCAGGAGGGCAGCCTTCCTGCCACTTTTGTTTCTCCCCTTCCGCACGAACCAAATGCTGATGAGGATTCTGTGTCACTTTCTTACTTCTTTGGCTTTGACAATGTGGGCTTAAACCATGTCCTCTTATGACTTCCTTTACATAATGGCAATAGTCTTTACAAACACTGACATTCTCAAATGCGCTCTTTTTGCTTGGGCAATACTGGTTCTTTATAATAGTGGTTTGTACTTCTTCTTGGGTTATTGCCCTTGTTGGCTTTTAATACGATCCACGATGTTATAATCGCACTCTTCTGGTCTGATCATTAGGTTCTTGTTCTGCCATCTGCTCCTTTTCAGCTTGGTTTGCAACAGAAGAATTAACCTGCTTCACATTAGTTTGGTATTCAAATTATTTCCTCTTCTTCCACTTTACTTTGTTTATAATGTTTCTGAGGTTAAGGCCCCTGGGCTTGGCCAGCGGCTGGTTAGAGCACTCCAGGGTCACAATCTAGCAGTGAATTTACAGGGTCTGGTGTGCATGTCTGTTCGCCTCGCTGCCTCCCGGTCCTCTGCTTCAGTTTTCCAGTGCAGCCCAGCAACCTCTCATTCGTGTCTACCCACGGCCGGCATCTGTCAACAGCAGAGCTCTCCTGGCTGTCAAAACGCTCCTGGGTGCGCTTGCCACCAGTGCTTATCTGCCAGTGAGGAAAACTGTTAAATGGTGTGCTTTCCACTGCATGACCTCTGCAACTGCAATCCTCACGGGGCGAGCCATCACGCCAAACGCTTCCTGCTGCGCAGCCTCTGCAGTCAAGGTCTCAAGCATAGGGTACGACGTTCTTTCATAGTCGGGCATTTCAAAGCCTGCAGTTTAAACATGTTTGACAGTTCATCAAATTTTTGGGGATGGGGGTGGGAAAGGGCAGATAAGTGGTTGGGTATAGATAAAAATATGTGCAGGAGGGGAGATTGGGGAGATGACCCTCCCCTCAAAAAAAGAAATTCGATGAACTGCCATACACATTTAAATTGCAGGATTTGAAATGCCTGACGATGAAATGACATGGAACCGAGCATAGGAGACCCTCTCAGGACTGGCATCCGTTTTACACACCACTGTTCTCCCGGCGTCTTGGCTCTCCTCTGACTTCTGCTGCCGCATGGAGGTGTCAAAATTGCTGAACCTTTTGCTGCTGTTCCCCTCAATGACCTGCACTTGAGGGGGCCTTTTGTGCTTGCCAGTCTTCCTCGGGTGTGGGTCATTATCCTGAATAGGCTGCCACGTGCAGTCTTGTGCCTCTGCAGACTTCTTCTTTGTCCCACCAGCACTTTGGGAAACGTAGGACTTGAAGAACACATTTTGAAACTTGGATTTCTTAATGAATGTATGATCACCATGGTCACTTCTATTCCCATACACATTCCCTAAAGGAGTATTATAAGGATTCAATGAAGTATTTGGTTTTGCAGAAGGATGTGGGGGGGTTTCAGGGTCTACATTGGTAACATTTGCAGACTGTTATTTACCTGGGATTCATCTGAATTTCAGATCTATGAATGTCATGACTTCAAAAGGGGTTTCTTAATTTCAATAAATGCCTGGTTAGGATTGTCTGTCTTCACCCACATTCTGACACTTAGCTTGAGAAAATGAAAGCTCTCTTGACAGCAAGCCACTACACATTCTGGTGTATATGATATTCCCTTCCTTGAGGAAGACGATACCCTGCCTCGTTCCACAAAGTCCTCCGGTTCTCCTGGGGCCCTTCTCTTCCCAGGTGATCTTCCTGGCTAACACCACCCCCAGGGTCCGGATCAGGAAGTCTGCCTTCCCTTGGCCACCCGGGAGGAGGCTCCCAGGTGATCCTCCTGGTTAAACACCTCCCCCAGGGTCCGGATCAGGAAGTCTGCCTTCCCTTGGCCACCCGGGAGGGGGCTCCCAGGTGATCCTCCTGGTTCACACCACCCCCAGGGTCCGGATGAGAAAGTCTGCATTTCCTTGGCCACCCGGGTGGGGGCTCCCAGGTGATCCTCCTGGTTCACACCACCACCAGGGTCCGGATCAGGAAGTCTGCCTTCCCTTGGCCACCCGGGAGGAGGCTCCCAGGTGATCCTCCTGGTTCACACCACCCCCAGGGTCCGGATGAGAAAGTCTGCATTTCCTTGGCCACCCGGGAGGAGGCTCCCAGGTGATCCTCCTTGTTCACACCACCCCCAGGGTCCGGATCAGGAAGTCTGCCTTTCCTTGGCCACCCGGGAGGAGGCTCCCAGGTGATCCTCCTGGTTCACACCACCCCCAGGGTCCGGACCAGGAAGTCTGCCTTCCCTTGGCCACCCGGGAGGAGGCTCCCAGGTGATCCTCCTGGTTAAACACCACCCCCAGGGTCCGGACCAGGAAGAGCCTGCCTTCCCTGGCCACCTGGGAGGAGGCCTTAGGTAGGGTTCCATAGTATTCATCACAGCACCCTTCATCCCCCAGTTCCCTCTCCCTCTTTGGACACTCATGGAGCTGACTTGGGATTTAGGGGCTGAATTGCGCCAATAACTGGCCTGTCCACCATCTTTTGTCCGTTTTTCTCCCTGGACCCTCCGTAGTGTTTTGCGTGTGTGTGAAGGTCTCCTGTGCAACCAGTGTGTGCATTAGAGGGTGGAGAAACGCGTGGTAAGCTTACCACGCACAGTTTTATCTTGGGTGGCAGATGCAATTCAATCACTGTGTCCCTGGCATGGCACACTCTTGCCAGGCAGCAATGCTAGTGTAACTTTGCTTCCTGCGCTGTGTCCTCGGTGTTTGAAAGTCACTGATTGACACAATTATGTCCACAGACATGCATAATTCACTGTGGAACCTGTGAACGTTGTAAAATGACTTAATTTAACTTGTGAATCTAACTGTGTCAAAATGCTCACTACCATAGTTGAGTTTAGAAAACTCATTTATCTGAAAAGGAAGGCTTCCATTTCCATGTGGCAGCTTTGGGTTTTCTCGGAGGGCACCATATGCTCTGCCATTTGGGGACACAGTGCCTTATTGCCCTGGAAGCTCTTGCAAAGGGTTTGGCTGAGTTACGGTTTTTATGGCTGGTGTGCCCCAATGGGCTGATTGGGTGGAGGGAGTCCAGACTGGCCTGTGATGTGACTGTTATTGTCCCCTTCCATGTGACTGGGGCGAAGGTTGGGTAACCAGGGGTTACCCTGCATACTTCTCCTGGCCCCAGTATTAACTAGTTTGGGCTGGCAGCCAGCCGCCTGAGATAAGACCTTGCCCATCCACAGAATTGCAGTTCACATTTTGTTTACCATTTTCTGCACAAATTAAGGCTTGGCAACGTGTGTGGCCTGTGTTCACTCATATTTGATAAAGTAGTGTTGCCAAATACGGTTGGGCTAGGTAACTCCATTCCATTCATGATTTTCAAAAGCCATGCATGCAATTGCAGAGACAAGTTCCCTGGGCTACATGGATCACAGTTCACCTGCAGTGATCCTTGTTCACTTAATAGAAACCAGAAAGCTATGCGCATCAAGCCGTAAGTGTACCCCTCTAAATAAAAAAATAAAATCCACATTAGTTTGAAAATGTCTCTGTGGGAAGGAAGACCAATAAGGATGCATACTGTGAAAAACCTGAGGGTATCCGCACTCCTGCTCCCCATGGATCCTTTGTTAGGTGGCATGGGAAAGGCCATCTATCTTGGATCCTGACCCTGGGGGAGAAGAAGCGAGGGGATCACCTGGGTGGAGAGTCATTGGGGATTTTGAGTGGGGTACCCATAGGGGAGACATGGAACCCCTCTTTTCATTATGAAGACCAATCTAACCTTTCACCATCCTTTATAGGCTATTACAACACATCTCCCCGCATTCAAACCACTTGTACCTGGAAGTGGAAGTGGAGACTAGGTAACACATTCAACCACTCTAGTACTGAGACAAGGAAGAAGCCTGTAGAGCCCTGTAAGGGTCAAGCACAGCCAAAGATCTCCTCTAATTGCAACCAGGCAATTGCACGTTGGAATTTACACCTGCAACCTCTCGTCATTTCAGGTGTATAAGAAGGGAGGACACCAGCAGTATGGGAGACTAAACCAGCAGGGAAACCTGTTTGTGGGGAGGCCGCTGAGACGGGACCTGCAGGAGAAACAGGACGGCGGCAGAAGGAGGACCCAACAGTCTGTGGAGCCTAGGGAGTCAATGGGCTGCGAGAACCATATTTGGGAAGGCCTCAATGGTGAAAAGTGCACTGCCAGAGCGGCAAGCATAGTGAGAGGAGGCCGAGTGACCGACAGTTTCTGCAGAAGGGAAGCAGAACTGCCAGTTGTGTGCAGAGCAAAACCGAAGTGCGAGCAGGGCTTGCGAACCAAACAGACGTGCAGGTGGAAGCTAAGTGTACACCTGCCATGTTGTGTCACCGAGGACCAGTGAGTGCAGAGGGGCGCCACTCAAACCATGGCACTCCTGGGGATGTGTGGGGAAACCTGAAATGGAAGCTGAATGAATGAAATGCATGCACATGAAAAAGCGAACTGGAGAAAATATCAAGTCATTTAACCTACAAGCGGCGGCGTGAAGGGTTGTGCAGATTGAATAGCTGAACTAAACGAAAGCTTTTGGGCAAAGCTATGAGCCTATGACAAATGTGCATGAACTCCAGATACTGCCCCTTTGAAAGCAAAATATAAAACTGTATGAACCACGAAAGAAAGAGCAGAGATGGGGAAATTGAAAGTGAGCACAAGAACAAAGTGGTAAAGAAACAAAATCTCCATAAGATTGAAATATAGACAAGAATACAGTGTGATTAGGCCAAAGATTGGCAAAGGAGTTGTGACACTTTGTGGCAAAGCCAAGAGGCTAACGAGGAGAACCTAGGGCGCCTGGTTGCGCGACATGTAGTGGGTGGCCCATGCGGTCTGACACCAATGCCTAGAACAGTGAGCCCCAACTGTGAAAAGCCAAGGAGGTTGCTGAAGCAAACCAAGGGAAAGCAACCTCATGAACTCGTAAGAAAACCAGAGCAGTATAAAGTTGATCTGGAATTGATCCTGAACTTTGAGAGATTGAGAAAAAGTACAAGGTGCCTGTTTGAATTTGGGAAGGGAACTCCAAGGTGTTGGGGAACTGTCTTGAACTTGGGGAAGGGAATCCCAAGGTTTTTGTGGAACTGCCTGAAATCTCGGGACTCTGATAGAAGTTACTTGACGTTGGGGAAGGGGAGCTGAAGATTAAGCCAGGAGCTAGAAAGAGCTCAGAACATTATTTTGAACAATATTTAATTGACCTCTCTGCACACGGTTTTGTCTTAGTTGTGAGGGCATGTATAGGTTTTGGACACAAACTTTGAAGTTGACCTTTCTGACTCAGACTTTCCTTCGTTTCTTTAGGTAGGGAACTCCCACCTTAGGATAGGGCATTGTGTGGTAAAAACAGAGACCAGTGATCATAACAAACTAGAAGCTCATTAGTCATTGGTCATGTGACTCGATAACTGGTGGGAACGAGTCAAAACATATGGACATAATTGGTGAAGTGTATGCGGGAGGGAGAAAACTCTGATGGTCAGAGAAGGAGGTATTTAACCTGGACCGTTTACTTGAGGGAGGTCACCAAAATTATGCCCAGTTGTTAAGGTATGATAATAATGAAAGATTAGACTTAATCCGCCGTAGCCATACCCAAGGTAGCAACAACAAGCTACCGGCTCAGCATCTCCATGTTTACAATAAGGAAGTAAAAGAAAAGAAAGCAAAACTACGCGCCGATCTCAGTGGCACAAAATAAGCCCTCAAACAGAAAAATGCTCTCCTCCAAATTGAAAAATGTATATAGAAATTGGGTGAGAGGTCAACGTGCAGCTCTGTTTCAAGAGGATGCAGCGAGCATGCTGAAAAATCTAGCTGGGAAAAATATATCAAAAATATGGGCGACTATAAATCATTCCACCTTAGGCTTACAAATAAGCTTCCAGGTGAATACAGTCCCAACCCAGAAGTGGATAACTCACTTTTCGCAGCTCTATGCCCGTCCATCCCCTTTGCGTATTTATGAACCCTCCAGACAACAGGTCCCCTTTCATCTGAAATTTGATGTTGAAGATATTGTTATCTTGATTAACTCTGCCTCAAATTCGAAAGCAAGAGGCCCTGATGGGCTCTCCAATTTCGAATTAAAAAAATGTCCTGAGGCTCGGGCAGCCGTCTTATTTAAAATATTTTCCTCAATAAATTCAACGCAGTCACTACCCTGTTCCTGGACGCAAGCAATAACTATCCCCATCTATAAAAAGGGGGATAGACAAGACCCAAACAGTTATAGACCTATTTCTTTGCTTGACGTCCCTGGAAAGAGATTCTGTCGACTTCTACTGCGAGACTTGCAAGCGTGGGTTAAAACTAAGAAGTTGGTACCCCCATGCAGGCAGGATTTGTAAAGGGTTTGGGTACAATCCCTAATATAATGTTGCTAAATTTAATCCAAGCACAGCAGGTCGAAAGATCCCAACCCTTGTTCATGGGTTTCATCGACTTTAAAGCGGCGTTTGACTCTGTGGACCGTGACTTGTTTCGGAAACTTCAGGCTTATGAGTGCCCGTCATCCCTATTGTCCTTAATTATTTTGCTGCATACAAAAACATCAATGAGGGTCAGGATTTCCTTAGATGGGAAATTGTCTTCGGAAATTCTAACCCAACGGGGCCTAAAACAAGGCTGCGCGTTGGCAGCTTTTCTGTTTAATTTCTTCATTTTGGACCTGGGGCACAAATTCATGGACTGTATGGGTGATCCTCCTAGAATAGGTGAACATCATATACCCTACCTACTCAATGCGGATGACCTGGTAGTACTGTCCCAAACCCCACAAGGTCTCCAGCGTATGCTAACAAGACTAGGGGGCTATGCCGCCGAAAACCGTCTGATTATTAATGTGGAGAAACCTCAGGTAATGTCATGCACCCCTCCCTTGGGTAATAGGCACGCCTGCCCCCCTGCATTCGTGGTCAATCCAGGGCGCTAAATTGGAAAAGGTGCCGCAATATAAATATCTAGGGATCGAAATTACGAATATACAGGGCACAGTAGAAAGGAATTTAATGAGGCATTCAAAGTTACTTCAACTGAAATTCTAATTAAAAAGTTTGGTAAATTTTCTTTGAAAGACGTACTGGACTTTTATAAAAATGAAAGTGACCCCAATCTTATTGTACGGCACAGAGGGTGTAATCCTAGATAAAAAAATCCTTGTGGGAGACTTTGGAATCAAAGTACTGGAAGGCGACCTTAGGACAGCCTAATGTGGTACCCATGGCACCGATACGATATGAATTAGGGCTGGTCTTTGTATGCCCAGATAAGGTGGAGACAATGTGCCTTCTCACGTAAGTGTATGTTGGGGGTAAACAGTGGCATAGTTCTTGACGTTTTAGCCTTGACTCTGTTAAAACCATCTAACATATTCCCAAGAAAACGGTTGAAGTTGGTGTTGAATATTATGGACGATGCAAATGTAACACTTGAACTGTTGCTCCAGAACCCAGAGGGTGTGAAAGTGAAGAGTTATCGTGCCGATTGGGCTGATACTTTAGTCAAATGTACCCTCTATAAAGATTTCAACATTTGGACCTTTGGGGTAAAACCATATCGAGTGACAGCCCTGTAGCTAGAGAAAGCCCCATATCCTTCCATTCGTGCTGACTTTTTGAGATTCAGATTCCATTTGTGGCATACATGTGACATATTGGCCAGGCGTAAACTTATTGCTTATGAATTAAATTATTGTAGATATTGTTTGGATAGTCGATCAAAGGAAACCCTTCAACATTTGTTAATTGAATGATCAGCATTAAGGTCGGTACGTGAACGATGTTTTCAGAGTGTACTGGTGTTCTATCCCCAATGCTCGGGAGATCGGAAATGGCAAATTATGTTCTCTACACCAAGAGAAAGAGTGGATTGCAATAGTGCAGTTTTTGAGATTGGTGCTTCCAAGGGGTAATAATGCACAGTACACAAAATATTTTCTTTTAAAGATTTTAGGTGTAAAATAATTGCTGACTCTTACGCATGAATTGTGACACAAGGTTATTGTGAAGTACTTATGTAATAATATTCTTGTATTGGGCTATATGTCTATTGATGGTGCTTGTTCATGACAAAAGATTATTGAAGAATGATATGCATCTCTCTATATGGGAGTAGCCTTTGAAAGTAATGTAAGCGAATAAGCAAACTGCATCCTTCTTTATGTATTTCCCCATGTGTTTTATCATGGGTGGCTCTCTTTTATGTGTTTCCAGGTGTGTTTTTGTACTTTGTATTTTGAGTCTGCATTGTATTCCTTGTTGTGTAATTGTATAAAATTATTAGAAAAGTTGATTATCAACTAAATCAAATAAAAAATTAAAAAATAGGGCAAGTTAGGTCTTCCACCATCCTGACATTTGAGGTAATAAAACCTTTTTTTAAAATCTGAAATCGGTTGTCTGTGTCTTGCTTCATGATGCCTTCACAGTACCCATTACACTCAGTTTTGCTAGAAAATTAAATGGTGCCTGTCTTCTTTGAGGTTCTTGGGACATAATGTATCATCCTTGGTTCAGAAATCCCTTGAGGCCTGGTAGGGCAGCTGCATAAGCAAATAATCTGGTATCCTGGATTCCATAGCACGCAGCATGGGAGCCTGTGCTCTCACTAAAACCCACCATGGCTTCTCCGACACAATGTAGACTCGAACTACATCCTTCTTGCTTCCCAATACATAGCAAAACAAACCGAGGGATCCCAGAGGGAGATCTGTGTGTGGTGCAGGGTCAGAAAGCAACTCTTGTCTCTGAGACATCCACACCTAACAGATTCCTGCATTCGTTAATGATCAAATAAGCGTGTAAACAAAAGCAGTAACAGATACACTGTCTACCTGGTTGGTGAAGGGCTCATTTGGAAGGTTTGTATCCACTCTGAGTCATTTGTCTCGGCTTCTTGCATTCACACTAGGAACCTGATGCAGATGAACACACGCCACCTGCCCCGTCTCCCTCCAAGTTCAGTGCAAACGAGTCAAGTAATTTCCATTGACCTGCGACATCCCAAAGTTCCAAAAGGATCCAACTCTGTCCTCTCTCTAATATTCAGTGTACTAGAATCTGGCACAGAGCCCAGAAGCAAAGTGAGGGGCCAAAACCATATTAATGTAGCTGTATGATAAATGGGGCTGACGGGGCCATCCCCAACCATGCAATGCGCTGTACAGCACTGATCTCTTACACTGGCTTCTGTTGGTTCCGCGTAGTAACCTGTCTCGACATATGAACACTTTCTCTACAGCGCACTGAGTCTGGCATTTCTTAATAGAGCCAGTGACCGCTTCTGAGGACTCGGATGTGTTGAGCTGATGAAATTTCCTAAAGGAAGGCAAGTCTAATAACGTGGTGGCTGTCTTCGATTGGCACCGAAGCTGAAAACCTGACCCGATTGCCAGCTCCGATATGGCAGATCATGTGAAGTGATGCACCCACCCAGCCAGCCTCCTCAGGTCAACATTAGATGGACAGCATGGCCTTGTCTAGCCCACCCACGCTTGTCACCCAACTCTGACCTCACTTCAATAACACTGGAAAGTCAAGAGTCTGAGGGGGAAATGGACACTAACGTACTTCATGGGAGGAAATTGTTTTGCAACCCGGTAAACCGTTCTTTTTTCTGAGATGTGGCTGTAAAGTCATTCAATTGTACCTGGGAAGGAGAGATGGAACATCGGCATGAGCACGGTGCTTCTTAACTTTACTAACGTAAAAAACGGAGTTGAGTACCATGTCTATGCATTCAGTAAGAAACAGGTCTTCCAAAAACGTCTCGTTACCGGGATTAGTGCCATTATGCATAAAATAATGAAGACTTGTTTGTAGATACTGTTTAAGTACAAACCTAGATGATGCGGGACAGATGAACGCATCATCCATAGCTTCTGTCTCTCCCCCAGTTCAATATCTCACAGGTTAGAAACATTGCTCAATAAGACAATGGTACCAGCCTTATCCCAGGCAGGTACAGCAGGAGATGGACACGATCTAAGCTGAAGATGGCATGAGTAAAACCAAGCCAACATGGCGACACTACATGTGCATGCATCAGACACGAAACATGTGTACTCAACATGAAGAAACGCAGACACTAGGTCAAATATGCACTTCTACATAAAGACTATTAACATAACATCCATAAGAAATGTAGAACACCAACTTAACCAATGCATAAGCTGAATGCAACATGAACGACTTGACTATAGCTCACGAAAATATGTACATAGCATATATCCTTTAATCTGAAAGGGGTTTATTTGTTGTCTAATTCCCCTCAACACATCAAGTTCATTCCTTCTTTCTCTGTTGGTTACTTGTATTTCATTTACTCTGCATTGCCCGTGACACACCCCAGGGGCCCCTATGCTTCTGGGAGCACTCACCGGCTCTTGTTGTCTTCCATCTCTCCTGCGGTCAGCTGGAGAATCGTCTCCTGTTTCTTCTCGCAGGTTCTTCTCATGGTTTCCTTCATCATGCAGGGCTTACATTTTATGCGTCTGCCTCTCTCTAGGCTCCGGTAAGTAAAGTGCTGCTCTCTGTCACCTGCAAAGGCCCAGGAAGCACTCACCGGCTCTTGCCGTTCCTGCACCGTGACCACCTCATGCAGCCTGTGGTCCCTTATCTGGTGAGCTGACTTACTTCACCATGCTGCTAACTGCTTCTTAGTCTCTTCGTCTTCATTTGCCATTTAAGCATCCCAGGGATAGGTGCGTTTCTGCAAACACTAGAACGCACATTGGTCTTCAGTCTTTCACCGATCTTCACTGTTCTGTTCATCTTCTTCGTTCCAGTACTTTGGTCATTCTGGGAGATGAAGTTCACGTTTGAGGATTGACTTGAGAAACTTAAATAACCATTTACAGTAGTCTTAAATGGTGAATGAACTCTGAATGATTGAGGGAAATTGGAGAGGGTGATTTCCCTAAACTTCATGGGAGAAGGACTGGATCTATCACAATAGGCCATGAAGGTCTTGTATATGGGAGGGTTACTCACATGAGAAAATGGGGATACCATGTCTCATCCAATGAAGCCATAACTTCTCCCCAGAGAAAGGCCCACATTAAACAGAACTTCTGTTTAATGTGGGACTTCCCAGGCCATCTTAACGTGAGGCAGCCGTGTGCTGTACAACAACGGGCTACAGTAAGGGAATGCAATAATATCAATGCAAATAATTATTCAAAGAGCAGGCTTATAGGGGTATGGAGCGAGGAGCGGCACAAGGTTGGTAAATACCTTAATCTACATCAGTGATTCCCTCTTGGAACCTTCTGCTATGAGAGGCTGCAAAGATGTTCCATTTTAGTCGTGGAGAAGAGGGGTTGGAAAATAAACAACCTGAATGAATGTATTGACCATTTTTAGACCAAGCGTAGTGATCAATTGAGTTTAAGTGTGTGCGAGACATGTCCTGACTGCAGAGCCTTTGGTGAGGGTTAACGAATAGGGTTAATGTTTGGGGAACAAATAGATTTTTCTGGTGACAATAAATGCGGTTTTATTTTTGAGTGCCCCCTCCACTTAGCCCCAAATCGGAAACCTCATTCTTCTAACCACAAGGATTCCCTTTCCCTACATTCCTTAAACACTGAATTAATCAGACTTCTTTTTTATCCCAGTTATTGAGCAATTGCATACAAGTAAATCTTATGCAGGACAGAGTGGGAACATCTTTTACGAGGACGGAGAACTGCACGGGTAGTGTTTTCTCTCTCGCGTGAATGAGTACATTCCTATCGTAGTTCTCACCTTGTGTATCACTTACTTTGCAATTCAATAAAGTGAACCTTAAAACCCTTGTAACTCAACATTTGTCAAAAAGGAATATTTTCCATGTCTTTTGCATGGTTTCTCAGGGTTCTAAATTGAGGGGAGCTGGGAGCCTATTAGAGCCTGTTTAGCCTGACACCAACAGCTACTTGTGGCTCTCCAGGCAAACTAATGGCAAACAAACACCCCTATTTGAATTTAACTCTGTGCTTTTGAGGCAATCTATAAATAAACATTAGGACCCCTCTGCATGATATATAAAGCAGAAGGTGTCATAAATAACAGCAATGATAGTCTTTTAGCCTATATGGAAGTTGCAGTTGCAGAACACTATGTACTAACTCCTTCTTCCACCGTGGTGGCTCCTGGTCACTGGTTAATGCTGGATACCCAGCAGCTGCTTTTAGCTCCTGGTCACTGGTTAATGCTGGATACCCTGGAGCTGCTTTTAGCTCCTAGTTCCCAAGTGGTGGCTCCTGGTCACTGGTTAATGCTGGATACCCAGCAGCTGCTTTCAGCTCCAGCTTCCCCAGTGGTAGCTCCTGGTCACTGGTTAATGCTGGATACCCAGCAGCTGCTTTCAGCTCCAGCTTCCCCAGTGGTAGCTCCTGGTCACTGGTGAATGCTGGATACCCAGCAGCTGCTTTTAGCTCCTAGTTGCCCAGTGGTAGCTCCTGGTCACTGGTTAATGCTGGATACCCAGCAGCTGCTTTCAGCTCCAGCTTCCCCAGTATTAGCTCCTGGTCACTGGTGAATGCTGGATACCCAGCAGCTGCTTTCAGCTCCAGCTTCCCCAGTGGTAGCTCCTGGTCACTGGTTAATGCTGGATACCCAGCAGCTGCTTTCAGCTCCAGCTTCCCCAGTGTTAGCTCCTGGTCACTGGTGAATGCTGGATACCCAGCAGCTGCTTTTAGCTCCTAGTTGCCCAGTGGTAGCTCCTGGTTACTGGTTAATGCCGGATACCTAGTAGCTGCTTTTAGCTCCTAGTTCCCCAGTGTTAGCTCCTGGTCACTGGTTAATGCTGGATACCCAGCAGCTGCTTTCAGCTCCAGCTTCCCCAGTGTTAACTCCTGGTCACTGGTTAATGCTGGATACCCAGCAGCTGCTTTTAGCTCCTAGTTCCCAAGTGGTAGCTCCTGGTCACTGGTTAATGCTGGATACCCAGCAGCTGCTTTCAGCTCCAGCTTCCGCAGTGTTAGCTCCTGGTCACTGGTTAATGCTGGATACCCAGCAGCTGCTTTTAGCTCCTAGTTCCCAAGTGGTAGCTCCTGGTCACTGGTTAATGCCGGATACCTAGGAGCTGCTTTTAGCTCCTAGTTCCCCAGTGTTAGCTCCTGGTCAATGGTTCATGCCGGATACCTAGGAGCTGCTTTTAGCTCCTGCTTATCCAATCTTAATTTTGATCCCAGGTTTCTGCTTTCTTAGGCATTTTGACTGAAAGGGATAATAATATAGTTTTGCTAAAATGAAAATGTTTGATTAGTGATCGTTGCTACCATCAAAAATGGGGCAATGTGATCTAGAGGGGACTATCGCAAAGCATAGTCATACATGGTTAAATCTGAAACCACAAATGTGTGATATTCCACAGGTAAAATGAACACTGGATGAACAAATATGCCGGACCCTGTATCCGTTTCTGTCCATAGTTCTCCCACAGTTCAGGATCCGGGACAAACGATGTCCACAGTGCCATTGAAACCATTAAACCATGGTTATCGATGGTTCCCCCCTGGAGTTGGGTACCATATGTGATTTTCAATAGTTAAAAATGTGAATGTCGATAACCATGCCCGTCCAAGACCACAGAGACACCGCAGAGAACCGTGGTTTGTCAATGAACAGGAAAGCATGAAACCTACCTTTTTAAAGAGATGATTCCGCTCCGTAGCAGAAGGTTGTACGTAATGCATTATTGGGACAGCGCCAGCTTTACAGTTCTTTAGGTTCAGTACGAGTGCCCACTTCTGCCCTCCTAGATCTCTAGTTATTTTCTGTGACTGCAAGTTTTGGCACCAAAGTGCTGCTGGTTTAGTGTTTTGCTACCTCAGTTCCTTCGGTATCATACAATGTTTACATTGCTTCGGGATTGCTCTGATTGGACAACCCCGCACGGCTAGCATCATTGCTGTGGTGGTTCTGATCACTCTGCCCTCTTTGAGGGCATATCCTTGGTATTGCATAGCCCACCTGAAGAAGGTTCAACCTTCTAGCCCTCTAGGGAATGATGGCTTCTTATTCGTTCCTCTCTATTCCCTCGTCAGTGTTGAGGAGCAGTCTCTGGGTGTCAAGAGGATAACGATGGAGCTGTCCATTAAAGACTTCTCCGCTGAGGATCTGAAGCGCAACTATACCTGTTTCGCCAAAAATGACAAAGGCCTGGTCTCTTGGCAAGCTTCTGTGAAACTGAAAGGTAAGTCCTACCAGAGTTGGAGAACAAACAAGGGGGCAGACTGAACGCACTTGGATGGTGTCTAGACTGTACTTGTGTCCGAATCTAATTGTTTTAAATTATTTTATTTTTTTACACGCTTGGTGTATGTAACCTGTGACAACAAGTCTAACTTTTGTGTATTTAAGATTTCTTAGTTGGGCACTTAGAATGAACGGGACACACTTCTTTTCAAGTACATGATAAAGCTAGTTAAGTGTTACCATCATATCGCCTCTCCTCTGCCTGCCCTCCTTGAAGTTGCCAGACCCGTGCACCACTGTCCATTTGGGACATGAGGTACTATTGCTAATGAATGATGGCTCCTTTCAGCATCATCCTACCCGTCTGTAAAGCACTTCCTTTTTCTCCTACCCATCTAATTCACTCTGCCCATCACGCACGGTCCTTCAGTGAAGACTTCTTCAGTTGGGGCTCTTTGCCCTGGAACAGCCGTGCCCTCAATATTCAACGCGATCCGCAGCAGCTTCAGTTTAAGGAACTCATTATGGGGCAGGCCGATGGTCAAGTCCTAAAACCTGAGTCTTCCAAGAGACTGTTTGATCTGCAATGCTCTGTAGAAAATGGTAACTCATGCCTCAAGACATTTGCCACTGTCCTGAAAATGCACTGGCACTATCGGTTGTGCTGCATTCGAGAACCTGTTCACCTGATGCTGCCCGAGGTGATCCTTGAATGCCCTTACACAGCGGAAGTCCTTGTGAAGTGTTCCCTTAATCCAAGCCCAGTGGTATGTTATCGCATCCTTAAATCCTGCACATTATTCTAGGCTCTACACTCAGGAGGCAACACTTGAATCTGCAGATCTTCAGAAAACAGCGGTTTCTTCAAACTCAGGCTCCGCCTTGCGACTCTCATTGGTTTCCAGAGGAGTAGCGCGCATGGTTTGTGTTGAGGAAGATCCCCAGTAACGAGGGTTAATGTGGGGCTTCTGCGGTCTGTGATTGGAGCATTAGTCTGTGTATGGTCTTCTGAAGTACTGGATATCCTCTCCCGATCAACGCAATCCATGGTCACTGTCAGTAGAGAAGCTTCACGCTCCAGCAAAGATCCAGGAAGCAACTTGTATTCCTCAAGTGTGCAGTGTTCCTGGATGCTGGCTACAGTGGCATGTTGTACTCCAGCCGCTGGATGGATTTATGCCACCACGGCCAATTAGTATTTTTGGCACCCACCTCCCTCTTGCGCTGGAGTCAGCCTGCCTGTTTGTGGGGCCAATTTGATTCCCCCGAATTCTTGTGCTCGTGGCAGCATATACTGCTACCAATAATTGCTGTGTATTTAATCCTGCTCCGGCCACACGTCATAATGTTGTGTTTTATGTGCCAACTGCGAGCCCCGTCACATTGCAGTGCCCATTTCTATTTGGGTTTTGATCCAGAACACATCATTGTCTGGATGTTCCAGCAGGGTCCTAGTGCCCACCTACTGGCCAAATTGATCCATTCCCTACAACATATAGAGGAGACAGAGGGGACCAGCGCCAAAAGATTGGTTTAATTCTGAATTATTTTGAGTGCCTTTTGAAGTATCACTGTACACGGTTTGATATTGAAGTATAATACTTAAATGCCGATTATGTTGCCCATATTAAGTGACACTAACTTGTATTTTATGGTACACTGTACAAGTGGCAGAATACTTAATGACTGGCACAAAAATGTAACTTAGCAATTTGTATGCCCACTGGGTGGTAATGTTATAGAGAAACATGACTAACGTGTCTTCACCATCATTGATTGCAGTGCCACCTCCCAGGTACGTTACAGAGCTGGCGTGTGGACTCGGCGTGACCCTCTTCCTGGTTGTGGCTCTCATCATTATATACCATATCTACTGGCTGGAGATGGTCCTGTTCTACCGTGCGCACTTTGGTACCGATGAAACTGTAGGAGGTACGATTTTCAATTTCTCTTGTGTTGGGCCCCTTTAGCTGATCGCCCAACTTGCTTGGCAGTTTCGGGCTCCTTGGCGCCAGTCTATAGAGGTAAGAAGATGTTTCGGATTCATTGGAAAAGTAATGTTGGGTCCATCTCAATGGTGGATCTGGGGGACGTTGGCTTACCTTAAGCCAGTGAAATTGACACTGTCGGGGCTGTTATATCTACAAAAGAGCAAGTGATTGAGAAAACACAAATCATGCAGGGACACTGTGACAATGAACGGAAGGGGATTTGTAAGATGGTTAGTAATAAGGAAATAGTGTGGCTAAGATCTCACTGATGTCAGATGGTCTTCAAGTTGATGGCTCTACTGGAAAAGAGGAAATGAAATCCCTCTGCTCTCCTTGATCACCTCCAACCTCCTGCTCAACCTAATCCTCCCTCCATGCTCAATTTAGCCTCTACCCTGCTTGGTTTCCCAGCCTGCTCGCCCTTCAAAACCAAGCTCTTGCACATAGTAGCCTTTACCTACAACCACTTCCTCCCCACCAGTCCCCCGCCCCAACCATTTACAGGGTTGTAAAGGTGCATTATAAATACTCAATAAATTAATAAATAAATGGAGGTCCTTTTGTGTTGGGTGTTCAGATGCCTGGGAGTAGGAGCTTTTGGTTAGTTTCCAGAAAGCAGGCTTCCATCATCCTCGTTTTCCACCTCCGCTCACCTCTATCCAGCCTTTACTAGCGTTAGTCGGAGGAAGCCAGTCTGATCTAGTGTTCGTTGGAGTAGGCCAACGGCTGTGAAAGGCAATCAAGGGGTCACTCGGGGAAAGCACAGGAGAGGGGCTCTCCCCATTCCAGTCCTTTCACCACTTAAACAAAATAAGCAGGTCTGTGGTCAACATCGGGTTGTCTATTGATCAAGCAGCTGCATCAATTTGTTGGTCTCTTATGGAGTGCAGAACAGAATTGAGACCGGTGTGTTTAGCAAGAACTGTGAGTGACCCCGTTTGCGTCATCCACGTTGATGCTGTACTTCTGGTCCGCTACTGAAATGTAAAGCCCTGTGTTCCTTTTGAACTGTTGAATATGCTTTAAACGTTGACAAAAATGTTGACGATGTAAATTTGTGGCCCATATGTACTGCAGAAAGCGGGGTCATATATGTCAAGTATTAGGTTAGATGGCAATTGCTCTGTCCCCGTTTGGCTGTAGAACTTAAGTTTTGGGGTGCTTTTATTCAATTGATCTGAAAATGTAACTGAATAGTTACTAAACATGAACGGTTGTTGGAACGTATGTCTCAATTTGCAGTCCTTTCTTATTGTTTAGATTAGGTCGATATTTCTGAACTCTAAATTCTGGGCCTGTTAGTATGGGTTTCCTCTGGGCCTGTTAGTATGGGTTTCCTCTGGGCCTGTTAGTATGGGTTTCCTCTGGGCCTGTTAGTATGGTTTCCCTCTGGGCCTGTTAGTATGGGTTCCCTCTGGGCCTGTTAGTATGGGTTTCCTCTGGGCCTGTTGGTATGGGTTTCCTCTGGGCCTGTTGGTATGGGGGTTTCCTCTGGGTCTGTTTGTATGTGGGTTTCCTCTGGGCCTGTTGGTATGGGGGTTTCCTCTGGGTCTGTTTGTGGGTTTCCTCTGGGCCTGTTGGTATGTGGGTTTCCTCTGGGCCTGTTGGTATGTGGGTTTCCTCTGGGCCTGTTGGTATGTGGGTTTCCTCTGGGCCTGTTGGTATGTGGGTTTCCTCTGGGCCTGTTGGTATGTGGGTTTCCTCTGGGCCTGTTGGTATGTGGGTTTTCCTCTGGGCCTGTTGGTATGTGGGTTTTCCTCTGGGCCTGTTGGTATGTGGGTTTTCCTCTGGGCCTGTTAGTATGGGTTTCCATGGTCCATTGCCTCCTTGCATGGAGTGTGTATGCCAAACCCCTCCAGTTAAGATTTTGAAGTGGGAGTATTTTACTCCCTAATTTCTGAAGTTTCGAACATAATGATTTTGAAAGGGATGTAAGTTATTCCCAATCGGGGTACTTTTTTAGCTGTGTAGAATATATGTCTGAACTCCTTAACACATCATTTGAAAAGAAATCCATACTATGCATGTAGTAGTAATTGCAAATTAGAGAGTACACGTTTATCTTAACGTTCCTCTGCCTGTGTCGCTGCTCTGCTGGATTATCTAAACCAAAGCAATCCTTGGAGCTGTGCCGGTGAAGCAGGCTCTGGGGATCCGTGTCCTATTTTGGATTTTAGTATTTGTATGCCCGATTCCTTTGTTTAGAATATTAAATGTGGCTGGGCAGCTGTTCGTGTATAGGGTGGTTAGAGTAGTTGTTTACTCCTTCTTGTCCACACCATGCGCTAAGATAAGAAGGCAAGATGGACGCCTTCATAGTGTAATTTGTATCTGCCTTTGACCCCTAGATGGAAAGGAGTACGATGTCTACGTCTCGTACGCAAGGAACGCGGAGGAAGAAGAATTCGTTCTGCTGACCCTGAGGGGGGTCCTGGAGCATGAATTTGGATACAAGCTCTGCATCTTCGACAGAGATAGCCTACCCGGTGGAAGTAAGTATGCGCAATGCAATCTTCAGATGTTCTACTTTCCCCGTTCCAGCCAATGGAAGCAGCGGTCTCCCGTTTGCATGCCTCCATTTATGTCCCGTCCAGCCTCTTTTGGAAGGCGGAATTTCTGCTAATTCATATTGATGCTCAGTCATTTGAAACTTTAGCAGCGTATGCAGCGCTTTCACTAATCTAAATGGATAGATGTGACTGGCTAGCGCACAGATGGCTCTGCTGAAAAGAACCAATGTTGTCAAATGCACCGATGGCAGTCATGTCTCAATAGCGCCCCCTCTTGAGTTCTCATTCTAGGCGGTGGTACCTCTCTGCAGCACCCTGCACACACTTCCATCTTGCCTTGCCTTTCCTTCTCCAGAAGAGTAGTTGCCATCGGGTCAACCAGTCCTCTAGTACCAGAACTATTCAGATTAAATGTCCTTCAGCTTTGCAACCAACCTGACGGAGGCTTCCACAAGTCCAGAATGTTCCTGCCATACGTCTTTGTCTAAAGCAAAGAGGTTGTGCCCTACCTGCCTTTAAGATCCAGCAATGGCTCGCGGTCAAACCCCAGAGACCATCCAAGTTCCAAGGCCCCTATCTCAGCAACAGATGCTTTTATGATGTGGGGCCTTAAGAGAAGGTGGCCACGTACCTGTAGAAGAAGCCGCGTACGGCCGAAGCGGACCCCCTGCTAGAGGTGGAGCTGTTGAAGGAAAAGCAAGCCAGTTTGGAGCGCTTTTTCCGTTCAAGCAGCAACACTGGCTGCCCATTTCCAGATGCATCCAGATGCATCTTCTCTGGTAAACTATGTATCATTTTATGTTTAGAAAAATAAATGGTCTTCAATGATTATTTAGGCTTTCAGTTTCCTTTTCAATGTCATGAAAGCTTTTTATGTGGTTCTGTGCTCAGCCGATCCATGTTTCGTGCCAGGAGCGCTTTCTCAAGGCTGCAGTTATTTTATTAACATTACATTTTCAATAGCAATCTTCTCATTGACAAGTTTGTGCGAACATTTACACAAATGCCTGACTGCTGAGGCAGTTTATAGAGAGTTCTTGCCTTTATTGCGGTGTATTAAATCATTGTAAATGAATGTTACCGCTATTTCTAGTAGCCATGGCTCGTGTTGCGTTTTTCTGGAACGTAAGCAAGCTGAGAAGCATCAGCTAAGAACGCAACCACATAAAGGCTTTCATGAAATTGACTCAAAAAAGGAATTTGAAAAGCGAGTCATTCAAGCAATTTATTGATATTAAGATGTGTATCTAGAATCTCGAATATGGTCTAAAGCTACTGAGGTGCGAGTGAAATGGATCATGTACTGTTTTATCAAAGATGCCTTCGGACTTCGATTATTTCTGCAAGTGGCCATGTTTTAAACAGAGAACATAAAATTAAACGTACACATCTGCATGAACCCCCATCTACCGTTTGCTCCTCCCTCTGTCCCAAGGCACGCCTTAAAAAAGCATCCTCTCCCGCCAGAGTTTCACAGATGAGGAGACAAACCTAAATCCAGAGAGGCCATGAGTAGCTCAGAAGCTGAATATCATGGTGGAGTTGTGCATTAGTGGGTGGGGTGAGGGGGTAGTGTAGTCGGATATCTGGGATGGACCTCAAGAAGATTCCCAGTTGATGTGCGCCTCTGCTTCCCCCCACACACTTTCATCCACCACCGCTGTGCAATTGATATCCAATCGGAGGTGCCAGCCCCCATAATGTTCTCCCCTTGCTCCTCTTAATCCTGGACAGAAAGGGAGTTCTCCACTCTGCCTGCATACCACTTCTGCACATCACCACAGCCCTTGTCTGGCCAAGATCACTGGAGTCATAGAATGTGCCTAGATTTAGGTGAGTAGAGTGTTTAGCGCTCTGGGCAAGGTGACCTCCCACACACCCAGAGTTCCTAAGGAATTACGAGGGAGAGGTTTAACCTTCAATCCCCCGCCCCCCCTTAATCTTTCTCCATTAAATGTTAGTCCAGAGTTTTCCATGCAAATCTCTTATTCTTGGTGAGGTGGAGGGTGGGCTGCACACCTGGAATCTCTGCCCTAGTCTCTCTCTCTTCATGCCCAGTGTTTAAGATCACCTTCCTCGGAAGACCCCCACCATGCCCTCCATTAGCCTACATTCCCACTACTAGAAAGAGAAAGTAGATGCATGGTCCTACACGTGTGCAATGCGTTCTAATCTAAGGGGCGGTGTGCTGGATACCTCAGTCTGAACACCTGCTTTCGCGTTGCAGGATTCACCAAGTTACCTGTAGCACAGCTGTGTTAACTCAATCTAGATTACAAAGCAATGTTTGATAAAGATCAACCTCAGATTGGAAGCCGATTGGCACGCAAAGCACTGAAAGACTTGTCCCCGCCGTGGTCTCCATATCTGCACCAAGCCTACCTGCTTATGCCCTGAGTCATCTTTTTGACTAGCAAACAAAATAGTCCCATCTGTGTTACTGGCCAAGCCTTTGATGAAAAAAGGCAAACTTTGTCCTTTCTGAATGTACCTTTTGGACACCTGTTCTTGCTCACTTCGACACCTCACAACCTCATTGCTCTCGCTCAATCCTTGCCCCCCAGAAAGCAACCCTGCTACTTGTCTCCTCCATGTTAATCGAAGATCTGACTGGTCACCTCAACACTGAAGGGACATTACCCCCCACCCCGGTGACCTGATGCAATCCAGCAGCATCTTCTACAAGACGCGCTTCAGCCTCAGGAAGCAGCAAAGCCATTTACAAGTCATAGGTGGGGGTAGAGATACAAGGGACCAAAGAGCTAACGAGAGACGGGGCGGGGGGCGGAAGTATTAAGAAGCCAGGGGTCTTCATGCTGGCCTAGGGGAATTAATGGGGGAGCAGGTCGCCCAGTCTCGCATTAGGTGGGAACCCAGCTGTGGAACTAATGTTAAGGAGTCATTCCTTGAAGAGGAGGGTCATACACTCCTTCCTGAAATGTGGAAGCTAGGGGGCGATGGTGTTGACAGGATGGAAGGTGGACTAGGGATGCAGAGGGAGAAGGCTGGTCTTTCCTTCCTGCTATGGTGGAGTTCAAGTCTGCAGGTCTTGGCTTCTGGTGGATCGCAGGCCTCCAGACACGAGCTTCTCAGCGAGGTATCTTGGGGGACTTCAGTGCGACGGCATTGTGTATGATGTAGATGGATTTGAAGGTGATATGTGCTTTCATCAGGAGACAGCGCAGTTCGATGAGCGTTGTGGTACTATTCTAATCTCCTGCCAATATGCTGGATATCGGGCCCAAGCGATGGGGGTGGGCAGTGATGTAAAAATCAGCAGATCTGGGCCCCCAACACAACTTTTTAACAAGGGAATCTGGGAGCAGTGATACGTTCCGCATAGATCAGACGATCACTACAGGCAGAGCGGAAAGGTAGTCGTCTCCGAGTATAACCAGTCAGGACAATACCCGTGGACCGAACCGAGAGGACCTGGACTGGAGCCTCACTGGAGTCCCACTGGAGCCGACTGGAACCTGCATTGTGAAGAGAACGCTTGGATGAAACCTGCAAACCTTTAAAACCTCCAGGTCAAAGAGACCTGAAATGTCAAGTAGGGGTTCACATAAACACTGAGGTGATTAACAGAATCCGGGTACAAACTCTGTGATGAGGACAGGGAGACACAATGGGAGAGGTGGAATTGTGAACAGCTGGAAAAACAGAACACATGGAAGAAATGATGGCTGAGTGACTTCGACCAAACCTGTAACTTACAGGTAGATCTCTCACTCGCACTGGGACCGTTTGCTCTTAAACGGTGACCCGGCATCTCGGCAAGGAAAGGGGGGAGGCGGCTTCCGTTTGTGCAAAGTGCTCTGTAGAGAAGTGAATTCATATGGATACAGAGTTATAAACCAGTTGAAGACTGACAGATAATCTGTCCATGTTCGAAGGAAAAGCTGGATTGGTTCTCAGGGACTGGGAACCTCAATGACAGGGTGGACATAGAACATGGAGGCAGGTAAAGGCACGTGTAGGGAAGACCCGTGTTGAGAACAGACCAGAAGGAACAGGTTGGCCTCACACCGGCACACATGTATATGTTATAATACCTAGAACCAGGAAGCATGAAAGTGGTGCTGCATGGGAGGATGGAAGACGCGCGGAATCCACACTGTGCAAGAACTCTGCACGCAAAGCCTTCACACTGGAACATGGGAGCTTGCTAGGGAGGCGGAATACTGTCAGCAGAATGTGCACATCATACTTCCAGCTGGAAAGGTGGGCAGCTCCTCATATGATCAGAAATAAAGTGGAAGAAGCAAGTCCGGCTAGTCGTGATCTGGTTCAGAGCGACCGGCGTCCTGGAGCAAGGGCAGTGTCTGGAACACTGAGCTCCAAAACCAGAAGGTTTCTCAAGATCTTCTCACAGGTGACATCAACTGCAAGCCTGAAGGACTCTGCCACCCTAATGTGGTCTTTGCATGGTTTCCGAAGATTTGGATCTGTAATTGATCATGGTGGCATTGAGACTGTAGGAGCCGGATAAGCTAAAGACTGGAGGAAGCGCAGCACTTGGATATATTGCAAGGTGTCGCAGAGAAAAGGACCACCGTGCACCATGCTGGCTCTGCAAGACTTGGATCTGTAATTGATCATGGTGGCATTGAGACTGTAGGAGCCGGATAAGCTAAAGACTGGAGGAAGCGTAGCACTTGGATATATTGCAAGGTGTCGCAGAGAAAAGGACCACCGTGCACCATGCCGGCTCTGCAAGACTTGGATCTGGATTTTGGAATGGAGTACCTTCTAGATTCCTTCCTGGAGTTTTGCAGACTGGCACCAGAACACTTCAATAGTCTGGGAGCATAACCAGCTAATGACTGGGTCCTACACGCCCCTCAGAAGCCCACTCTTGTTGCTAAGGTAACTGTATTGTGACAGAAACCTGTGTGGAAACCTGAAAACTTGTGGAAACAACCTTGGAGACCCCTTTTTACTTTTTTCAATTCAGTGATAAAGGAGTATCCGCCTTTTTCTGGATGTTAAGCTTGCCATGACTAAGCTCACTGCGTGGACCTTTTTCCGCTTTGCTGGATGTTAAGCTAGCCACACAGCAGGCAGGGATTTCCTGTGTTTTTGTTGCTGCAGCAATCACAACTTTCTGGCTGCAGCGTTGCACCTTCTTTTATGATTCTACCATCTTTCTCTCACTACCTTTCTCTCTCTCTACCTGGAAGTGCAGGAAATGTAATGGGTATGCAGAGAACATCTGCTGGAAGTGTCCATCAGTCTGCTCCCACCCACAAGGGCAGACCATCGCTGAGAAAGGCTCAGCTTCACCTCACTCAGGAGGGACACAGACCGAAACACGATACTTGCGGTTGCGGATCGTACTAGTGTTCAGAGGAGAATTGCCTGGCGTTTCAGTGTTGGACTGCCCTTGTGGGTGAGACTAGGCTGATATGAAAATGTAGGTTTCTCCTGAGTGGGAGAAATTCCATAGAACGGGGTATTTGACCCATGTTCGCTCTCAGTAGAGGGCCTCCCACACCCTTGCTTTCACTATATAAACTACCTTGGGCTCAGAGAATGGCTCCCTTCTCCTTAGGGTACTTCTAGTATCAGTCTCTAGAGTCTGGATTAGTACAGGATCCTTAATTTGCCTCTCGTGATTTCTAGGATCAGTCTCTAACTTTTGAAATGGGTTGGTGACTTTTCCTTCTCCTTTGGGAACCCCCTTTAGGGCTTTCTTACTGTGATTATCAACAGATCCCTGGATACACTTGTTGTTCCAGTTGGGCTATCCCACATGGACTGTTACCTCAGTTCACTATGGTCTATTTGCCCTAGTCTCTCCTGTATTTTCCCCTTTTCCCAGGGTATTATGATCACTGGTTCTGATCTTCCTTTATTCAGCTTTTGAATATTGCTATGCTGTGTTATGACTCTAAGTTCATCAGGTTCAAGTTGATCTTTGCATATTTTCCCTTTTCCTGGTATATTGTGATCTAGGTTCTTCCCTCTTTAGTCTCCTTTTTAATCACCCATTCTTTGCTATGATCACTTTTTTAAGTTTGCTTGTTTCGAGGTTAACTTTGTCTAATCGCTATTACTGAGGCGAGGTGGCTGTACGATACGAGTCCCTTCTCGAGGCCTTCCATTCTCCTGGCTATCTTTGGTTTTGAAGGAGAACTACTTCTGAGTCGGATTCCTATGAATATCTCTTGTTCATCCTGGACTGACAGTGCCTTTTTTTCATTGGCGTGTGCTTCCTCGCGGCCTCTTCTCCTTGTGGTTTCGAGTCTTTTCGTGGGGTACCGGTGCTAGAATGAGAAACCAGACACCTTATGGCTCCATGCTCTTGGCGGTATAGGTGAAGTTCTGTAGACCCGTCGTCCAACGCGGCCCCTCCTGTGGGGTTAAGATGGCCTGAAAAGATCAAAAGTACGCACAGGTTCTGCAGCCAGTTCAATTCAGACTCCATAACGGAAATTGACAAAATGCAAGGCCAAGCTCTGCTTTATTATCAACATAAAGCAGCTACAGCACACAAGCATGGAATTCTTGCACACTTGCAGGTTACATGAAAGAACAATGGTTTGTGTTTAACATGTCATAACTCATATCCTACTGTAATCCTAGTTACCAAAACCTACGCGGATTGGTTAATAGTGGTGATTACATATACATTCTATAAGGGTTCGATTTCTGATTGGGTAACACTTATGGCTCCTCCCGTGACCACCTCTAAATTGATAACCATAAAAACACATCTCTGCAACAGGTAATTGGCTGACACCTTGCTTCAGGGGCGGCATAACATTGGAGATAGTCATTGGTTGGTTTCTTACTAACCAGAGGTCCTCAAGACATGGGCCGGACAGGAGTAGGGGGTAGAGGGGTCCATGTACTGCTTTCCTTTCAATTAGAAATACCATCTCTCATTTCTCGGCTATGAGCCAGGGTGATTGCTTTGTATTTGGCCTTGTGTGGTGTCTCCTATCTTGGGATATGTATAAGGAGTAAGGGGGGTGTCCTATTTGTGTTCATTGTGTCACATGTGATGAGACCGTGTTTGGAATTATTTCATCCTTCATTTATTCGGGAGTTTAGCTAATATTGATGAAAGTATTATGTATTGTATTGTCACTGGGTACACTCTTGAGATTTTTCATGGAGTCTTTTGCTAATAGTTGTCCTGCACCTGAATTAAAAGGGCTGGTTTACTCTTATAAAACTTTAGTCTGGGAGTCTCCTTCTTCCGTCCTGGGAATTCTCTTGTGCTTTCACTGTTCCGACTCTCCCTTAATTCGCGGTAACCTTGTCTGTGCTTGCCGCTCCTTCCTGAGCTATGCACGGATCTGTATTTTTATGATTTCAGCATTTTGATTTCTTGTGAAGCCTTGAGGCCTTTTGTTTCACTAGAAGCCGGGTATGGCTTCTATTTTGGAAAAGATGGCTGGCCATCATTGTTGCATTTGTCAGTGAGCTACATTTGCGTGCCATTCATGTCTTGTGGATGCTATGTTAACATTCTTCATGTATAAATGCATATCTTGACTAGTGTCTGCGTTCTTCATTTTGAGTGCACATTTGCTTTGCATGCACATGTATTGTCACAACGTTGGTTTGGTTACTCGTGCCATCTTCAGCTTAGATTGTGTTAAGCTCTTGCTGTACCTGCCTGGGATAAGGGTGGCACGGTTGTGTAATGTTTCTTACTTGTGTGGTATTGGGTTGAGGAAAGGACAGAAGCTAAAGATGACATATTCATCTGTCTGTCAACAGTAGTCTTGTCGCTACCTATTCGTGGACTTCTGCCCTGCTGGTTTCTGAGGCTTTGCATTCTCTGTACTCTGGCCCCTTCATCCACTGGCTCATCGAGTGATCTTTAATCAATGACGGATTGGAGATTCTGGTTTAAAGAGATGTATCCTTTCCCTATAAGATCCGGGCATCTCTAAAGAGTTTCTTCATCAAATTTATTAAGTTGAGCAGTTTCTGCTATTTGACTTCATCCCAAATAGGCCACAATGTGCGCTGCTTTCGGGAGTTCCTCATGGGAACAGCAGTCCTTGTCCCCTAAGGGGAGCATCTCCCAGTGAGGTCCCATTTTCCTCAACCCATTGGGGGGGGGTGTTGCGGAGTGGGCTCACCTCCCTAGCCTCACAGGAGTGGGAGGGGGCCCTACCCCTTGGGGCTCAGGCACCTATTCCCTTGGTTCGTCAGATACCAGTCACTCATTTGTGGCTTCCCCGTCTTCTCTTGTAAGGTGACCTTTCCCTTTCCCGTCTGATGTTTGATATATAATTCTTTTGTCTCTGGGGTTGCAGATGTGACTTCTCCCCAGTCCCATATGGGTTTATCTGAGAGTTTGATGGAGGTTTCCCAAAATGTTAAAGGACAGTAAGGGGCACTCTGTTTTTGAGCTCCGGCGGGTATTAATAGTTGCCTAAAAGTTGGAAAGTCTGTGCAAACTATTTCCTCGGGCAGACCTGGTACCACTGATGTTCTCATGTCATCAGTTGGTTCCTAAGCACCAGGGCCAGGGGATACTTTTGGATAGGTCTCCCCATCTCCATGGACACACAAGTTATTTTTATGGGTTGACTGCCTTGCAGGTCCTCAGAATATGAGGTCTGCTCTGACTGCCGTTTGTCTGCTCCCGGAGTCTTGAGTGCGTTAGCCCATATCCCATTTACAAGCACTTTTTAATGGGTCTTGAAAGGTTTGGGTCCACATTAGTGTATCTCAAAAGTATCCGGCTCTAATCCAGATTCTTCTTTACCTTCTGCCCATGGCTCTAATGATGGCCATCCTATTTCCATCGGTTTGTCTAGGAAGTTTTGGAGACAACACCTAGCTAGGTACCCTGTTACTCCACATGAGAAACCTAGTGCGATTGTGGGGAAGGGGTTTTCACTTTCCCTATGTCTTCTCTCGTTGATAACTGAGATTTCCTTATAGGGACTGGAATAGTCCTTTTCTGGCCCTCTTCCTTACTTGGTTGATCTCGGTTGGATTTTTTTCAACTATTACCCATTTCCCAGGGTTTTTATTTTAAAACATTTTTTATTAACCATTTGTTAGGCGCTTTATACAACTGAATAGTGTTTCAAAGTGCCACAAGGCCAAATGGGAAGGGTACAAGGGAAATATAACAATGGCAAAAACAGTGAAATAGTCATTGCCCTGCTAAGCCTTGTGGCAATCGGCTGTGCAAGTTTAATTTGTATTTGTATTTGTATTTATATTTATTTTATTTATAAAGCGCAGCCAGGCCCAGGGGCATACGGGCGCATAAGTTAGATCTGGTTACAGTTGCAATTGAAGGCAGTCAATAAGGGTTACGTTACATTGTAGTTACAGGTGGGTACAAACTTAGTCATGCAAATGCATATATACATAGTCTAGTATAAGTACATTAATTACAAAAGTGTGCCAGTGACAGTCGATCATGCTGGGATCAGGCGGTTAGGGTGTCTAAGAGTCCATGTTGTGAAGCCAACACTTCGTGTTATGTTTAAATAGGTTAAATGAAGGTTCTGCACGCAAAGGTGCAGGTATTGTGTTCCATAATTTAGAGGCTTGTACAGGGAAGCTAGCACCACCCGAGTTATGAAGTTTAAATCTCGGTATGGACATAGTGTTAGCTTGTGCTGCTCTAAGTGGTCTTGAAGAGGTGTGAGGTGTAAGTTGGTTGGTGAGGTAGGCTGGTGCAAGGTTGGCCCTGGCTTTATGTGTAAGGGCCAGAGTTTTAAGGGATATTCTGTGCTTGACTGGAAGCCAACATAGTTTGCGTCCGGTCTCCGGGATGTGCATCTTTTTGGGGATGTTGAGGGCAGCTCTGATGGCATTATTTTGAATTACTTGCAGTTTATTGATATTTTTGTGGCTGGTGCCTAAGTAAAGGGCATTACAATAGTCTATCTTGGATAGGACTAATGCTCTAGCAAGAGTAATGCAATTGGGTGAGGAGATGAACGGCCTACATGCAGTGATTAGCTTGCAGGTGTAAGCGGCTGATGATGCTACTGCATTAGTTTGTTTGGAGAAGGATAAGGTGGCATCGATGTAAACCCCAAGGGTTTTGGTGTTATTTGACACGGGGATGAGATTGCCATCTATGGTGAAGGATTTAAATGCGGGATTGAGATTTTTGAGTTTGGCGTGAGTGCCAAGGATGATCAACTCAGTTTTTTCGTCATTGAGACAAAGTCCATGATGTGCCATCCATGCTTGAGTTATTGAGTAGATTTCATTAAGGGTTTTGCTGTCTGTTTCATAGTTCCCCGAGATAGGAATGAGTATCTGGGTGTCGTCCGCGTAATTGGTATATGTGACACCCAGATAGTCAAGGATATCAAAGAGGGGTTTTGTGAATATATTATAGAGTGTCGGGGACACGCAGGAGCCTTGTGGGACTCCACAGGGTACTGGTGAAGATTCAGCAGAATCAGTGGGAGAGAAGACCCTCATGGTTCTGTTTGCCAGGAAGGAACTGATCCAGGCTGTGGCTGCGTCTGAGAAGTGTGCTGCAGTTTTCAAATGGTGACATAGTGTTTGATGGTTGACCAGGTCAAAAGCTGCTGACAGATCAAGCAATAAGAGGAGTGCAAGTTTACCATTGTCTTTCAGGATTTGGATCTGGGTAGTGAGATCTATTAAGGCAGTTTCCGTACCGTGTCTCGGTCGGAAACCTGACTGCCTAAGTCCTAGGAGATTGTTTGATTCTAAGTAGGCCTGTATTTGTAAGTAAGCTGCTCTGTCCAGTATTTTTAATAAGAAAGGTACAGTTGTTATCGGTCTATAGTTAGAAGGGTTGGCTGGATCAAGAGTAGGTTTTTTAAGGAGTGGGATGACCCACGCATCTTTTAGGTTATCAGGCACTACTCCAGTTTTGAAGGAGGCATTGATGAGGTTAGTTATAAATGGTGCCAGGTCGTGCGCAGTAGCTTTGATGATCGGGGCAGGGCAGGCATCACCTTGGCAATTTGAAGGTTTAAGTTTCCTGATGATGTTTTCTACTTCCCAGATTGAAAGGGGTGAGAAGCTGAAAGGTTTACAGGTTGACATAAAGGTAGGTGATTTGTTAGGTAATTGTTTGTAGTCCGGGTCAGCAAGTAGCAGGGATTTTTTTACGTTGATTTTAGATTGTAGGCGAGCTATTTTATCTAATAAGGCCTTCTGAATATTACTACACCATAGTGCATCTGTAACAAATTTGTCTATGGGGGCAATGGGGGATTCTAGTTCTTTCAAAATCTTAAAGAGTTCCTTTGTGTTGGATTCCGCTTGTGTAATCCTTTTGTTATATGTGTCCTTTTTAGCAATAAAGATGGCTTCTTTGTAACTAGAGGAGGCTAGGGTTAGCTCAGTCTTATTGGATGCTGTGGGATGTTTTTTCCAATGTGACTCTGCGGTTCTCTTAGCTTTGCGTAATTCTCTTAGCTGCGGCGTGAACCAAGTGTTAAGGTGACGCTGTGGTTTGGGTTTCCGCAATTGTAGGGGGGCAATGGTGTTCAGTGCTTTAAGTATAGCCTGGTTGTAGATATCCACTGCGACTGTGGGGTCAGCCTCTGGGTCGGTATTGTTCAGGATGGGGAGTAGTATGGGTAAGAGTTTGTCAGGTGTAATATCTTTCTTATTTCTCGTGCTGGTAGCTGGGGCGATGATAGGCGCCAGGTGAGGTGTATAGCTTTGATAGAGAAGGTTATTATGTGATGATCCGACCAAATGCATGGGTCATTGGATAGAAGGTCAATAGAGCAATTGAGGTGAGTGATCCAGTCCAGTGTTCTGCCTTTGATATGAGTGGGCTCGTGAATAATGTGAGTGTGACCCAAATCCGATAAGGTGTTAGCTAGGTCATGGGCGTTAGAGTTCTTAGGGTCGTTAAAACCAAGATTAAAGTCCCCAAGTAAGATCGTTTGAGAGCTGGGTTTGGTATCTGTGGTTATGAGTGATGCAATGTCCTCTATAAAGGAGGAGATGGGACCTGGTGGTCGGTAAATAAGGTTCATAGTTGCCATGTGGTTAGGTGATAGGGGTAGCTGAATAGACAAGGATTCAGCAGAGGGGATTTGAGTGTCCTGGATGACTTTGATGTCGAATGTATTTCTGAATATGATGGCGAGTCCACCTCCCTTCGTTTGAGTGGTGTTTCTGTCGCATCTAATAATAGCATAATCATTAGGTATACCAAGGGCCAGAGATGGACCGGAGGCAGCATTAAGCCAAGTTTCCGTGACTGCGAGGAGATCGAGCTTTTCGTGAGATATAAGGTCAGCGATGTCGAGAGCATGGGCAGGAAGAGACCTAGCATTCACCAGAGCTGCTTTAATAAGTTTGTCTTTCTGGGAAGATTTTTCAGGTGGTACAGGTAGGTCGTGCAAATGGGTATGGGCTAACTTGACTGAGTCAGTGGTCGAATTGGCAGGGTTGTGGTCAGTATGCAGATGTTTCCTGCTGCGGTCTCTTAATCTAAAGTTTCTGGTTAAAATGCTAGGGTGGTGGGAGCATGGAAAGGTAGGTGGGCTAGTTCTAGAATTCAATCTAGTGTTTCTAATGGCCGTAGTACAAGGTTGGTTAGGTGTTGGTCTGGTAGCAAAGTGGCGTATCCAGAGAGCTGGATCATCCAAATACGGGTTAGCAGGTGTCATGGTGATAGGCCACGAGGTGATGGTGGTGGTTAACATGAGTGTGTAGGTGTGAGTGTCTAGACTAGGAAATGGGTTAGGTAGACTAGTCCAGCGTCTAGTGTAGATATACAGTAAGTGGATGAGAGTAGATAGCCACCAATACATGATATGGGCAGTGTTGCTAGTAAGCAGGGGTTGCAAATGTGGTCTATTGGCGACCATAGGCACAACACAAATCAATCAATTGTGGTCTTGTAGGCGACCATGAGGCACAACACAAATCAATCAAATGTGGTCTTGTAGGCGACCATAAGGCACAACACTAATCAATCAGATGTGGTCTGTAGGCGACCCTAAGGCACAACACCTGATGCAGTGTGGCAGCATCTAAGTACAGAGTAGTACGTAAGCTAAAGAGGAGTTAGGCATCGCCTAGGTTCGGGTAGGACCCTTAAGCTAATAGTGCCGGAGGGCAGCAACTGAGATCCGAGTCGTGCCTAGAGCTGCAAAGCTAAAGTATATCCTAGGGTAGTAAGCCTAGAGTCTAAGGATTAAAGATATAGGGTCTAATGGCACAACTGGCTGATCCAAGTGGTGTGACAGTAGTAGCTTGTTAATTCTCAGCAACAATATAATACAGCATACTATGTAGACATCACATTGATCAAGTGTGGGTAGGTCACGCTCCTTTAGCAAATACACATCAGCAGGTAGGTTATGTCTGATTTAAGATCAGTGAGTACATTCACACAATGTCATAACACTAGAGTTGTGCACATGCATACAAGACATGTGACTATGAGGTAAAGTTTAGTATTATGAGCAAATGGAATGTTCATGAAAGTATGCGGCATAGTGTTTCTTTTTCAAGCATGTGCTTTACACGAATAGACTTGCGCTTAAAAGCGAGCGACAGTAGCGTGAGGGGTATAGCAATGCTAGATTTTGTAGGCCGTGCAGTTCCTAGCAGGCAACCTACTGGTGGTAGGGAGCGATGCGCAGAGTAGTGTTGTGTCGATCGTTGGTGCGTGTGGGGGGTGTGATAGTAGTAAATAGCATCCAGGCAGTGTGGGAGGTGGTTTGAGCAGGTCTGCCACCTGGCAAAATCAGGTCGCCTAGTCCTGGCGTTCCGGGGCGAACAGGGGTAGAACAGGGCCTTCTTCCTGGGACCGGCTTCCGCCTACCGGTGCACAGGATTGGTGTATGAGCAAGCTGGTTGCTCAGCAACTAATGGCAGCCTCGTTTTCGTGCCGTGTTGCGGCCGCCATTTTGGGATCAGGCAGGGTCTTGGGACAAAATGGAGGATCTCCTGTGCCGGAGTGTGCAAATGCACAGATAATGCTCTGGGAGGCGATGGGGCTCAGCATTCAGGTGCAGCTGGGTACAAGGAGGCTAGATAGCCAAGATTTAGCCTCACCAGATGATTAGAAGCCGTAGATGGTAGATGTGTGATGGTCAGGCATCGCAGGCCTGCTCTGCAGGAGTCGAGCACTCCAGTGAGACGTCGTCGTGAGGGGCAGGGAAGGGCTCCAGCCCTCTCACCCTTCTGTGAGTGGATGAATGAGGCTCACAGGGTAGAACAGGGCCTTTTTCCTTGGGCCTTCTTCCTGGGACCGGCTTCCGCCTACCGGTGCACAGGATTGGTGTATGAGCAAGCTGGTTGCTCAGCAACTAATGGCAGCCTCGTTTTTGTGCCGTGTTGCGGCCGCCATTTTGGGATCAGGCAGGGTCTTGGGACAAAATGGAGGATCTCCTGTGCCGGAGTGTGCAAATGCACAGATAATGCTCTGGGAGGCGATGGGGCTCAGCATTCAGGTGCAGCTGAGTACAAGGAGGCTAGATAGCCAAGATTTAGCCTCACCAGATGATTAGAAGCCGTAGATGGTAGATGTGTGATGGTCAGGCATCGCAGGCCTGCTCTGCAGGAGTCGAGCACTCCAGTGAGACGTCGTCGTGAGGGGCAGGGAAGGGCTCCAGCCCTCTCACCCTTCTGTGAGTGGATGAATGAGGCTCACAGGGTAGAACAGGGCCTTTTTCCTTGGGCCTTCTTCCTGGGACCGGCTTCCGCCTACCGGTGCACAGGATTGGTGTATGAGGAAGCTGGTTGCTCAGCAACTAATGGCAGCCTCGTTTTCGTGCCGTGTTGCGGCCGCCATTTTGGGATCAGGCAGGGTCTTGGGACAAAATGGGGGATCTCCTGTGCCGGAGTGTGCAAATGCACAGATAATGCTCTGGGAGGCGATGGGGCTCAGCATTCAGGTGCAGCTGGGTACAAGGAGGCTAGATAGCCAAGATTTAGCCTCACCAGATGATTAGAAGCCGTAGATGGTAGATGTGTGATGGTCAGGCATCGCAGGCCTGCTCTGCAGGAGTCGAGCACTCCAGTGAGACGTCGTCGTGAGGGGCAGGGAAGGGCTCCAGCCCTCTCACCCTTCTGTGAGTGGATGAGAAGTGCAGGAGATGGGGAGGGTGTGAGGAGGAGCGGAGGTCTAGGCAAGTGCTGGTGGTGGGCCTGGGAGGGAAGTGCTAAAGGGAGCCAGGGAGGAGGACCTCAGGCTAAGTGAAAGTAGATCCCATGGGTGGGGATGCAGAGCCACCAAGCAGGGCCCGCAGGACAGTGCAGTGGGGGAATGGAGGGGGGGTGCTGGTATCAGCTGGGAAGAAGTTCCTGTGAGATTGAGGATTAGGCCACCAGTCGCAGTGGGGTGATCGGTAGAGAAGGGAAAGAGGTGTAGAGAAGAGCATAAGTTTGAGCAGAACTTGAGGAGGTCTGGCTCAATTCTGAGAGGGGCAGGGAGGCCCTTCCAGAGGGAGGCACCAGCCGAGGATAGCCCTGCCCTGCACTCTCTGCTTAGAGAAGCATTGGACAGTCGGAGTTGGAGTGAGAGGATCGTAGGGCTCTAGCAGGAGAGTATTTAGGGAGGGAAAGTTGAAGATGGCGTAGTCCCAGGCCCCAGAAGGCCTTGTGGATGATGCAGGGGGTTAGAACTTTGCGATGGAATTTAAGCTTTCTTCCCTTACAGCACTTTCCCTAGGTGCTTTATATAGTATTGTGAGAGTCCAAATAAAGACGTCCACTGTCCTAACCGACCGTACCACTCTATGAACTAGCTTAGGCCCAGAACAGCTCCCTTCTACATGGGATAATCCTAGTATCAGTCTATAGGGTCTGGATTAGTACAGAATCCTTAAATAGCCAGTTGTGATTTCTAGGAACAGTCCCTAACTCTTCTCCTTCTTTGGGAACAGTTTAGCAGGTGGTAATCTATTTCAGGTCTAATGTATATACACAAATATTATGGTTTGGCAGAAAACCATTGTATATTGTTATGAAGATCTAGATCAGACATCGGCCAAACAGTCATGTCGGGTTGCAGGGGTGTTACTAGGTCTGGAAAAGATCCGGGGCTATGCTAATGTTGGGGCTGTCGGGACTCAGGGCTAGCTCGCCTTTTGGTTGTAGCTCCTGAGATTCTATCCAGGGCTACAACCAAAAGACCCAGGGCTATAGCCCCTTAAGCCCCCCCCCCCCTAAAATGCCCTTGTAGGACTGGCATATTCTATTTCAGAATTTGTTAAAAATGAAGCCAGGGAAAATAATAAATAGGGGCCTGGATCGGAGCCAGATAAACAGTGAGGATGGCGACCTCTTCCAGGGTCCAGTTCTTCTTAAAACTCAATTCTCATAATATTCATGCTAGCAGGTTTGGCTCTAATTGGAGCAAAAAAAAGGTGGTAATTAAGATCAAAATACACTAAACAGCTAGCAGGCTTCTTGGTGGGTGGGGTTCAACAGTTCTTAGTTTCAACAGTCTCAGCCCCCCTCCTGGCAATCTGTGCCAGGTTAGTGTTTCCTAGCCACTCTCAATTCAGGTTGGCTAGATGCCAGCTGCACATAAACATGTCTGTGCCAGCCTTCTTCAGGGTCTGCTTGTGGTCCTCTTCCAGCCTGTTGCCAATGACAAACCTCGGTGACCGCAGGGATGAAACAAGAGGGTGTCGAGCACTGTTCTCAAGGTTCCAAACGGACGCTGGCTGGCCAGCTGGACTTCAGGGGGATGTCATTCCATATCTAGACTTGGGTCCTTCTGGCTAACACCAAATCTCCCCTTCTGCCTGTCGTCCTTATGCCTCCAATTGGCTGAGGCCTCTTCTCGCTCTCCTTTCTTAGTGCTCCCCCCCTTCTTCCTCTTAAACAGTCTCGCCTCTGTGTTGCTTTACCATCTGCTTCTTCCTACTCCATCCTCACCTATTCAGATGTTTCCCTCTGATTCTCTCTTCACTCCCCTCTCAGTATTCTACTCCCACATCCTCGGAACATATGCACTCCTACATTCGCTCTTTCACCTTTCTCTCGTTTTGTTGTCCCCTCAGTCTGGGTCTATCACTTCCATCTGCTCTCAGCAACCCTTCCTCTGGGCATCTCACCACCTCTGCCTGGGCAGTGTGATGAATACTGAGGAGTCATCACTTATGCCCCTGCGATTACTCCTCTCATGCGCATGTCAGCCATTTCCTGATCCTGACCCTGGGGATAGTAATATGAGGGAAGATCATATAGGAGGAGATGCCTGCCGTGGGGGGATGGTAACTCCATTGGAAGAGACGCAGTAGTCTCCCCCTTTTGCTGAAAATCTTATAATACCCAAGTCTTCATGGCGTGTTGTCACCCCACACATTCTCCTTATTGTAGAACCAAAAAACCCCTTACTTTAAATCTCTCTAGACAGTTCCTTTCATACCCCAAACATACTTAACACATCTACAATATTTCTTGTTTCTGATGTTTTTCTAAGTAAGACTTCTAAACATGAATTTAGAAATTCGAGAAATTTAGAAATGGACTTCAACTCCTATAAAGACTCAAGTACTGGGACGAGGAAGGGGAGGAAGGAGTTCATGCAGATGGAAAGAAAGCCCAGACTGAATATGCAGACTAGTTTAATTGAAGCATGAGTGGGCAGGACATTTACAAAGGGCATCCAGACTGAAAAAATAGACCGAACTGGAGAGCACCGTGCCCGGGGAAGTCTCGACAATGATCCCATCCATGCAGCAGCTTACAAACGTGAGAGTCACATACCGGCTTGGCATGAAGGATGGAGAGACACAGCGGGCACCTTTTGGATGACCGCCGGAGCACCGGGAGCATCTACAGAGCCCCTGGGGATATGGTCATGCTGGAAAGCGGCATTCTCCAGTCCGGGCCAGGGGCGAGAATCTGACTGGTGAGCGCAAAGCTGAAACAACTGCTGGAAGATGGTCAGCAGAATGAAGGAGGCTGTTCCAGAGAGGAAGCTTCATCTGAGACTCGCCGTGGGTGCTGTAATTCACTGGTGAGTATACCCAGAGCCATTGGGGACACCGGGTTGTACCGACTGACATGTAAAAAGGTCAATGAATTAAGAATATTTGAATATTTGAAAACCGACAAGATCAAGTGCAGCGACAAAACTTGAACAAGTCCCTATGTGCAAGATGTCAATATGGTGAAAATTAGAACCCGTATTACCTTAAGCAAGAAAATATCAAAGAACAGTGAAATTGATAAGTCCTGGTGAAAGGAGTGCGCTGGGCAGTTGACATTTGGAGGGGAGATACCTGGCAGAGGAGTACACCAGGGGATCTGTAGGACCCTAAAGGATTCCCGGCAGGAGAGTATACCAGGCAATCCACCAAAAGCGTGTAAAGTTATGACATTGTGGCAAGATACTGGCAGGGGAGTACACAAGGGTATCTAGGAATTCCACAGAGGAAATCCTAGCCAAAAAGACCAGGCACTTTGAAGTTGAATGCAAACTTTAAAATTGTGGGGAGATACCTGGCAGGAGAGCAAACCAGGGAATCCGAAGAACCCTTGAAAGTATTCCTGGCAGGGAAGTATATCAGGAAGTACACTAACGTTATAGAAGGAAATGTACCCATGTTGCGACACACCCGGCAGAGAAGAATACCAGGGAAATTGGGAGATGCATGGAGGTCGTGTTGGGTAGACCCACCAGGCATTTGAAGTTGGGAAGTTGAACAAAAGCTTTTTGATATTGTGACGAGATACCTGTGGCACAGAAGTAGACAGTAATTCTGAAGAGCTCACAATAGGGTTCCCAATAAAGAAGTGCATAAGGTATTCCACCAAAGTACAGGAGAAGATAAAGAAAACCTTGTGTGGAATTTCTCATATGAATAAGCACTTTTATGAATCCCGTAGAATGAAACCAAGGAAGAGTTGAGTTGAATGATGTGAAATGTATTGACTGCATAAGAACTTCCTGAAACTAACAAAGAAAAAGTTGTGTGGAAGAGCCACAAAATTAAGAAAATGCTGTTAGGAAGATACTTTTTTGCCATTCTACCAAAATATCCAGGGAAAGGGAGCCACCACCTGGAGCAAAAAGGTTTCCCCTTAGAAAATACATTTATTTTGGATTTGTCTATTCACTTTGATTATGAACACTTTTTGCCAGCCATAAAGTCGGAGACATTTCCTTACACCATTAGTTGTTCATTTCTAGTATGAGGGCCAGATTAGAATGTGTTGGACTCGAGGACAGTCTATAAGTTTAATGGCTTGGCACAGACTGATCTTTAGTTTTAGTTTCCTAGGTAGGGAAACTCTCCTTTAGTATAGGGCTAGAGAGGAGTTCATCCAATCCATTTCTGTTTAATAAAGATGTCTGATAATGAGAAAATTAGAACTGTTTCCGCCTCTCATTTCTGACCCTTTACAGTGGCTACAAGCTTGTTTATTAACTGTCTAAACCCCTCAGAGTATCAACTCGTGCTCCTGCTTTCCCCCATTCCCCCACGTCTACTAGATACGTATCCTCCTGTTCTATCACCGCCTCCACCTGTCCTCTCAATTCCTCTTCTGGATGTCTTGCCACCATCTGCTCGGGTTTTTCGCAGTGCGGTCACTGGATTGGTGGGCTTGCATTTGCCTGTGGCATTCAAGCTAATCGGGTGACTGCTCCCTCCCACTACAAGGCTCTGCAAAGCGAGCCACTGTCCGTGGCCATCACCATCTGGACTCTGATTCTTTCCATCCACGCTAGAGAGTTGACGGGGTGGGCACATGCAACGTTGTTGTTTGTGAATGGCGGTGCTTGTGTACAGCTCTCACTGTGCTCTGGGCTTGCAGACCTTTAAAGAAAGAGACTGAACACGTTTTTATTTAAATAAACGATGAAAGTTAATAGAACTAGAATTCCTGTTACTCTTTTTCTAGGGACTTTCTTTTCTTAGTTGTCATCTGCGCCCGAATACGGTTTACTCTGTCTGTGCGTGAAAAATTACTCAAAATCAAGGATTAGTGCATGGCCAGCGGCCTCTTTTTCACCGGGCCGGCGGGCCTGTGGCACTGGTTCTAAAGTCTGCTCCTCAAGGATGTGTTCACCTTTCTGTGTTATTCTTAAAGAGGCTTCCCTAATTGTGGGCACAATGTTACAAGTCCCTACAACACTTTTGGGATCCTCGCCGTGCCCCCATTACATAGTGGATGGCAGTACCAGGCCCCAGTGGTGACCAATCCCGAATGCTCCGTGCAGGGCAGTGAGCTTCCTCGCACTGAGTATCCATCATACTTAGAAAGTGAAAATCTACAGAAGAGATTGGAAAGCAATGGATGTGTTTTTATTGGTTGATTTAAGAAAGAAGTGACATTCAAACATTCAATGTAAAACATTACAATGTTGACCATTCCATTGCTGAGTTTTATATTCTCGAGTGTTTATATTGCACCCATCACCATCCTAGTGGTCTTACGGTGCCTAGCCTTGTCCGATTGTTTAGCGTATTGTGACCCTACAAAGGTGTTGACATCCACTGGCCTGTGGACAGGTGAGGGTGAGGGGAGGATGGGCTACAGCGATGATTGGCTGGAACCTGATGGTTAAGGGGAATACTGCAATGAAACAGGTTCTGAGTGCAGATGGAAAGCATCAGGATGCGATGTGCTTGAAGGGATGCATGTGTAATAACAGATAGTTGTTGGTGTACACTCTGTGCAGGTCAGTTTACTGTGATGGCAGAATCCAGACCCGCTCACGGAAGGTCCTAGAAGCTGTTGGCGAGTGGTTGCATGATGGACTGGAGAGCTGCTCAAGCAGACCCCACTCTTGGGCAGGCTCTCAAACGGCTGGTTTGAAAGAAGCTAAAGACGCATCGACGCAAAGGATTGGACGTACAAAGATGTATGCATGGTGAAAACATGGAGGAGGAGGGGGGGGCACGACATAATAAGGTTTACTAGGTAGTGCATTTGACATGAATGGGATACTGGGGGCATCATTGTATGAGACTGATAGATGGTGATGTAGGAAGTCAGTTTGGCTCTTGAGCCACTAGACCTCAGAAAGCTAGTTGTGGCGCCCCATGCGTGATGCCGCTGTTGCGCAGTATAGCCCACATGCATAATGGGATGATTAACCGTAAAGCCCACCTCCTTCCAGTGACTGAAGGTGTACTGTAATGAGCAGGGTGGGGGGCCCGCTGGTCTCGGGCCAGACTATCCATGATTCTAACTAAGTGCTGGATTGGGAGTCGGCCACGCGTGTTCCTGGCTATGTGGATGGATGTATAGGGGCCCCAATAAAGAATGACAGCCCGGCGCAGCAAATAGATCTGCCTGCCCAAGGCTTGCATCTGAGAAGGGCAAAGAATCCGCAAAAGAACCGCTCACCGCTCATCCACCAACACGCAAGCGTTCATGGGCCAGCGATCATGGCCTCCATGTGGCAGCAGCTGGGTCTCCAAATGTCCCTGAATCTTCCCGAGGGAGGGAGACCAGCTCTGCAGGGCCTGGAAGTCCTGGGCCCCCCCGATATGTTCATCGTAGTCTCCTGCAGGGTTCCCATGTCTGACAGTAGTGGGATTTTGCAGTCTGCTGCGAATTGGCGTCGACTTCCGTTGTCCTATCTCCAGCTTGATATCATCCTTTTCCGGCTCACAAACTGTCACCCCTGGAACTGGAACGCCACCAAGGACTGGAGTTGTTGCTGGTACCTGTGATTTATTAGGAAGCTTCTGGTGATGAGTCAGTGCGCTTCTAGCCCCAGAAGTATTTTGGAGTACTGTATCTAAACTTGGTTATTTTGTTCTCTGATATTTCTAAGAATGCATTGAAGACCCTAGAACTCTTGTGTGAGAAGTCTCACTTTTCGTGGCCCTCTGGGTATTGTTGAACCTATTCCCACCCTCCAGGTAATCTAGTCAGTATATAGTACAGTACACCAGAGGTTGCGAGTAATTGTGACTGCTCCTAGCTTGGCTTTGTGGATTCTGAACTTAAGTAAGCTGTGTGCTGGCCATCTCTACGGAGCCCTTTACTGCCCCACTGCGCATAGCATTATTATACCCGGAGTTTGCTACCAGGTACAGGTCTGGTGTTCCCTATAGAAGTGGGAAGTGTCTGACTTATGACTCTTGACTGTTTTTCGCCTACACTTTGTTCACTTTATGTTGTGTCCTAACTTGACGGAATCCACAGTCTCCTTGTTAATCTTTTTATTAAAAGAATGCAGGATACTCTGATATCTATTGGTGGCACGGAAGAGGAACTAGTCCACCGACCTAGTTGTGTGAAGGCCACTTTGTACAAACGAGACTGGGTGGAAACTGTTGATGCTATCCCTTTGTATGCAAATTATGCCGAATATGCTATAATTGCACACAAAATTGAATGTATTCCCAAGTACCTGCAGGGGTTGCCGTGTGATGTTCACGAGCTCTACTTACGTTGGAAAGGGCATCAGTCTTTGTTTAATAAGATTCACTGTAGATTTTGTGATAGTACGAACGACCAGGAAACCATCAAACACTGGGTTCTGTCTGTGTTTCTGGGAAGATAGAGAAAGATGCTTAAAACAGAATGTGCCAAGGGGGGGGGGGTATGATTTTTCTATTGATCTTTTTTTGGTCTTGGTTAATATTGTATCACTTATTTTATCTCCATCAATTTTTACTGTTTCTGTTCTTATACAGTGAGAAATGTTTCTGTTTTTAATCTGTCTATTTTTTTTTTAAATGCATTTTTCGATATGTGATGCTTTTGTGTAAGGTTGCTTTGGCAATCTATATCACAATAAAACATTTTAATAGATTTAAAAACCTCAGCAGGGGTCATTCTCTCTTGGAATATGACCCTTGCCCAACTTATGCTCGAAGGCAATGTTCCCTTTCTCTGCCTATAAGGCTAGATCACAACTCCATAAACCTTCATTGCTCTGTTAAGTGTCATAAACCTCAGGAGGGGGGTCATTCTCTCTTGGGATCCTCCCCCCAACCTTTCCCTCAAATTATGGTCCGAGACGATGATCCCTTGCTCAACCTTGAAACCTGTATTTTAATCCTATTTATTTATTGATCTTGAAACAAAACCATGTTGTGGAATTGTCCACAACCCTGGTATACTACACCTCATTTTGGAGAGCAAGCCCCTGGAACTTGCCACCTTCAGAACATGGGTCATCCTTGCTAGAGGCTGAGGTTTCATCTTGGGTGGCACGTTGCTGGCTATTGTAAAGCAAGCGTTTACTCTTTTCGGCACTACAGGAATAGACCGAATGAGTTCACCCTCGTTGGCCTTCAGCCGCTATTTGTGCCTGCTTTTCAGAGGTCTCAATTAATTGTTGCAGTGTTGGTGATTTGGGATGTGTTCAGCAGTGTGTGACTGGCTGTGATGCCACATTTTGAATTTTGAATCCTAGCCGTTTCCGTAATACCGTCTTACTCCTTAACCTCTATTGTTGATATGTGTTAACATTGATGAGTCCTTGAGCTTGTAGCCTCCGAGTGGCGTCCCTCGGCGGAGGGCTCCTGAAATGTTTGCCTTTAATGCGTTTGGCTCCAACAGCTCAAGTGTTTGCAACTAATTTCTTGGTATCTTCTTTCCCCAGTTGTCACAGATGAGACTTTGAGCTTCATCAAGAACAGTCGTCGCCTGCTTGTTGTCCTGAGCCCCAATTATGTCCACCAGGGCACACAAGCCCTCCTGGAGCTGAAAGCCGGCTTGGACAATATGGCCTCCCAGGGCAGCATCCGGGTGATTTTAGTGCAGTATAAAGCTATTAAAAGCAGGCAAATGGTCAAGGAGCTCAAGCGAGCCCAGAAGGTGCTAACGGTGATCAAATGGAAAGGCGAGAAATCCAAGTACCCCGCGGGCAGGTTCTGGAAACAGCTGCATGTGGCACTGCCAGCCAAGAAGACCCTGAGCCGGGCCTCCTTCCATAAAAGCAAGGCTTACTCCGAACATTACCCCATGCAACTAGAACCACACTATAGTTCACAAAAGGACAGCGGAAAGGACTTGCCATAGAGAGGGGGAGGAAGGGCTTTTACAATTGGCAATCCTTTAGATTTTTATAGACTTTGGGGTAGCGGTGCTTAGCATGGAGGCATTCATGCTATAGATTCTGGAACTGAGAGCGGGTTCCCTTGAGATTGCGGAATTGTCATCTTCTCATCACTCTGCATTAGATGAATGGGAAATGTATACAACATTTGCATATGATTATGATTAGAGGAAACAACCTTTCACATTCATATGTTAGAGAGGGCTATTAACACCTCAATCCTAGTGTTCCTCCACAGAGACCCTCTTACCATCCCTCCACCTCTAAACCCACTCCTTGCCAAGCACATTGATTTTGGAGCCGTACCAGTAACCGGATGACCTCTGCAGGTGCAGATGAGAATAGTCGGTCTACCACATGGTTCTCAAGCCCAACCTGTTTCAATGTTTAGGCGGCAGGAGGAAAGAATTGCCTTCACTCTCCACTGGGGATGGAAGCCATACTTGTTAACTCGAAGAGACCTTCCTCTGTTTGGGAGTGGTCCATAAAACGCTAGATGAGGTTGGTATGACTTTGGTGCAAGGATTGTGAGGGGGCAATTACCAGGATACAGACGCTGAGGGTGGAGGGCTTCAAGGCAGGGCATGTGTACAGAGCAGGTTGGCAAGGAGGAGGTTGCCAGGGTCAATGTAGTGCCAAGCTATCGTTGCGTTTGACAGTGTTTGGTCTGTTGCTGAGTCAGTGATTGATTAGAAGTGTTATTGACCCAGTCATGCCACTGGGTAATTTATGGAAATGTCTTGAGTGGGTACGTAAGTTATCCTAATCACAGATCCCCATATCGATCGTCAACACTGGTCTTTGGTTTTAATAGTAGGCTACACAGCCATTTAATATTGGAGGTTAGGGGCCAGAAGTGGCAAGGCTGGAAAGATGTGGTGGTGAGGGTGGGGGGGAGTGGAGGAAAACACTGGGAGGGAAGGTTGGATGTTTAAAAACAAATCGTGGTAGGAGCCGAGACTTTACAAAGCTTGAGATGTTTGAGAATACGTGGAGTAACTGGACATGGCAGACTGTGCCAGATTTGACTTTCTTTAGGTCCTTTGCACTTTCTGATCATCAAACGAGACTTTTCAAAGTAATAATCATGTTTGTAATGCCACAGGAAGGGTCTCCAGCTGTCAGTGGCATACATTTAACAGGGGAGCTGGTTACTCGAAGAATCCAATATCATTGTCTTTATGAAATGAGATTTAATTTCGGGTTGTAATATAGTGCTTCTGTTTTTCCTCTTCATGCTTGATGCTTTGGTACCTATTGGCTTATGGTCCACGCCCAGAGCGCTCCGAACAAATGAGCTTCTCCAGAGTGTGTTTGCTAGAATAGAGAAATGAAGCGTCATGGAGAGCGATGTGGAGTATTCAGTGAGCTAGGCCACGCGTAGATAGCAAAGGACAGAACGAAGGGTAATGCTGCCTTGGTCCTCAAAGAAGGACTACATGCAGTTGGAAGGAGGAGATGGAGCGGAGAACGTGGGAATAGGGTCCTTTTCATAAACTCTGAAATGGGGCCAGCGGAAAATTGATATGTATGGACTGTTCTCTTCATGACGATCAAGAGCCAGCTGTGGTCATTTCTTAACATTTCATTGCAAGGAGATAGCTTATTTAAATCTGCCTGGGGGTCGCAAGCTAAAGCTCCCCTTGTTTAGCCACAGCTCATCACTTTCTTCTTGCTGGGATGGCTCCTCAAGGGCTAGAGCCGCGATTTCCATGTGCAGAGATGATGTTCGCCGTTAGTCACCCTTATCAGATGCGCACCACTGCTGAAGCTCCTCCCATTCCCCAGTTTCCCGAACATATTGACGGAGGAACCTGCACTGCTTATGCTCAGTCCCCGTGAAGCAAGTCAGATACACTCTCCCCCAACACCCCAATTCTGCTCATCCTGGCTATTCGCAATTCCCTCTGCAGTCTGAAATTTTCGCATCCCATTTCACCTTCGTGATGGCACTGGAAGCATGGCTTTGAAGTTGCACTTCTCAGTTGCTGTTAGTATCTTGGGCTGCAAGGTCCAGCATGCAATGTTTTTACATTCCAGCACTCTTAATGGCTCCTGTGAGGTCACTTTCAGGGTCCAGGATTCAATGTTTCTGCATGCAGTCACTTTCTAAATGGCTCTGGGAAGATTGCCTTCAAGTTCCAGCATGCAGCATTTCTCTTGCATTTCCTTGAGGAACATGCTCTCTTCCTGTTCCGGCCTATATCCTCACTGTGGTCTGCCAGGGCGTTGCTTTTGCATCTCCTATTCCATCCTGTAGTCTTCTCCTCGGTTTCTGCCTTTCCCTATTGGTGGACGTGCTCAAACCTCCTTGCCCTCCTGGCTCTGCTCACGGTGTCCTAGTCCCCCGCTCTAGTCTTTCGTGCACAATTACTGGCCGTGGAAGGGTATTGTGGATCGGCCTGGTCTTGGCAGGAGTGGTCCTGCACTAGCCAATCCGCCCCCCCACCCCCCAACCATTCCTCTGCAGTCTTTCTTTCCCGGTATCCCATGGTTGTCCTTCTCTTGTCTGACACTTGCTGACTCTCCTCTGTAGCATTAATGGACCCTGCAGCTCCCCTGATAGGCTGGCACTGGCTCCATCACGCCTCCTTTCTGACAGCTTCCAGTTTCCTTTTTAGTGCTGCAGGACATGCCACATGTTTGTCGTGCAAGATATGAGCAGGGCATGTTTTGTGTGATTACAGAAGAGAAAAACACATGTGCTGACTGTGCTAGTTACAGTTCTAAGAATGGGGGAGGGGTCGGGTGAATCCTGCTCAGCACAGAAAGCAGGTCACTGCTTAGTACAGACAATTTGCATGGTGTTGTGTGGGTATCCGGTCATATCACCATACATATTGTTGCCAGGGAAAAGCTGTGGCGGTGACATTATATATGGTGACCATATGTATGGGGTCAAGGGGAGAGGAGGTTGCGGGGGTGTCCTGCATGTGCAATGTGATGATGCCCCTGCAGAAAACTGAATTTGTTTTGCCAGGCAACATTTTTGCAGGGACATTCCTAAAATTAAATTCCTTGTTAGTAGATTTTTTGTCCACTGCCACAGCTTTCGCTGCTACTCCTAAGCTGATCAGACCCCGATTATTGTTTGGCTCGATCTTTCACATTCTGAGGGGTTCCGCTTTCAGCGGTGCTTGGGGACCGTGGGCCCTTGGACGGGTGACAACTGGCTTAAACTTAATGGAGACAAGACGAAGGTCCTCTGCGTTTGTGGATGGCCCTCGTTTTGGGGCCTTCTCCTGTTCCAGTTGCAATAGTCAACAATCTGGCGATCAAGATTTCAACGTCCCTCTCCATGGAACCTCAGATGACCAACTTCGTTTGCAATGGTCCCGACCAACTTGGTGTTCTTTACAGAGTGTGTCACCACCTCCCGGCACAGTTATGGGCTTTGGCGGTTGCCTCTTGTGTCCTAAGCCGTATTGACTACTGTAACACTCTTTTCTTGGCTCAACCTCTTTTTCTTATACGCTGGTTACACCTCCTTCAAAATTCTGCAGCATGTGTTGCTGCAGAGTCTCCTTTTGGCTCCCCCATCTCTGGTGATTCGGTCTCTGCTGGCTCCCAATTGCTAAGAGGGTCGAGTCCTTGTGCATTGTTTGCCGGGCCTACTAAGAGCAGGGGCTTGAATAGGTGAGAAATGTGTTCCTTGCGTCCCGGGATACCCTCTCCACTCTCAGGATGCTCGGTGGATTGCTATCCCCTGTTTTTGGTTGTCCAGGATTGGTGGACGAGCATTCTCAATCGCTGCAGCCAATCTGAGGAATAACCTGCCGCTTTCTTAGGGGCAATGAAAATCATTATCCGTTTCAGCGTCAATTGAAAACATTCCTGTTTTAACTTTGGACATTGGCTTCTCAGTACTTCCTGTTCTGGTTTTTAATGCCAAGATGCCTTCAGGAGAATATGCGTGGTATAAATAATTGTAACATATCAGGCAGATATTAAATCACAAAATTTAACCATAAAAGAAGGGTACCTAGTGACGAGAAAGAACACCCCTAGCTGCTTCCATCACATCCTGTCATGGTAACACATTTTCTGCTTACTGATTCGTCTCAGGAGGATCGCCAGGGGTAACATGCTCGTCTTGGAAGCAAAGCGTAACAGAGCACCACAGGTTCGATTTCCCCGGGTCCGCGCTTAGAAACCTCTGGGTATTAAGTGCGTTATGAATAAGCTATCGTATTATATGTAATCTTCCATCTTTCTTTTTTGGCGTCCAGCAGACAAAGGTTTGAATACCGCTGGCAGGGACACAGTCCACCACTCCATGGCCAAGCCTAGGGATCTGATACTATTATAGTAGTGAATTGATGTAGTAGAAAAGCATATTAATGTAGCAAAAGGCAAATTGCCTAATTCCTAACTAATGTTAGGCATTGATGCATGCAGTGCCCTGGGTGCAAAACATGTCTTCCAACATATTGTGAACATTACTAGTGCACATGGAACCAATAAACAAATGCCAAATGAGTTTAGATTCAGACAGACAGGACTGCTATAGTAAGAGAGGCCCTTCCCTGGACCGTCTGAGCCATCGTGCTGCAGAGCCCAGTGCCAGTAACACCCTAGTGACTTGGATGGTGAGGGAGAGGCTGAGAAAATCTCAGCCTCGCAAGTGGTTTATTCCCACCCTTGTGGCTCAGAGAGGCCGCGTACTTGATGAGTATCGAACAAATATTGGACACAAAACATGTTACAAGCATTGGATAAATATCGAATGCACGATCTGCTAATCTGAGCACACACAAAAATCAGCAATTGAAGTAAGTGATGAAATGAACTGCATTCAAAATCTCTATGAACTCAATTTCTAGACAAGGAGTTCACTTTTAGAAACAGGTTAGAGCTCCAGCATTTAAGCTGGTGCACCTTGCAAATCATGTTTTGTTTGTTGAGGGTATTTCGCCAGCTACTCCTGCCCTCAAGTTCTCATCTCTCTGGTGGAGACTTAACTTGGAAGTTGGTGGCTCTCCTGATTGGGGTGGGGGGAGCTTGCACCACCATTCATGGTAGAAGCGTTGGGTGAACACCCCTGTGCACAGCAACACCTTTTAGCCTGCCCCTGCCCCTTTGTGAGTGGGGTCCTGCTCAGGTAATTTGCTGCGGACTCCTGCTTCCAACCCTCATATACTGTGTATGTGAGGGGAGGGGGGGCAGAGGAGAATAGTAGGGCATGGACTGGCCCCCTACTATCAACTTGATAGGGATGTATTATCCCCATCGGAACCGAACAAATGAGTGCATTTGTAATCTACTCACCTCTCTATACAAATCATGTAGCGCTGCTTCATGACCGATTTCTCTCACTTCTAATCAATGTGATAATGTTCTTACCAGAGTTCATGGTTCTCCACCTATTGACATGAAATGCACAAAGGGGCCAAGGCTGCCCTGCCAGGATTTGAGTTTGTGACTGCAGGTTGCACAGATCTGAGAGCCTAGCCGTAACTTGCTGAGCTATTTCATTCTATTCTCTATACCTCCCAATCCGTTGAGTTCTGAGGAGCGAGGGCGTGTTGCCAACCATAAGAAGCTTCAGGCTGATGACATTGAAGGCTGTATCTGAGCTTAGGAAACGAGGGGGAGCGCTAGAAGCTGAATCCACTACACCATTACTTGTGAATAATTCTAGAGTAGTCAATCACACAATGAGATATCCCTGCAGCAAGAAAACGGGTAGGGGAGGTGGGGCCTGCACCTCTTTGAAGTTGATCCAAAAGCTGTGCCCGGATATCCTGCACTGGCCCCACCAGTAAATAATCAATACACTTTCTAATATGAACATGTAATGTTTCTGAGCTTGACCAGATGGTAAGAAGTATGTAGTGGGAGGGGCAAAGGAGGGTGCTGGTATGCAAGATGAAAGATTTTCAGAGGTTGGGGTTTGAGTTGAGACTTTTACGAAATGGGTGGTGGGTTGGCTGGGCTTTCTTCTCCTAAGTGGATGCCATTTCAAAGGTTGGGACGGACTATAGCAAGTGACTGGATGGAGCGGAGTAATGAATATTAGACTGTAGAGAATGTAGTACTTGATTGTATGTGTGGAAGGTCTTTCAGCATATTTTATGAGCAGCCTTCCTCTGACCGCCACAGAAACCTGCCCTTGTGTGTCTTCCTGCACATGCCACCAGGAGTGCACTTGGCACGGGCAGTAGTGGGTAGAGCTATGTTGTTGGGGGAGTTTTTTTTGAGAACTTCTCTGAGCTGCACTTGTGCAGACTCCACAGAATCTCAACCCCCCACCCCTCGCCCCCACACATTGTCATTCTAAAGTTGAACTGTCGATACTATTTAGGAAAGGGGCTCAAATGCCAGGTCTTCAAGGTCAAATCCACTCCTTGTTTTCAGGATAGCCACACAAAATGGCTTTAAATTCAGTAACCGTAAAAGGGACCTGGCTAGCAGCTGTACAGAAAGCCCAGCCTGATTCTGGATCTTTGCTCTGACCATTGACCAATCATTCTCATCCGTGCTTTCTCCACATAGGCCATGATATTGACTGGCTGCATCAAGCCTGGAGCATTGCACCTTCAGCTCCTCCTGACCCGTATTCAGTTCCCGGAGACCCAGTCCCCGAAAAATATAAACCAAGCGTCTGTGTGGGACGGCAAGACACTGGAGGTCCATTCCCGTCCCTCATTGGATGTTCTATTCCATGCAGACCTGAAGCTCCCGGGTATCTCCCACTTTACCCACAACTCAAGTATCACCCCTTCATGGTCAGCCCATGTCCCAGTAGCCCTTGGAAGTATCCTTGTGGAGGAGGCTAGGTCCCCTTTATGGATGAATTGAAACCTGTGTGTCCAGCCCTCCAGCTTTCTAATGAATAGACTTTCTTCTTAAAGGAGCACTTCTTACTCGTTAGATCTCAGTAGTATAGAAGGACTGCATCTGCATTACCTCCATCTTTGTTCAGTGTCTTATGTTTCATTTTTTTGAACAGTTGTCTGCCTAATGTTCAGAGCAGTGACCTTCACGCCATTAAATCTATGGACACAAAGTATTACTCTTTAAGAAGCATGTGTCTAGTAAGTACCCACCCTGATGGAGTAGAGTATTATCTCCCTACACCAGGGGTCTACATACTAAATGTTTTGCACTATGGCTCCCATGATTCCCCTCCATTGACCATGTTGGCTGGGACTGATGGGAGGTGTAGTCCAAAACCTGTGGAGAGCGAAAGGTTGCAGACCCTAGGAGTCTTAGTCTGAGACTTGTATTTGTTTATACTAATTGTCATTATTCACCACCTGTCCTGTAGAAGCCTGTCCACCATTGTATTGACCTGTCATCGTCCACCATGGCATTTTATTGTTTCAACGTATGCCCTTTATGTGGGACTGCCTGAGAATCTTCACAATGGCCGCTCATGACCCCGTGTTTCTAGGTCCGTCTCAGAGTCTTGATGCTGGAGAAGGATATGCAAAAACTGCTCCAATGTACGTCTCTACCTCATTTCACATCGAAACCTATTTTGTATGCACAGTTTTGATATATTTTTCTACCATTTCATGTTTTTGTTTCACATTCCTGTAAATAAAGCCATTTTATTTTGTATCCATGTTTTGCATTCTTCACTTTTGTGTTTGTTTTGCTCATTTCATAAGTTTTAAATTCGGGGGGGGGGGTTGCTGTACGATTGAAAGAGTTAACTGGGATATAAAGTTGTGAAGGTACCCACTCATGCCTGCAGAGATGTTGACTATTTAAGAAATGTCCGGAGATTCTAGTACAGTGAATATGTAGCTCTACCCATCATGCACTGCATAGGGAGAGGATGCTCCCAGAAGCCATTTCTTCTTGGCGAAGAGGCAGGCTCAGCAAACACACGCATCACATTTGCCTTTAGTGGATGTGGCTTGGTTGAGAGGGAAGCGGGGCTCTAGTGGAAGTCTTCACCGCCCTAATGTTCTGGTGGCAAGTCTAAAGAGCATAAACCATCCCCTGGTTTATCTATGTGGAAAGAACGAGGACACCAGTATGAGGGAGCAGTCCTATTTTAGCACCATATATGCAAACACTGCATTGTACTCTTGTGCACCAATAGCAGGAGTGGCTGAGTGGCAACATCCCCCTTCTCCAGTGCCCTCAAAATGCCTATTATCGAGAGGCAGCAGCACAGACATAAGCAGAAGTACAGCCCTCCACAGCAGCACGTGCACTGTGGCATGTGCCCAGTGGGCCATGCCTGGGTGGGTGGGGCCTACAGCTCTCTTAGCCATGCATCGCACATTGGACGTGGTGACCTGGCTAGTGCAGTGAGAGGGGGGGTGCTCCTGGTCAACATACGCTCATTGTGGCAATATTGGAACCCTTTGGGCATTCACTCTTTGCAGCCCGGGCTCATGCAATGCCTGCATACCTTGAGCTCCGAAACATGTCGCTTGCAGTGCTTTCTGGTTCCCGACATGTGGTTTGCCTGTTGGTGGATGGTATTTCCTTCCTCGGGCGAGAGCCCAAGGGACTGGGCCGAACTCTAAGATGTTATGAGAGTGCACGCGTGTGTGTCTGTTATGTGATGTTAATGTGATTTATACCATGCACCACTGCCATTTCTATGGTCTCCATGTGCTCTCTCAGCTCTGAAAAGAGGCCAGGGGTGGGTTTTTTAGCGAGAGTACAGGGAAGGCACGAGTGCTTTTGCTTTTATGTTGGTAGTTTCAGATTGGAAAAACTGGTCATTGTGTGTTTGCTTCTAGTTGGTATGTGTTGGTTGGCGTTTGGATATGTAAGTTTTTATAAGTTTTGTGTCCCTGCATGTTGTGCTTGCGCGAGTTCTTGGAGGAGGTGTGTATTTTGCTGTATGATTTTAGATTTGATGATGTGGTAGTCATGTGTGGTTGTCTGTGGTGTGTTTTCAGGAAGAGTTTTAGTAGGAGTAATGGTTAGCAGGGGGATCCTTATGCCAATGTTGCGCAGATTGTTTAGTGTTTAGACCGATATGCCTCGTGTGGTGGTTAGCGATATTACATTTTCTTTCACTTTGGTCTACTCTGCTTGGTTGACTTGGACTTCGAGCCCCAAAACAGGATCCCATAATTCATAGTGCACCTTGTTCTATTGCGATAGCGTGCTTCTCTGAGAAAGTGGTTTGGCTTTTTAAACTTGCAAATCATACAGCCAGATTTCTAATGAACTCCTGAAGGTCCTGCGTTCTCTATTGTGCTCATTTCCTTGAAGTGAGTTCCAGAGTTTTGTTGAGATGCATGAGAAAACTGATCACCGTATTTAATTTTTGAATAGTGTTTGAGTTCAAGATGCATGTTGGACCTTCAATCACCTTACCCCAAGAGAGGCCCACCACTTAGAAGCGACTATATGGTTGTACTTAAAGCAACTTTATTGTACAAAAGCTCTGGGGAGCAATTGGATGGTATTGCAGGACCAAACGAACCCAAGTCTCAACAATACAACATCAGTTGGCAGTTTATAGACTTCAACAATTTAAAACAATCCAGGTACATTTATTACCCTCCATCCCCCAAATATGATTGGGCAAAACCTCATAAAATAAAACCCATCTTTCCCCAATGCTTCCTTTTTCATTGGTCAGGCTTGTCTTCATTACATATTCAAAACGCACCTCGTCTTGGGATTCTTTGTAGTAGGCAATGCCAGTACATGATTAAACATTAGTATTGAAAACATAATTAATTGCTAGCAATAACTGGCTTAAGACCTTTAAGTATGATTGCACATGGTTCTACTGACATATGTTGCCAAATATAGAAAGGCCTGCTTAAACAGGTTTTTTTCTTTGAACCACAGATGGCCATCTCTATTCCACAGGCGCCTGGCGCCTTAATCTAATTTATGCGGCCACATGCCCCCTCTGATGTTCTGGAAAAAGACATAACTTTCGGAAACTGGCCTCTGGTTTATTACTACCGACCAAATGACTAATCCCCTCTAAAGATTTTAATATAAAGGGCTATACAACTTCTGTTCGCTTGCAAGGATTGTGAACCTTGCCCTGTTCATATGACTTTGTTACTAAGCAACTAATTCTCTTTCCCGTCAACGTCCCTGCCATTTTAGAATGCCTGTGTAAAAAAGCACCCTGCTGTATGAGTTTGTGTTTGTGTTCCATTTGCAGTTTTAATATTGCATCTTCCTACGCGCTTCATATGGATTTGCGACACTATTCCAGTTTTACTATCATCCCCTTTCTGCCAACAGTATGGTGTGCGCAACTTGAATCCCTCGCATTAAAGGGGACCCTCCTTGACTACCCTGACATTCATTGCTGGATCTCATGGTTCTTTTCACTCTGTAAATGGAGATTTGTGCAGTAATTCTGCTCCTTGGCCATGGATTACTCTGTGTACTATGCTAAGTGTTTTGAAGTAAACCCTTTTTGGACTGGTAGACAATAAAGGGGTCCTAATGCTGCGTGATGTGTACTCTTAGCGAGTCCGAGGAGTACTCTTGCTGCTGCATTCCGTATCGCCAGTGTTTTTGGTAAGGTAGTCTAGCATTCAAAGATAGATGCTCTTGGAGTTGTCTATTCTTGACATGGTGAGGAAGATGATGGTGAGTTTTGAGTTTGGGAATTTGAGAAAGGGAAGTATCCTTCTGATTGTGCGTTGATGAAGGAAGCATTTCTTCACAAATTCATTGACTTGGGGTTCTAGTGTTAGGTCATTGTCCATCAATATTCTGGGATTTGTAACTTCTTTGGATACTCCCGGTCCATTTTAGTAGGCCATGATATGTGCTGTTGAATGCAGCGGTTGTTGGGCATGATCGTAATTTCGGTTTTGTCTGTGAGTTTGAAGATGTTGCTGCTCATCCATCTGTTGATTTGTGACCGGCAGTTGGTGAGGGTTCTCTCTCTCTCTCGCTCTCCATCTTGATTTTGCAGGTGAGTTGCATGTTATCTGCAAAGTTGGAGATGTGCCTTGAGCTTCATGTGTGGGATCATATCAATGTTGTAGAGCAGTGGGAGAGGGATGAGCCTTGTGGAACCCCACAGGTGGGTGGGTGTTTGTGGTGTTGAGCTGAAGGATGGTAACTGGTGGTTTCTGTATGGAAGGATTTTTCTATTGTAGTGTAATGATGCTTACCCCGATTTATTGCATCTATATGGTGAGGGTTATATGAACGACTGTGTTCACTGCCAGTCGTTTCAGGGCAGCAGTAATGTCAGAGTCCAAGTTAATTTTGTAGGTCATCCCAGATGGGGAGGAGTGCTGATTCTGGTCCTCTTATAGGTCTGAAGCTGACATGTGCCCGGTCCAGCAGATGGTAGGTTTCTAAATACGCCTGGATTTTCCATATCCATGTGTTTCTAGGAGTTTCACTGTGTGTAGCAGATGTTTGGTAGGGGCCACTAGTTGCTGGGGCGGTCTGTTTCCTGAGGGACCTTTTGGGGAGTGTTTTTTAATGTGGGCCGCCACTTTTAAAACTCATCTGTAGGGTTCCTGGTGAGTGGCCCATGAGGTTGCAGAAATATTTCTGCATATGTGTGGGAGAGGGTGAGATGTAGGGGAGGAGGTGTGTGTGTGTGTGTGTGTGTGTGTGTGTGTGTGTGTGTGTGATGCATGTGGCATGCGTGTGTATTTTTAAATGCATAGGGTCGGTGTCTTGGGCAGGGCTTGTAATGAATTTATAGACACATCTGACATGCAATGATGAAAAGGGTTGGTGCCACCAGCATCATGAGGGTTTTACTGTAGCAATGATAACCTATATAGTGGGTACACCCATCATGAACAGGTGCTTTACAGTGGCAGTCCTGGCATAATACTGTGGGCAGTCCTAAGGTAAGGTGCCTTTGCATAAGTGTATTGTTGGATTAAATGACTCCTCCTGGGTGTTGAAGAGGTAAGAACAGGAAGAAAAACAGGGACTGGATGACAATAAAACATTTCAGCATTGAGAGCCTGGGCCAGTATTTAGTACGCCCAGCAACATACCTGTGTAGAAAATGAACTTTCGCCTTTACGATATTTGTTTGCATGCATATATATATTGTTTTCTAGCATTCATTGGTAAAAAAAAAAAATCCTAAAGGGTGAAGAGCCTTAAAGAATTCCTACATACACAGAAACAACGGTGCAGACTAGACGATCAGACCAAAAAGAATAGAAGGTTTCAAACACCAAAGGACCGTCAATCCAGTAAAAATGACACTACACCCAGCAGTGTCGACATGCATGCCACCCCCCCGACCCCCCCAGGCAAAAGGGGATTGTTGGCTGGAAACGGCTCCCTGTCTGACTGTCCACAATGTGCCGTAATCTTAAACCTTCCAGGTTGTCCGCATGTAAAGCCTCTCGCTGGTGTGACGTCTCTTTTGTGTGACGCATTCTCTTTGCAGTGCTCTTGCAGTTGTGGGTTTATTGAGGCCATGATGGCGTGCTGCCAGCGCGGCACTTCTGCAGTGGGTGCGGGCGGGCGGGTTCAAAGGTGCCGGTAGCTTTTGAGGGGCTCTCCTTTTCGTCCGAGGGTTGGCTCAGCACCCCACTCTTTGCCGCATCTCCTTTCTCCATGAATGTGATTTGAACTATCGAAACAATGTTAATGAAATGGCTATTTTCTTGTTTTTATAAAGGCTAAGCACATATTGGAAGGGGGAAAGTGCCTTGGCCTCACTCAGTGTCGCTCGTGTATAGCGCGGTGCGCGTACACGTGGCACGAGCTTCCCTCGGAAGGGGCGCATTAGGCCAGTTGAGGGGGGCAGAGTAACTTCAGGTGAGAGGTGAGGCATTAGGATAGGGGGAGAACTGCAAAGATGGGCCGTGCCGGGAAGGTGCTACTGGTAGCCGCCTGAGACCATTCAGCCTTGAGTGGAAAAGGGGTGCGCCGAGTAGGCGACCTGCTGGCGCCCCCTACCCCCCCCCCCCCCGGCTCCGTCTAATCACCAGACGGAAATGGGCAGTGTCCTAGAGGCAGGGGGAAGCGGGCAGTCCCATGACGCCACATGCAACGGGCGGAAGAGTGGCAGGGCGCTGCTGGTGGCACAGGTAAGATGTCCGCCCAACCTGACTGGCGTTGGGATACGCAATGGCTTGTGGCAAAGCTCATCACTGGGGCTCCGAGGAAACGGCTGCACAAAGCAACACAGGAGGGGAGCCCTGAGGATGTAGCAGTTAAGCAGTTGCAAAACACGACCATTAACGGGATCATGTCGGCGCTGACGAGCCTCCCCATCCCCCCCCCCCCCCACACTTCCAAGCTGCAATGAGTTGGCAGCCAGCAGTTTACAAGTTACCATCTACGAAATAAGAACAAGTTCAGGAGCTAGGACTGAGATGAAGGTTATCCAAAAGAATTCTGGTACATGTAGTTGTGCAACCAGCACCTGCTTATGGCCTAAGACAGTGTCCAGAGGCAGCCCAGAGGGATTCTGGTACATCTGGTTCTACACCAAACATTTGACATTTAGTTACTTCTGAAATACTAGCATTTGAGCAGCAGCTACGCTGGAAACTCGTTTCTTTTCAAGTCTAATCTTCCTGTTTGGCCCAGACAGCAGCTGGTGGTTGGCGGGTCGGTGGCTGACACCCAGGTCCAGAGGTGCCACAACCTTCTATTGGCTTACTGTTCTCCTGTTTGCGATTGTATTCCTTCACCCTTTACCAGATTCAAGTAACTTATGAAACAGTGAGTTGCCACGGCTGAACCTCTGCCCGAGCCCGAACTGCTTCTAGTGGGAGTCCCCCAGCGGGGCCCAGTGATGGAGCAGCTATTGGGCTGGCCCTGGCGGTACTGCCAACCAGAGGCAACCTCCGCACCCACCACGATTCTGAACATTGCATCACTTGTCAGAGTCGGACGCCCCCTCGGGGCAGCCCAGTCTTTTCCCCTCTCTTGGCATGGATCTCCAGATTCCATGCCCTGGTTACCAAGTCCCCCAGAGGCACTGGACTCGTGCCATGTGTTGCTGGAAACTACTGTGAAGTTTGTTTTTCTATTTCCAGATGACAATACAGCCAGTTCTTTCTGACAAAGAGAATCTATGTCGTTTGAGTATTAACCCTTTAGCGTTCCTTTCACAAGGCCCTTTCAATGCCGGGCGGGTTGAGCTGAAGCCCCTGAGTTGCAGGCGAAGAGCAATCGGTCATCAGGGAGATGGTTCACATTCTCCATGCATGCAGTGAGGTCTACTGCATACATGTTAAAAACTGGACTTGTACTATATATTAGTGTTTATTGAGCACGGCCTAGCTTCACGAAGGAATGTAGCACTTTACACGTCATAGGGAGAAGGACATGGTGAGGGAAGCAGAGATGCAACGCAGCACGGAGCGTCGGGGCACGCAATTTGCAACAAGGGATTTACAAGCAACTAAGGGAGAAAACCGTGAGGAGAGGATCACCCAGTTGCAGGTAAGGTAGCAGTAGAGGGTCTATCGACTTTGGTGTTTAGGAGGAGCCATTCTTTGAAGAGGAGGGTCTTGAGCTCCTTCCTGAAATGTTTAAGTAATGGTGTGAGTCTGATGTTGATGGGGAGGAGGTTCCAGAACCTTGGGGCATAGACCGAGGAGGCCCATCTTCTGTTTACCTTCCTGCACTGATGGAGTTTGTCTGCACGTGTCGTTACTTCTGGTGGATCCTAGGCCTCCAGAGAGGCTGTGTTTCTCAGTGAGGTCAAGTCTGCACATGTCCTTACTTCTGGTGGATCCTAGGCCTCCAGAGAGGCTGAGCTTCTCAGTGAAGTCAAGTCTGAACATGTCCTTACTTCTGGTGGGTTGCATGCCTCCGGAGAGGTTGAGTCTCTCTGTGAGGTAGCTGGGGGACTTCAGGGTGACTGCCTTCTAGAGGGTGCAGCAGACTGTGGAGGTGATATGTGCTTGCAGGAGGAGCCAGTGCAGTTTGACGAGGGTTGGGGTGATGTGATCAAATCTGCAGAGTCCTTTGAGTTGTGCTGCAGCATGGAGGGCACATCTCGAGGGTGGCAGGGTAATTGCCGGTAGACCTTCCAAAAGGGCATTGTTACCATCCTGTCGGAGAAAGGACTTGGACATCAGATCTGAAATTGTTTTCTGGGAAGACGGGCTTGATTTTCTACTGGACAGAAAGTTTATTACCAAAAAGTGTCGTCTTTGCTATGTACTGTTTGAAGGATAGGGCACCTGCTGCCGTTAAACCCAAGGAGCAGAGGCCATGTTGCCAGCTGGGGTGTTAAACCCTTGAGGTTCAGAGCAGAGCGCCAGGTCTGGATGCCCGGGCGTTCAGTGTCGAGTGCCTCCGAGGATACTCAACAGGCATCAGCTGATGGAGAATGATGGGGGCGACTGCCCCATATGGCGGACGGCGATGCGTTTGCAGTCGAACACTTTCCCAACCCCAATGCATCATGGGAATACAGGATTAGCAGCCGTGCAGGCAAGGAACCTGTGTTGTTCCACACCATCCTTCCATAACCAGTCAATGCAGCACAGCTCTAGTGCCGGGTCAATGGCTGAGCCCAGCAGTATTACGATGCTTGTGCATTTGTGGAGACCTTACCTGCCGCTTCCATGTCTATGACACAGTTCATAGTAACACTATCTAAGGTTATGGACCCAGAGATGAAGTCCACACATCTCCAGACTCTGCTGCCCTCGATGACCATTGACCGCCTGCATGAGGGCAGCAGGTGTATCTTGATGTGTGTATGCATGGCTGTTGGGAATTCCTGGCCACATGCTCATTCCTTTAAGTGGGTGATTTGTCATGGGAACCAGCGTGGACTCTTTAACCTTTCTTCCAATGTTTGTCTGCATTGATTTGAGTCCTCATTCTCTGAGAGGCCGTCACTGCTCGCGGTTTCATGGTGCTAATCGGTCGTGGTATTCCTCTAGGCAAGCGGGTGCACGGCCCTGAGTGGCCCAGGCCGGTTACAGATCCCTCTTCAGAGTTCTCCCCCACATTGCAAGACTGGCCATGCGGCGCATTGCCCATGTTCACACCTTGTCCCATGCAGTCTCCCCGTGCAGGCTGCAGTCCTGGCAGTCCTCATGTAAGGCCTATGTTTAATCTCCTCGCAATTACGGGACTACTCACAAGTACAAAGTGGGACCCCCATGCCCAAAGAAGAGCGTACCTTTTGGTTTTGCATATGGCAAATGTCAATCCACAACGTTGGGGTGTGCCCCATAGCATCATTTCTAGATGCCCCTCACACCCCAATTATCCAGCAGCTTTCCTTGAAATAGTGGCACTTAGCAAACCTTACATGCTAATTAAAAACTTGATTACTGGTTTGAAAACCGGAGACATCCATCCTACTAAATGTGTTCTGTCCAACCAATCAAGTGGACCTGGAGAAACCTTCAGGGCCTCCCCTGAACTCCCCATTCTCGGGCAATTGGACCGCATGTACCCTATGAAGCTGGCCCTCAGGCGTGCACCCCACTATGTTAACTTTAACTGATCCTTTGGCCAATCCATACCAGCTGAAGTTGCAATACCCCAATCTCCATGGCAGAGCGAACTCTGGAGGAAAGCGACCATCAATGGGAAGGCTTGGTTCCTTGTACAGCAAAGGGGGGGTTCTACCTTTACTGAGATATTTGTGTTCTACCCTGGAGTGTGCTGCACCTCACCACCCCCCGCCCCTCCCACTCCCCCCGGCTGAAGTGTGCAGAATTATGTCTTACTACTGCAGGCATCGCCAATCCCAAAAGAGGGTTAGTCAAGAACTTGCAGCAATGGCGCTGGTTCTGTTCTCTAGAAGTGAAAATAACATGTAGGAACCTTCTTTAGTCTTTCCTCCTATAAGGGATGAGTGGTCTGCATCTGCAGCTGTTTTTCTAAATTAAAGCCTTGGGACCTTTGCCAGCTATCATGGGGATCTCGGTAGAGGTGGGGCTGCAGGGCCAATATTCTCAATAGAAGCACAGCTGCACTGGGCAGGAGTCTAGTTCAGTTCACCAGCTCAGCAGGAAGGAATTGGAGTCTTAAGTCTAATCAATAGATGCCCGCTCTGCTTTGGTAGTAATATCTTCTTGCTATTTCATCTGAGGGGGTCCCAAAGAGAACATGGAACCCCTCCACTGAATTGAGGCTGCAGTCGGCACGGCACATGTAAACATGCAGTAATAATAGAACTTAAAGCATCTTTTGCTGGATGTGTGCAGGGCGAGGCCGATCAATCGCTCCCCTACTGTTGCCAGCAAAGATGCCTGAGAGTGTAAGTGCCCTTCTCAGTCTACCCTTGGAGACGTGGGTGGCCTCTTTGCCCAATGCTGGCTCATCGTACCGTGGCATCATTTTGAAGCCAGCCTTATTGTGTATTTAAAAGGGTTGTGGGTGGAGGAGGGTCACAGCGGTCTTACGCGGTGAGGCTATGGACACTAGCTGTAGTGACTGAGCTGGCAGCTGAAGGATTAGGAGGCACAAGGGTACGCCATGCCAATAATGCCATGGTAAAATACTCCTAGCATGCCAACGATCACATGGTCTCTTTTTTTTTTCTTCCTCCAGGCAGAGGCATGCAAGCGACCCTTGCAGCAGTGGGGTGGGCAACACCAGGAGATTGTCCGGTGATGGCTGTATTGGTGGATGAGACCCCTTTTTACTGTTCCACATTCACCACCACCAGGGTCTCTTGGGCCCTCTTTACAGAACTGGAATTGAGTCTGTCTGTGCCCTGGATGACCTTTTTCCTTAAGAGTCCTTTTAAACTGTATGGGAAGATCTGCAAGATGGGGTACAGTGCCACTCTGCCCTCTTGCTTTTATAACCTCCTTATGGGCTTATAGGGTAGATCGCTTGCTTATAGTGGTGGCTCTTCAGCATGCATGAATACATGCCGATGAGATTCACCTTAGACTGGGCGGTACTCTCAGGGTCACGCTGAGTTGAGTGGCTGATTGGATGGGACCACTGAAGGGATGGCTGAACCAATGGTGCTGGGGTTCACTGATCTAGAGCGTGCACCGTTAGCTCCTCTCTAGGACTCTTATCAAAAATATGGAACTCGGGTGTCCTTGTTCTTAAGGATCTTGTGCTTCAGATTCACCAAATGGCCAAATCCTGCTTTGATCAGGTCTTGCCATTTACCGCTTACTTGGTTTCCACTTTTCTCACAACGGGCTGGTGTAGTTTATGCTGTCAGTTCTGTGTGACTGAATTTATCGTGCACCGTATCTTGGCCTGGCGACGCACAGCATATTGGGGTTCCCCCAGTGTTCAGAATGTGGTCTCATGAGTGATACTTCGAGGGTTTCTTGCGGTCCCAGATTTTCGACCCTTGCATTGGTCACTGACTGGGAAAGGGATGGTTCTCCGCTGGTGGCATAAAGCCCTCTCATTAGACGGGCAGAGACTATTGGTCACCAACATGATCCATTGCCGACTAGATGTAAGAGGATTCAATTCAACACTACAGCTAAGTCAATGCCTAGTCTGGGATACTGAATGGAAACCCTTATTGATATATCTTTATGTCCAGTTCATGCGTTCTGGATGACTACCCCTATATAACACCCCTCTGTTGGAATCCTCCTGACCCCACTGAGCCAAGAAGTAGTTCTGTTTTGCAAGTTAAAAGGTTTATTTGATAATTTAAACAATAGATATATATATCACACTTTATAATAAATTAATAATTGAATAGCACACTTAATCTGATATGATAAAGATTAACAACGGAGAATCTGGCACCAACACGCTTCTCTATAATCAATAAGGAGTTGACATGAAATGGATAAGGTAGCACACAGGTGAATAGGAACAAAAGAAGAAGGTGGTACAGAATGCTTTATGTAAGCTCAGGTGGATGCAATATTCAATGAATGCAGTACAGAAAATACTCAATATGATTTCAACCAAACAATGTAATCACTTTTCTCTGGCTATTCACTCCCCCCCTCTTTATGCAATGCAAGGAAATGGGAGGAAAGCACACAGTTCTCAGAAATGCAATCAATGTAATTCAGTTCAATCCCCCCCAAGCACGCTTAAAGAAAACAGATAGGAGTTTTGAAAACACAGGCCCAAATGCTTTTATATGTGCTAGCAATGGATGAGAAATATGCTGGAAATGCTTTTAATTCCCTTTCAGAGGTTCAGGGTGAGTGGTATCTAGTTAATATTAGCTCAGGCTCACTCTTGCAATGATTCAGGGATAGTTTTTATGAGGCAAACGATTTTCTGGCAAATGGAAGGCAAGCAGCAGCTGATTTTTACACGTGAAGAAATTTGCAAATCGCGGTAAAATTCGCGAATGCGCCGAGCGCTATTAGAGAGGAACTACAAGGACTACCACTATCGTTTTGGGGTCCTAAGAAGGCCTAGGATCTCAGCTTCCAGATGAAAGTTACTGCAAGTCTCTAGCACAAACGGTCGCGGAGATATGAGCGATTTAGTAAAGGTCGTTTTTGGTTTTGCAAATTTTAAACGCAGCACTTTTTCAGTTTTAAAAATGATGGCAGGATAACACAATTGCTAAGCTGCAGTTCTACTTAGATTAAAAATGGATTGAATTATATGATTTTAACTAAGAGATGTGTGCTGAGTTTTGCTGAGTACTCACAAGAGATTTTAAACAGGAAGGCGGCTTTGTCACGATCTGGTCAACAGGTCTGGACTTCGGACGGTCTCTGGGCATAGCGTCTGGTCTCTGGAACTGCTAACATGGGTCTGGGTCAGCTCTGCTCTCTCTCTGGGTACAGCACTGCTTCTGGATTCTGGAGATTGATGGATTTGAAGTCTCTAGTTTGTCTCTCTGGAGGTTTGATGGAGGTAAATATGGATTTTTCCGGCAGAGCTTCCAGCTGCAGATAGAAATGAAGGTCTCTTCCTAAGTTTCAGTAGTCCATTTATATGTTCTGCAAGTGGGTGTGTGTGTTGGTCATAACTAAACCTGCCCCTCTCACTTGTCATTGGTCCAGCTTTCATTCCTCCCCTGATTGGGGGAGCTAAGTTGTGTCAGAGTGATGTCAGCCATTTATGATCTCTTGAAAAAACTCCCCTGTCATCTGTGCACCCAAATCTATATATGATCAAAATACATATTTCAGAGTTACACAGTTGTTTGAAATTACATATACATGGTGTGGCTGAATTTAGCCATGTCTCTGTCCAAATCTGCTGTTTCTAAGAGCTTGCATTCAGAAATGGCAGATAATTGACTTTTTAACTGATTTTTCAATTTCTGACATTGACCCCATTTTACACACATGTGCGCAGGGAGTATGGACATTAATTGATGAAGTTTCAGATTTTTAACATGCATACATTTAGAGTAATATCCACTTTTCCGCTAACACCCCCCTGAACATACCACCGGTTCTAAAAACCTCTTAAACTGTGGGCAGAAAAATCACAAGAATTATGGTATCATTTTATAAAATTTTCACATGTCCGCTCTATGAATGATCCATCTTTTTAAAGTTATGTTCTGGCTCCAAAGGGGTGTGGTTTACCCTCAGCACAAGGTTGAATTTCTGGTTTTTCCAGTTCTGCCAAGCCAGCTTGCTCTCACAGGCAGTGCTCCTCCCCTTTCCTTCAGGAGGAAGCCACTTTTTACGACCATTTACGACTCCTGCCATAAACCATCTGCCTGGGTGAAGGGGGTTACATTGTTCAGAGCTCCTGTATTCTGTAGGGGGCTCCCCTTAATTCAATTATCAGAGAGATGGTATATCCTTAGTGTGGCCAGCAAAAGGCAGATAGGCCTGGGAACACAGTTGTGACTCAAGTTTCACTCCTGATGGGGGTAGCTGTCAAGCAAAATCAAGTTCCTTAAGCCAGACTTTCAGCTAACTGTCATGTTTTTTTGTTGCTTTTTAAATTAACTTGCAATTTTACACATGCAGCTAGAATGCTGATTCTAAGTGCAAAACTATGACATTTCAACAGTTACAAAGGCATGTGACACCAAACATAGGTCACTCATTTAATCTAAACATTTTCGATTTTAGTGTCTTTAAATCCAGTGCAACTTAAACTGCTGACTCCATAGCAGTTTTGTTATAAGCATTGTTTTGGGCTCTTCATTTCCCAGATTTTGTAGGCACACAACACTCCATTCTACCAAATGTCTGCTGGTGTCCAGTGAGTTTTTAGATGTGTTGCAATGTTTAAAATAGACATTTTGAGCCTGCCTTCAGAGAAACACAGGGTGGTTTTAAAGCGCTTTGAAGCTAACCGGCGCTACTCTTTTTCCTTTGGCAACCCATTTCCCTCATGGCAACCCGGCCTATCATTCTCGCACTGGTGAGTGGCAAGTGAGGCAACCATTTTGGTGTGCGCACAAACTGCGCAGCTTTCCTGGATTTCGGCGCACATGTGGGTTTTCCGCCATCTTGAATTTTCTAAGCCCACAGCACCAAATGTTGTAGCATGATAGCTTAAACGTGGGTCAGGACACCCAACATAGAAGATCCATTGCTTTCTTCAGGTCACAAGGATCCGCACTACCCTGATTGTGTCCGACCTTGGTCTGCTCTCTGCTGCCATTAGGTCTATGAATGAGAAACTTGCTTTTTCCTCAACCCAATAAGTTTTGGCTAATGGCTTGACTTGGTGTCTGTCTCCCAGAGTTGCTGGTTGTCTAGCGCCAAGATGTCCTCCTGGCGGAAATTTGCTCTCAATAAGAAGTAACCTAACATTGTGACAGAAATCGGAGTGTAATGAGTGGGCAACACACGTGAGTGGGTTGGCAGGAAGTGAGCAGCTTCATTGTGAAAAAGTTCATATCCTATATTGCACTATAGTGCCAAGGACTTTGACGAGGAATAGAGGGACATCACATTGGAAGCAGTGTCTCTCCCTGATTACACTAGG